>NC_091342.1:12056009-12058509 GCF_038502225.1 Cherax quadricarinatus
TCATTAAATGTCGTATATTACGGTAATATACACATTTTCATTAATCCATCCATGATATTTTTTTCAAAATTATATAATAAACACGATACATAACATAAAAAGATGATAAATACACCCCACAATAGAATAAATAAACATAAGTATGAGATGTGGGAGCCACATAACTTGTACAAGTGACGCCAAGAATAACATTTTCTCTAATCTAACATAAGAGTAAATGTGTTACTGGGGGTAACTGTAGAAAATTATTCCTTTCGTATGTATGTAAGTAAGTTTATTCAGGTATACACAAATACAGTTACATAGATTATCATACATAACAACATACGTGTAGAGAACCTAGGATAACCCAAAAAAGTCAGTGTGACTTATTTCCATTGCCTTCACTCAGAGCTTCATTTCTTCTCAAAATGATGTTACATGAGAATGGGAGTGTTCTTCTTTATTAATTCTACCGTATCAATGTAGAGACAACCTGTACACAATGTAACTTGTACACAAACCAGACGTGTACACTTCGTTTGTTTACAAAACTTACCTTCGCCTGGTTTGTTTACATAACTGCGCCTGCCCCCTCTCATGTATTCATTCTTTCTCTCTCTCATTTATTCGTTTTATCTCATTTACTTACTCCTGACCCTGCATTAAGACTACAAATATTTTAAGGTAAGTAATGAGTGAACTGTATATACATTTTATCGCTCTGGGATGCTTAAATATCATAGAATAGTATGTGTGGGTGGGGTGGCCTGGTGAGGCTATTACAATACATACCACACTTGATTTCTTACAATAAATACTACTTGTCTCACCCTAGATTAAGACTATAAATATTTTAAGGTAAGTAATGAGTGCACTATGTGTGTATTGTACCTTTTTATTGTTTTTTGATGCCTGGTTCTATTGCTAACTTAATATATGTTAGTGTAAACTTGTTATCTAGTGTTTGTATGCATTTATAAGTGGAAAAAAAGGGTGTTCCACTTTACGGCGATTTCCGCTTTACGGCGGTAGCCTGGAACCTAACCCGCCGTATAAGTGGGGCCTTCCTGTATATATATGTATATATATATATGTATATATATATATATATATATATATGTATATATATATATGTTTATATATATATATATGTATGCATATATATATATGTATATATATATATATATATATATATATATGTATATATATATATGTATATATATATATGTATATATATATATATGTATATATATATATATGTATATATATATATATGTATATATATATATGTATATATATATATGTATATATATATATGTATATATATATATGTATATATATATATGTATATATATATATGTATATATATATATGTATATATATATATGTATATATATATATGTATATATATATATATGTATATATATATATGTATATATATATATATGTATATATATATATGTATATATATATATGTATATATATATATGTATATATATGTATATATATATATGTATATATATATATGTATATATATATATGTATATATATGTATATATATATATATGTATATATATGTATATATATATATATGTATATATATATATGTATATATATATATATGTATATATATATATGTATATATATATATGTATATATATATATATATATGTATATATATATATGTATATATATATATGTATATATAAATAAAATTAAATAAATAAAATTTATAATAAATAAATAAATATATGTATATATATATATATATATATATATATATATATGCATATATATATATATATTATATATAATATATATATATATATATATATATATATATATATATATATATATATATATATATATATATATATATATATATATATATATATATATATACAGTGGACCCCCGGTTAACGATATTTTTTCACTCCAGAAGTATGTTCAGGTGCCAGTACTGACCGAATTTGTTCCCATAAGGAATATTGTGAAGTAGATTAGTCCATTCCATTCCCCCAAACATACACGTACAAACGCACTTACATAAATACACTTACATAATTGGTCGCATTCGGAGGTGATCGTTATGCGGGGGTCCACTGTATATATATATATATATATATATATATAAATATATATAATATATAATATATATTATATATATATATATATAATATATATTTATATATATATATATATATGCAATAAGATCACAGTAAACAGGTGATTTCAAAATATGCAAAACAACCACTCTGAAAGAATTGAGAAATTCCAAGCGCTTTCGTGACTACTCACATTATCAAGGAACTATGAAAGTGAAGCATCCAAGGAAGCTATATAAGGGGTCGGCCAGCACCTCACTATCAGATCCCACAACGGTTAAACACGTGACGCGCGGCGAGCCAACTTGGATAGGTCCTTTGCAAAACTCACCCCCAAGCTATTTATTTGTCCAGTGTATTATTAAATTCTACCCAAATTCTATTAATTATAAATGGATCTAATTTATATAAAC
>NC_091342.1:12063509-12173509 GCF_038502225.1 Cherax quadricarinatus
CTGTGACAACTCCCACTTTGTGTGTGATTCTTTATCTTTTAACTCCACGCCTCTTGCCAAGACCCTCGCATTTACTTCTCTTACAACCCCATCTATAAATATATTAAACAACCACGGTGACATCACACATCCTTGTCTAAGGCCTACTTTTACTGGGAAAAAATTTCCCTCTTTCCTACATACTCTAACTTGAGCCTCACTATCCTCGTAAAAACTCTTCACTGCTTTCAGTAACCTACCTCCTACACCATACACTTGCAACATCTGCCACATTGCCCCCCTATCCACCCTGTCATACGCCTTTTCCAAATCCATAAATGCCACAAAAACCTCTTTAGCCTTATCTAAATACTGTTCACTTATATGTTTCACTGTAAACACCTGGTCCACACACCCCCTACCTTTCCTAAAGCCTCCTTGTTCATCTGCTATCCTATTCTCCGTCTTACTCTTAATTCTTTCAATTATAACTCTACCATACACTTTACCAGGTACACTCAACAGACTTATCCCCCTATAATTTTTGCACTCTCTTTTATCCCCTTTGCCTTTATACAAAGGAACTATGCATGCTCTCTGCCAATCCCTAGGTACCTTACCCTCTTCCATACATTTATTAAATAATTGCACCAACCACTCCAAAACTATATCCCCACCTGCTTTTAACATTTCTATCTTTATCCCATCAATCCCGGCTGCCTTACCCCCTTTCATTTTACCTACTGCCTCACGAACTTCCCCCACACTCACAACTGGCTCTTCCTCACTCCTACAAGATGTTATTCCTCCTTGCCCTATACACGAAATCACAGCTTCCCTATCTTCATCAACATTTAACAATTCCTCAAAATATTCCTTCCATCTTCCCAATACCTCTAACTCTCCATTTAATAACTCTCCTCTCCTATTTTTAACTGACAAATCCATTTGTTCTCTAGGCTTTCTTAACTTGTTAACCTCACTCCAAAACTTTTTCTTATTTTCAACAAAATTTGTTGATAACATCTCACCCACTCTCTCATTTGCTCTCTTTTTACATTGCTTCACCACTCTCTTAACTTCTCTCTTTTTCTCCATATACTCTTCCCTCCTTGCATCACTTCTACTTTGTAAAAACTTCTCATATGCTAACTTTTTCTCCCTTACTACTCTCTTTACATCATCATTCCACCAATCGCTCCTCTTCCCTCCTGCACCCACTTTCCTGTAACCACAAACTTCTGCTGAACACTCTAACACTACATTTTTAAACCTACCCCATACCTCTTCGACCCCATTGCCTATGCTCTCATTAACCCATCTATCCTCCAATAGCTGTTTATATCTTACCCTAACTGCCTCCTCTTTTAGTTTATAAACCTTCACCTCTCTCTTCCCTGATGCTTCTATTCTCCTTGTATCCCATCTACCTTTTACTCTCAGTGTAGCTACAACTAGAAAGTGATCTGATATATCTGTGGCCCCTCTATAAACATGTACATCCTGAAGTCTACTCAACAGTCTTTTATCTACCAATACATAATCCAACAAACTACTGTCATTTCGCCCTACATCATATCGTGTATACTTATTTATCCTCTTTTTCTTAAAATATGTATTACCTATAACTAAACCCCTTTCTATACAAAGTTCAATCAAAGGGCTCCCATTATCATTTACACCTGGCACCCCAAACTTACCTACCACACCCTCTCTAAAAGTTTCTCCTACTTTAGCATTCAAGTCCCCTACCACAATTACTCTCTCACTTGGTTCAAAGGCTCCTATACATTCACTTAACATCTCCCAAAATCTCTCTCTCTCCTCTGCATTCCTCTCTTCTCCAGGTGCATACACGCTTATTATGACCCACTTCTCGCATCCAACCTTTACTTTAATCCACATAATTCTTGAATTTACACATTCATATTCTCTTTTCTCCTTCCATAACTGATCATTTAACATTACTGCTACCCCTTCCTTTGCTCTAACTCTCTCAGATACTCCAGATTTAATCCCATTTATTTCCCCCCACTGAAACTCTCCTACCCCCTTCAGCTTTGTTTCGCTTAGGGCCAGGACATCCAACTTCTTTTCATTCATAACATCAGCAATCATCTGTTTCTTGTCATCCGCACTACATCCACGCACATTTAAGCAACCCAGTTTTATAAAGTTTTTCTTCTTCTCTTTTTTAGTAATTGTATACAGGAGAAGGGGTTACTAGCCCATTGCTCCCGGCATTTTAGTCGCCTCATACGACACGCATGGCTTACGGAGGAAAGATTCTTTTCCACTTCCCCATGGACAATAGAAGAAATAAAAAAAGAACAAGAGCTATTTAGAAAAAGGAGAAAAACCTAGATGTATGTATATATATATATGCATGTGCGTGTCTGTGAAGTGTGACCAAAGTGTAAGTAGGAGTAGCAAGATATCCCTGTTATCTTAGCGTGTTTATGAGACAGAAAAAGAAACCAGCAATCCTACCATCATGCAAAACAGTTACAGGTTTTTGTTTCACAGTCATCTGGCAGGACGGTAGTACTTCCCTGGGTGGTTGCTGTCTACCAACCTACTACCTATATACATATATATACATATATACATATATATATAATATATATAATATATATAATGTATATTATATATTTATATATATATATATATATATACATATATATATATATATATATATATATATATATATATATATATATATATATAACATATATATATATAATATATACATATATATATATATATATATATATATATATATATATATATATATATATATATATATATATATATGTATATATATATATATATATATATATATATATATATATATATATATATATATATATATATATATATATATATATATATATATATATATATATATATATATATAATGCATGCATGTGCGTGTCTGTGAAGTGTAACCAAAGTGTAAGTAAGAGTAGCAAGATATCCCTGTTATCTAGCGTGTTTATGAGACAGAAAAAGACACCAGCAATCCTACCATCATGCAAAACAGTTACAGGTTTCTGTTTCACAGTCATCTGGCAGGACGGTAGTACTTCCTTGGGTGGTTGCTGTCTACCAACCTTCTACCTTGTCTGACTTAAAAAAATAGTCTGCTGGACTTCTCACGTTTGCTCTTTATTTTTTCTGCTTCTCCTTTCCTACATTGCATCTTTGTCTCCATCTGCCCTTCCTACTCCTTGTATTCTACTGGAAATGATGCATAAATGTTGTGAGGGAATTTTGATAATCATTTAATCACCCTAATAAATATTTTTTTTCACAGGAAACGTTGACAGTCACAAGACGTTTCACGTTAGATGGTCATTCTTATGGTGTCGTTTATCTTGCCTGGAGTCCAGATAGCTCCAAACTTATAGTATGTTTACAAGAAGAGGCTGCAGAACTTGTGGTAAGATATCAAATAAATTTCATGTTAAATGTATTGTGATGAGGTAAGTGTGAGACATGCTTACTGCTACTATTAAAGCAAGGCTTATTGTAGACATCCATCTCACAGTTTAAACTGAAAATCTTACTTCAAGTCACTGGTCTAGAGATTTGGTAAAACAGGAAGTGTAAAAATTTTCCTGTCTTTACTGAATAAATCCATCCTGTACAATTTTATTTACAGTCTGCATGAGAAACTGTTATCAAAGGATATAATATAATTGACAATACTGTGCATAAATTCTTAATTCGCATAAGTATATGTTGTATGTTTGTGAGTGTAGTTCTGTTTTTTGGATGCTGAAATGAAACCGGTGGCAATGTCCTTAAAATGACAGAGTTCACAAATATGAACATAGGCTGCAGACAAAGTAACACAGGCATTCTTAGTCCCAATATCAACACTTGTGTTAAGGTGTCTGTGAGTGATTTAGTGTTAAATGGAGACAGCGACCATAGCATTTGTCCTCCCCAGGAGATGACAGAGTGCATTCTGCATTGGTAACCCCTTCACTGTCCAAAGCCCTAAGATTAAAATTGCTCTCAATGTTGCCATTTGTTAAAAAGATCTTATCAATTAAAAGAGTACATTTTTCTGTTTTTTCTTTTTAGTAGGCTATATGGGAAAAGGGGTTACTAGCCCATTACTCCCTGAATTTCAGTTGACTTTTACAACGCACATGGCTTACGGAAGAAAGATTCTTATTACACTTTCCCATGGATATGAAGGGAAAAGTAATAAAAACAAAAACTATTAAGATAAAATCAAGGAAGATTCAGATTAGTGTGTATACATAAACATGTACATGCATGTGTAGTGTGACCTAAGTGTAAGTAGAAGTAGCAAAATGTACTTGAAATCTTGCATGTTTATGAGACAGAAAAGACACCCGCAATCTTACCATGTAAAACAAATACAGGCTTCTGTGTACAGTAGTCTATTCCTACATCACTTATGGAATATGTGTATGAGGATGTACAATAGCATATCTACACATACACTGCTCTGTATGATAATCTATGTAACTGTATTTGTGTATACATACCTGAATAAACTTACTAACCCTTTGAGGATCCAGATCCCCAATTTGAAAATTCCCCACAGGGTCCAGAATTAAAACAAAAAAAATTCTTATGAAATGGTTGAGAATCTTTTTCTGAAGGTAATAAAACAAAAGGTACAAAATCTGATAAAAAAATTGAAGAAGTTATGCTCTTGCCAACTTTGCTGTGTTAGTGATATTTACGCATTGGCGATTTTGCCCACTTTTGAGTCCTGTTTTTGGCCAGTTACGTTGTTCCATTAGACCAAACTCTTAGCTATTCCGCTACTAGGAGGAGGTGTGTAATTATTAAAAATAGTAGTCAGAGGGCTTAAGAGGGGCTGTTGAGGTGATTTGGTCATTTGGAGAGAATGGAACAAAGTGGAATGACTGGGAAAGCATTTAAATCTGTTGGGAAAGAAGGCAGGGTATGGGTCATCTCCTAAAAGGTTGGAGGGAGGGGGTAAAGGAGGTTTCATGGGCGAGGCGCTTGGACTTCCAGCAAGCGTGAGTGAGCGTGTTAGATAGGGGTGCATGGAGACAAAATAGTTTTTGGACCTGATGAGCTGTTGGAGTGTGAGCAGGGTAATATTTTGTGAAGGGATTCAGGGAAACCAGTTAGCCAGACTTGAGTTCTGGTAATGGGATGTAAAATGCCTGCATTTTAAAGGAGGGGTTTAGGATATTGGCAGTTTGGAGGGACGTCTAAACTGTCGTATCTGAGCACTTCTGCAGAGATGGTGATTATGAGTGAGTGGTGGTGAAAGTGTTGAGTGATGATAAAAGTTTTTTCTTTTGTGTTTTTCTTTCTTTTTGGGTCACCCTGCCTCGGTGGTAAACGGCTGATGTGTTAAAATAAATCTGGTGGCAATAAAACAAAATATTCTCATCAGTACTTCCTGAGATATGAAGGCTTGAAGTTGAAAGTTGTTGACCTGCTGATGGCAACATTAGTAATTGCTGCATGCTCAACTTTTTTTTTTTCTTACAATTTCCAGTAACTTTTGTGGCTTGAGACCCATATAGTGTACATATATCCACCTGTTGTATGCAACATAATACCCACATTAATAGTGTCATCAGTACATTATTTACAAAATGTTTACACAGCAACATAAACACACACAGGTACAAAAGCTTAACATTACTGCTGTTCTGTATACAGGCACTGGTCAAGTAATGAGTCCCTCATCCTTGATAGGTGTTCAAACCCTAGCCTTGGTCAATCCAAAGCAGAGGCAGAAGTGTCTCCAACAGGTAGTATTTTTTTCAGCCTTATTGCTAACCTCTGTCTCAAATCTTTGGTATGACTTTCTTCCACTAGTGGGCCCTGCATACCTGTGATGGTGCCTTCAAGTACTGTATCCCTCTTCTGGCACCTACTTAAGCTTCAGATTGATCAAAGCTTAGGAGATGAACACTTGCCAAGGCTGAGGGATTGATTAACCCATCTTCCACCATAATATATAATCAGTGTAATCTGTGGTGAATAGAAAGTCACTGGTTGGCAAAATGTCTTCATAATAAAAGCACTAAAGTTCTACTACAGGAGCCATTGGTGCATTACAAGTAAAGTTGTGTTCAGTATTACAACATGAATAAGTGTATTATTGTAAATAAATAAATAAATTATATATATGTAGGTAGTAGGTGGGAGACGGCCGACTTGTTGAAAAAAAAAAAAAAAAAGTAGGATGGTACACAGCAACCACCCAGGGAGGTACTACCATCCTGCCAAGTGAGTGTAAAACGAAAGCCTGTAATTGTTTTACATGATGGTAGGATTGCTGGTGTCTTTTGTCTCTCATAAATATGCAAGATTACAGGTAAGGCTTGCTACTTATACTTACACTTAGGTCACACTACACATACATGTACAAGCATATATATACACACACCTCTGGGTTTTCTTCTATTTTCTTTCTAATTCTTGTTCTTATTTATTTCCTCTTATCTCCATGGGGAAGTGGAACAGAATTCTTCCTCTGTAAGCCATGCGTGTCGTAAGAGGCGACTAAAATGCCGGGAGCAAGGGGCTAGTAACCCCTTCTCCTATATATATTACTAAATTTAAAAGAAGAAACTTCAGTTTTTTCTTTTGGGCCACCCCACCTCGGTGGGATACGGCTGGTATGTTGAAAGAAAGAATAATATATATATAATATATATATAATATATATATATATATATATATATATATATATATATATATATATATATATATATATATATATATATATATTATATATATATATATATATATATATATATATATATATTTTTTTTTTTATTATCACACCGGCCGATTCCCACCAAGGCAGGGTGGCCCGAAAAAGAAAAACTTTCACCATCATTCACTCCATCACTGTCTTGCCAGAAGGGTGCTTTACACTACAGTTTTTAAACTGCAACATTAACACCCCTCCTTCAGAGTGCAGGCACTGTACTTCCCATCTCCAGGACTCAAGTCCGGCCTGCCGGTTTCCCTGAATCCCTTCATAAATGTTACTTTGCTCACACTCCAACAGCACGTCAAGTATTAAAAACCATTTGTCTCCATTTACTCCTATCAAACACGCTCAAGCATGCCTGCTGGAAGTCCAAGCCCCTCGCACACAAAACCTCCTTTACCCCCTCCCTCCAACCCTTCCTAGGCCGACCCCTACCCCGCCTTCCTTCCACTACAGACTGATACACTCTTGAAGTCATTCTGTTTCGCTCCATTCTCTCTACATGTCCGAACCACCTCAACAACCCTTCCTCAGCCCTCTGGACAACAGTTTTGGTAATCCCGCACCTCCTCCTAACTTCCAAACTACGAATTCTCTGCATTATATTCACACCACACATTGCCCTCAGACATGACATCTCCACTGCCTCCAGCCTTCTCCTCGCTGCAACATTCATCACCCACGCTTCACACCCATATAAGAGCGTTGGTAAAACTATACTCTCATACATTCCCCTCTTTGCCTCCAAGGACAAAGTTCTTTGTCTCCACAGACTCCTAAGTGCACCACTCACTCTTTTTCCCTCATCAATTCTATGATTCACCTCATCTTTCATAGACCCATCCGCTGACACGTCCACTCCCAAATATCTGAATACGTTCACCTCCTCCATACTCTCTCCCTCCAATCTGATATTCAATCTTTCATCACCTAATCTTTTTGTTATCCTCATAACCTTACTCTTTCCTGTATTCACCTTTAATTTTCTTCTTTTGCACACCCTACCAAATTCATCCACCAATCTCTGCAACTTCTCTTCAGAATCTCCCAAGAGCACAGTGTCATCAGCAAAGAGCAGCTGTGACAACTCCCACTTTGTGTGTGATTCTTTATCTTTTAACTCCACGCCTCTTGCCAAGACCCTCGCATTTACTTCTCTTACAACCCCATCTATAAATATATTAAACAACCACGGTGACATCACACATCCTTGTCTAAGGCCTACTTTTACTGGGAAAAAATTTCCCTCTTTCCTACATACTCTAACTTGAGCCTCACTATCCTCGTAAAAACTCTTCACTGCTTTCAGTAACCTACCTCCTACACCATACACTTGCAACATCTGCCACATTGCCCCCCTATCCACCCTGTCATACGCCTTTTCCAAATCCATAAATGCCACAAAGACCTCTTTAGCCTTATCTAAATACTGTTCACTTATATGTTTCACTGTAAACACCTGGTCCACACACCCCCTACCTTTCCTAAAGCCTCCTTGTTCATCTGCTATCCTATTCTCCGTCTTACTCTTAATTCTTTCAATTATAACTCTACCATACACTTTACCAGGTACACTCAACAGACTTATCCCCCTATAATTTTTGCACTCTCTTTTATCCCCTTTGCCTTTATACAAAGGAACTATGCATGCTCTCTGCCAATCCCTAGGTACCTTACCCTCTTCCATACATTTATTAAACAATTGCACCAACCACTCCAAAACTATATCCCCACCTGCTTTTAACATTTCTATCTTTATCCCATCAATCCCGGCTGCCTTACCCCCTTTCATTTTACCTACTGCCTCACGAACTTCCCCCACACTCACAACTGGCTCTTCCTCACTCCTACAAGATGTTATTCCTCCTTGCCCTATACACGAAATCACAGCTTCCCTATCTTCATCAACATTTAACAATTCCTCAAAATATTCCTTCCATCTTCCCAATACCTCTAACTCTCCATTTAATAACTCTCCTCTCCTATTTTTAACTGACAAATCCATTTTTTTTTTTTTTTCCAAGAAGTCGGCCGTCTCGAACCGAGGCAGGGTGACCCAAAAAAGAAAGAAAATCCCCAGAAAGAAAATACTTTCATCATCATTCAACACTTTCACCACACTCGCACATTATCACTGTTTTTGCAGAGGTGCTCAGAATACAACAGTCTAGAAGCATACACATATAAAGATACACAACATATCCCTCCAAACTGCCAATATCCCAAACCCCTCCTTTAAAGTGCAGGCATTGTACTTCCCATTTCCAGGACTCAAGTCTGACTATATGAAAATAACCGGTTTCCCTGAATCCCTTCACTAAATATTACCCTGCTCACACTCCAACAGATCGTCAGGTCCCAAGTACCATTCGTCTCCATTCACTCCTATCTAACACGCTCATGCACGCTTGCTGGAAGTCCAAGCCCCTTACCCACAAAACCTCCTTTACCCCCTCTCTCCAACCCTTTCGAGGACGACCCCTACCCCGCCTTCCTTCCCCTATAGATTTATATGCTTTCCATGTCATTCTACTTTGATCCATTCTCTCTAAATGACCAAACCACCTCAACAACCCCTCTTCTGCTCTCTGACTAATACTTTTATTAACTCCACACCTTCTCCTAATTTCCACACTCCGAATTTTCTGCATAATATTTACACCACACATTGCCCTTAAACAGGACATCTCCACTGCCTCCAACCGTCTCCTCGCTGCTGCATTTACCACCCAAGCTTCACACCCATATAAGAGTGTTGGTACTACTATACTTTCATACATTCCCTTCTTTGCCTCCATAGATAACGTTTTTTTGACTCCACATATACCTCAATGCACCACTCACCTTTTTTCCCTCATCAATTCTATGATTAACCTCATCCTTCACAAATCCATCCGCCGACACGTCAACTCCCAAGTATCTGAAAACATTCACTTCTTCCATACTCCTCCTCCCCAATTTGATATCCAATTTGACACCCTCATCACCTTACTCTTTTCTATGTTCACTTTCAACTTTCTACCTTTACACACATTCCCAAACTCATCCACTAACCTTTGCAATTTTTCTTTACAATCTCCCATAAGCAAAGTATCATCAGCAAAAAGTAACTGCGTCAATTCCCATTTTGAATTTGATTCCCCAAAATTTAATCCCACCCCTCTCCCGAACACCCTAGCATTTACTTCTTTTACAACCCCATCTATAAATATATTAAACAACCATGGTGACATTACACATCCCTGTCTAAGACCTACTTTTACCTGGAAGTAGTCTCCCTCTCTTCTACACACCCTAACCTGAGCCTCACTATCCTCATAAAAACTCTTTACAGCATTTAATAACTTACCACCTATTCCATATACTTGCAACATCTGCCACATTGCTCCTCTATCCACTCTATCATATGCCTTTTCTAAATCCATAAATGCAATAAAAACTTCCCTACCTTTATCTAAATACTGTTCACATATATGCTTCAATGTAAACACTTGATCTACACATCCCCTACCCACTCTGAAACCTCTGCTCATCCGCAATCCTACATTCTGTCTTACCTCTAATTCTTTCAATTATAACCCTACCGTACACTTTTCTTGGTATACTCAAACTTATTCCTCTATAATTTTTACAGTCTCTTTTGTCCCCTTTCCCTTTATATAAAGGGACTATACATGCTCTCCGCCAATCCCTAGGTACCTTTCCCTCTTTCATACATTTATTAAACAAAAGTACCAACCACTCCAACACTATATCCCCCCCTGCTTTTAACATTTCTGTCATGATCCCATCAGTTCCAGCTGCTTTACCCCTTTCATTTTACGTAATGCCTCACGTACCTCCCCCACACTTACATTCTGCTCTTCTTCACTCCTAAAAGATGGTATACCTCCCTGACCAGTGCATGAAATTACTGCCTCCCTTTCTTCCTCAACATTTAAAAGTTCCTCAAAATATTCTCGCCATCTACCTAATACCTCCCTCTCCCCATCTACTAGCTCCGCTACTGTTTTTAACTGACAAATCCATACTTTCCCTAGGCTTTCTTAACTTGTTTAACTCACTCCAAAATTTTTTCTTATTTTCATTAAAATTTCTTGACAGTGCCTCTCCCACTCTATCATCTGCTCTCCTTTTGCACTCTCTCACCACTCTCTTCACCTTTCTTTTACTCTCCATATACTCTGCTCTTCTTATAACACTTCTGCTTTGTAAAAACCTCTCATAAGCTACCTTTTTCTCTTTTATCACCCCCTTTACTTCATCATTCCACCAATCACTCCTCTTTCCTCCTGCCCCCACCCTCCTAAAACCACAAACTTCTGCCCCACATTCTAATACTGCATTTTTAAAACTATTCCAACCCTCTTCAACCCCCCACTACTCATCTTTGCACTATCCCACCTTTCTGCCAATAGTCACTTATATCTCGCCCGAACTTCCTCCTCCCTTAGTTTATACACTTTCACCTCCCTCTTACTTGTTGTTGCCACCTTCCTCTTTTCCCATCTACCTCTTACTCTAACTGTAGCTACAACTAAATAATGATCCGATATATCAGTTGCCCCTCTATGAACATGTACATCCTGGAGCCTACCCATCAACCTTTTATCCACCAATACATAATCTAACAAACTACTTTCATTACGTGCTACATCATTCCTTGTACATTTATTTATCCTCTTTTTCATAAAATATGTATTACTTATTACCAAATCTCTTTCTACACATAGCTCAATTAAAGGCTCCCCATTTACATTTACCCCTGGCACCCCAAATTTACCTACTACTCCCTCCATAACATTTTTACCCACTTTAGCATTGAAATCCCCAACCACCATTACTCTCACACTTGACTCAAAACTCCCCATGTATTCGCTCAACATTTCCCAGAATCTCTCTCTCTCCTCTACACTTCTCTCTTCTCCAGGTGCATACACGCTTACTATAACCCACTTTTCACATCCAATCTTTATTTTACTCCACATAATATATGTATATATATATATATATAATATATATAATATATATATATATATATATATATATATATATATATATATATATATATATATATATATATATATATATATATATATATATATATATATAATATATATATATAATATATGTATATATATATATTTTATTGATGTTTCATCAATTTTAAAGAACATTTAATGTATTGTAGGTTTGGGATACTGAGCGAGGAGAGCAGATTTGCAAGGTGTCAAATTCTCCAGATGATTCTCTTACCTGAGCTGCTTGGCATAAGGTACTTCATAAACTAGTTTTCTTAAATTAAGTACTCTGTAATTCAGTTAAGTTTTTAATGAATAAATTAGGCAATTAATGTACAGTTGAACCTTAGTTTTCGTGATTAATCCATTCTGAAAAGTCTGACGAAAACTGAAGTAATATTTCCCATGAGAAATAATGTAAATCCAATTAATCCGTTCCAGACACCCAAAAATATTAACAAAAAATACATTTTATAGAGAATAACTATATTTTTACATACAGAAAACAATGAGAAACAAATATAAATGACTAATAAAATGGATAAATGACCATTTAACATCACTTTTACCTTTCTTGAAGACTCTTGTTGGCTTATGGAAGACGGCAAGGAGGGGAGAGGGAGAAGGAGAGGTTATTGTTTGGAAGGGGAATCCCATTCCATTAGGACTTAAGGTATCGAGGCCCTATCCGGGGTGACTTTCCTTCTTCGTCTTTTACTGGCACTAGGGCCAGTTTGAGAGTCACTGTACCCCTGTCACACAGAAAATCTGTCCAGAGAGGTCTGTTTCTGGAGTCTCTTTAAGACTTGCCTAAAATGGGACAAGGCATTGTCATTCAACATGTTGCAGACAGCATGCAACAGCTTTGTTAGGGTGATATTTCTCCACAAAACTTTGCAACTAACTCCACTTTGCACACATGTCCTTAATCACTGTAGAGGGCACATTCTTTTCCCTCTCTCTTCCTCCTCTGAAGCAATTTCCTCAGCTGTGGTCTGTTGCTGTTCCAGTTGAAGGTCTTGCAGCTCTTCAGTGGTGTAGACAGCCTGTACTATCTGCATAGACAGCCTTTGCTGTCTGCCAGTTGAGTTCATATCTCATGGCACTACAGTGCTGCCCTCCCTAGGTCCACCTAGGTCAGTGGGACGCAATGCACACTTGGCCTCATTCTGGCGGCCTCCCTCCTAGGATCAACATCCTCCCCCGCAGCGGCCTGGCTTTCGGCTTCCCCTCATTGCCCGCTGTGAATCTCGGTTTCTTCTAAATAAACCCTGAACTAGTCCATGGCCATGTTCCTTCAACCTTTCATGCTACTCTTGTGAGTAACCTACAAGTAACACCTGGCATCTTCATCAGTAAACCAGCAATAGCGGTGGTGACAGCAGTTTCCGGCGGCAGAGTGAGCCTTTGTTATCAAGGTGGAGGGAGATCATCCATGCTCATACAATGCATCTACCAGCTTCCTAAGTTAGCAGCTACCCACAGCTCCTCGTGGGTGACTGAGGCAGGCCCTTGTCCTTGATTTTCCTGCAAAATCTGGACACAGGCGTCGTGGTGTCATCTTCAGCCTCAGCAGTCTCACCTCATCTGCTCTACAGCACCTCAGCATTTCTCTGCAGCCTTTTACAGCATCCCTACACCCGTCAAGCTCCAAGAAGTCAAGGTGAGGTCATTTTGTGTTGGCCCCATGTAAGTCCATGTGAGTCCATGCGAGCCTACCATATGGCTCCAAGCAACGCCAGCTCATACTTGCCTCCTCTCCTACACTCTCTGCTAAGTTCTGCACTCCTGTATCCAGCTCGTCATCTGCGTGTGTTGTGGTTCTACTATTTTCTTCAAGAAGTCCTACCGGGCATGACCACGTGGGAACCCGGCTGGCTTAGCCCCCAGGCCAGGCTAGTCTGACTCTAAAGTAGCCTGCACATTGTGCCTCAAGCCACCCTACTCCACACATCCTCCAGCTAGTGCAATTTTTTTTTTTTTTTTTTTGTTATCCCAGTGTTATTCCTTGCTTTATTTTCATTTTTATCATTATTTTCTTGATTTTCCCCAGTGAATGATCTACAGTAAATTTTCTTGCATTAGTGTTTGCAGCCCCACTAAGTATACCTTGCAATGTGCGTTTTGTGCAGTAAACGTTTTGATCTCCTCTGCGTGCTGAAGCCGCAGCCAGCCAGACGACATGGTGCGTGGTCTAGCAAATGTAGACGGCTTGTACTGTCTGCATAGACAGCCTTTGCTGTCTGCCAGTTGAGTTACTATCTCACGGCACTACGGTGCTGCCTTCTCTAGGCCTTCCCTGGTCAGTGGGACGAGATGTCTACATGGCCTCCTTCTGGCGGCCTCCCTCCTAGAATCAACATCCTCCCCTGCAGAGGCCTGGCTTTCGGGAACTGCTTACTCTGCCCGCAGTGAACCTCGGTTTTTTCTAAATAAACCCCAGACTAGTCCATGGCTGTGTTTCTTCAACCTTCCATGCTACCCTTGCGAGTAACCTACAAGTAAGACCTACCCTTGTGAGTAACCTACAAGTAAGACCTACCCTTGCGAGTAACCTACAAGTAAGACCTGGTATCTTCATCAGTAAACCAGCGCTAACAGTGGTTAGCTCTTCCCTGTGGTCATCCACCAACTCTTCCACATCCTGGCCTCTCACATTCAACCCCATGGACCTCCCCAAAGACACAATATATTCCACAGTAGGCATAGGGTCATCAGGGTCAACATCAAATCTTTCAAAATCCTTCTTGGGGACACATTCTGGCCACAATTTTCTTCAAGCAGAGTTCATCGTCCTGGAAGTCACTCCCTGTCAAGCCTTATCTATAAGGCTTATGCAATTGAGGATATTAAAGTGATTTGTCCAGAACACTCTTAAGGTCAATTCAGTGTCTGAGGTCACTTCAAAGCACCTTTGAAACAGTCCTTTTCCAGAGGGACACTAATAGTTAAAAACTGCAAATACATCCACCCCTCATTTAGAGTGTAGATACTGTACTTCCCACCTCCAGGACTCAAGTCTGGCTAACCAGGTTTCCCTGAGTGCCTTCACAAAATGTTACCTTGCTCAC
Source organism: Cherax quadricarinatus (assembly GCF_038502225.1). NCBI lineage: Eukaryota > Metazoa > Arthropoda > Malacostraca > Decapoda > Parastacidae > Cherax > Cherax quadricarinatus. Next base: position 12,078,335 of record NC_091342.1, read on the forward strand.
ACTCCAATAGCTCATCAAGTCCCAAAAAATCATTTGCCTCCACTCCTATCAAACACACTTGCATATGCCTGCTGGATGTCCAAGCCCCTTTCACACAAAACCTCCTTTATTCCCTACCTCTAACCTCTCCTGGGGTGACCTTAACCTTGCTTTCCCTCCACTATAGATTTATACACCCCATCTCAACAACCCCTCCTCAGCCCTCTGGATAATACTTAGTAAAACTCCACACCTCATCCTAATCTCCAAGTGAGGCATTATCTGCATAATATTTACACCACACATTGCCCTTACACACAACATCTATACTGCCTTCAGCTTCCTCACTACAACCTTCACAACCCATGCTTCACACCCATATAAGACTGCTAGTGTCACCATACTGTCATTTTTTTTTTTTTTTTTTCAACAAGTCGGTCGTCTCCCACCGAGGCAGGGTGACCCAAAAAAAAGAAAGAAAATCCCCAAAAAGAAAATACTTTCATCATCATTCAACACTTTCACCACACGCACACATTATCACTGCTTTTGCAGAGGTGCTCAGAATACAACAGTTTAGAAGCATATACATATAAAGATACACAACATATCCCTCCAAACTGCCAATATCCCAAACCCCTCCTTTAAAGTGCAGGCATTGTACTTCCCATTTCCAGGACTCAAGTCCGACTATATCCACCTATTTGTCTCCATGGATACATTCTTTGTCTCCACTCATTCCTCATTGTACTACCCACTGTTTTCCCTTCCCTCTGCCAACAAGTCTGCTCCCAAATATCTGAACACATTCACTTTCTCCTTATTCCCTCCTTCCAATCTAATAGCTATACAATCTTCCATTACCTAAATCATTTACCTGTATTTTCACTAGCTCATCTTTTTTCATCCTTCCAATCTGATAGCTATACAATCTTCCATTACCTAAATCATTTACCTGTACTCTCACTAGCTCATCTTTTTCCTAACAGTTGTTTGAATTTTACCCAAGCAACTTCCTCCTTTAGTTTATAAACTTTCACCGCTCTCTTACTGACTGATGCCATTCTCCTTGAACCCCATCTACCCCTTACTTACTGTAACTAAATAATAATACGATATATCCAGAAGTCTACCCATTGAACCACATCTACCCCTTACTCATTGTAACTACAACTAGATAATAATATGATATATCCAGAAGTCTACCCATCAACCTTTTATCCACCATTACATAATCCAACAAACTGTTGTCATTATCTATTACCTAATCTTGTTCTATACAATGTTCAGTCAAGGCCCCCCCCCCCATTATCACTTACCCCTCACATCCCAAGCTTACCTTCTACACACACTATACAACAGTTTCTCCACTTATTATTCACACCAAGCAGAAAAGGTAATGTGTATATCATTGGGACAATTAAAAAATATATGACCTTCCAGTGTCATTGAAAATTCAATACACATTGGGGCCCCCTGAAAGTACCAGGTAAACGATGATCAACTGCATTAAAAAATTCACGTTCCATGGCAAAATTACCAGATAAATAAGTACCCATTACACCAGTACCCAAGATAAATACATTTGACAGTCATAACTAGGAAAAAAAAAGAATTATTAGAGCACAGGGTGAAGATCAGCAAACACTGAGGTTAGTTTTTACCTTATATATGCCACTGTCAGTACACATGTTTAATTTGGTTAAGTTAACATCAGTTAACAAAATTGAGCAACTTATAAAATACATTGCCACCTGTAAATGCAATAATGCTTCAAGACTAGTTTGTTTTGATAGAACTGAAAATTGGTAGTCACTGAGAAGACTAAGGAAATATGACAGTAAAAGCCAGACATTTATATTTTAGTGTATTAGTAAACATTCAACATTTACTTCAGATTCAAATGATTTATTTCCTTGCAGGTTTACAATGTGGTTGACATATTGTAGGAAGTTTATTTACATAGGTAGTTTACAGTGAGGGTTTACAATAATTTGTAGTGCAAAGAGAGCCACTATCATGCCTTGGCATTATGGGCAATTTAAACTTAATAAATTACTGATTACTTAACACTAGATGTATAAAACATAGTTTGATCAGGTTGCGCTAATTATGCAATAGGTTATACATCTGTTAAATATGTCCTTCAACATTTGCATTAGGTTAAAATATGAGAATTTATTGTACTTTGAGCATTTACTAGGGGAGTAACACAGTGAGCAATCATATTTTGAGGCAGTAGAGAGTGATTTGGTAGCTTTGTAGGTAAAGTTAAGTACTGAAATGAAAGAAGCAGCCCAGCCACCGTGGAAAGAAGACGTCGTCGTTCCTGCTTTTCAGCTGAGCAACTCTGAACACTGTTGCTCAAGATTTTTCTTGGGTTATCCTGAGTAGTTCTTCACCAGAGCTGAGAGGAAACTTGCTTGCAGTCACTTCGAGCCCCATCCCATCAAGAGGGTAAGGCGGTGACTTGCTTGCTTGCTCACCCTTCTCATCCCCATCCCCCCATCCTTCCCCATCCTCCCCTCACCCAAACATCAACACTGGCCCACACACTTAACATACTACATACATTGCTATCCTTCTGACTTTCTTATCTTCTTCTTTTTCGGCAACTTCGCTTTGGCGAGTTAACACAAGGCATATTGACCATCCGGTAGCCCATGTGGTTTTTTAAAATCCGGCCGATCTTTGCCTTGGGCCCTTTCCCCTCACTACTCGAGGGTAGGCTATCTTAGGGGCTGACCTTCATAAGTCAGCTGAAATAGGATGTCAGATTAACATTAAGGAAAGATCCTTTTTTGTTAAGAACTCCTCTGCCAGATGTTCCTTCCTAGACATCATGGCGAGGATACGTGTAAGATTACGTATTGATGGAAATCAAATGTCCATGAAAGAAATTCTAACATGTATTTGCTAGAACTCAACTGTTGCTCCAGTGGATGTTTTTCAAACCCACGCTGGAGCAGTACTTCTCCTCTCTTCGGAAGAAGAGTTACTTCAACTGCTGAAGCATGATGTCCTTGACAAACTGAAGACTTCTGGTGTTACCCCAGTTGCACCTGAGAGCTATCAAGCTCAGAGGACTGTGTTTGTGGCCAGAATCAACAGTTTTATGAAACATAGCACTGTGAATGAAATTGTTGAGGACATTAATACAGAGAATTCTGAATTTAGGGCTGTAGAAGCACATAAATTCTCTAATCCTAACAACAAGGTAACCTTAAAATTAATACTTGAGACACCTGAGGAGGCCAAACTTGTGTGTCAAAATGGCTTCAAATGTTTTGGCACCAGATGTACACCTGACCAAATCTCTCTTGAACGATTTGTCAGTGTGACACAATGTTTTAAATGTTATGCCTTTGGTCATAACACCAACAAATGCAGTACTCAAGGGCAAATTTGTAGCATTTGCTCTGGCCAACATTCTTATCGAGATTGTAATAATAAAAATACACCCAAATGTGTCCTCTGCAATGGAAAACATCATGCTGTTTCTGCTGAAAGGAAAAAGGAAATGCAGAAAATTATTGAAGCCAAGAAACTGTCCACTTCAAAGAAGACCACTCCCCAGGCACCACCAACGATGTCCCAAACTTCCTTCCCAGCTCTGCCTGGATCAAGTGGGACTCCTCAGGTCTCTACCAATGGTTCCAATGTTTGGAATTCTGCCCCTCTTGGAGCGCCCCAATCTAACCCTCGCCTACAACATACACAAACGCAACAACAAGGTTCAGTCTCATCTATGTCTCAGGTATCCACAGCCGGGGATATGACGAGAGCACAACTAATGTATATGATGGCCAAAGACATAGCAGGTGGTGACATTCAACTCTGCTCTCAGGTTTTAAATGATCTGTTAATGGCTAATGGGATCACTCCCATCATTATCCCAGAAAATGTGAAGGCTATTATGACCCAGCCTTCTCATAACAAGATGTATGTACCCTACTCTACATCTAAAAATAAGCCTAAGTCATCCCTGGCCCAGGGATCGCTCACCTCGCATACCCAGGTTGTCAACTCCCCTCAACCCGATAAGTCAACACCTGACCATAACAATGCCCCAGAAATTGGTGCCTACTCTCCCGCTATTGAAGCTGATCCTGTTGAACAGGAACTTTCCCAGGATAACTCACCTTGCCTACCTAATTTTCCCTTGGAGCCTCCTCAGTCTCCCATTAACTCTCATGAGCCTCTGCTTCCTGTAACTGGGAATATCATACCTCTGTTTTCTGATGATGACTCTAACGATTCTAATGAATCTGTTAATATTACTACCTCTAGTGAAGATGATGGCATTTTTAACACACAAGCACCTACGCAAAAGTTCCCTCCTCCCCTTGACGAGTCCAGCAGGAATAGTGTGGATACCACACATGACACTACTTGCAGGCGTTCAGACCGCAGTACACAAGCGAAGTGCAAGAAATAATGGGGATTACAATTTTCCAACTTAATGTTCAACATTTCTTTAATAACCATTACCTTCTTGAGGTTGAACTACATAATTACAATCCCAATGTTATACTTTTGAATGAGACAGCTGCAAGAGTTGATCAACATATTAAATTACGTGGTTACTGTACTGTGGAGAAATCGAGAGGACCCTTTAGTCGTGTAGCCATCTTAGTTAAATTAGGCTATACATTTAAAAATATTCATGTTGATGAAGATAACATTCTTGCAATAGAAATGACAACGTCTCATGGACAACTAGTGATAGGAACTGGATATTTTCCCCCGAGACAACAATATATAGAGTCAATTCCTCTACATAGGATATTAAGCAGAAATATTCCAACAATTCTAGCGGGAGATTTTAATGCTCATCACCCTACCCTCTTCAACTGTGGAGCTGGTATTCCACTGGGTGACTTAAAAGGAAAACAACTCTTTAATATCATGACAGCTAGAAACTTGTCATTTCAAGGCCCATTCTTTAAATCGTACATTGGACCTCATCCAGGGACACCAGATATAGTACTGACAAACAGAGACTGTGACATCTTCCACTCTCGTATATCTCCTGGTGGAAACGTAGGATCTGACCATATCCCTGTTATAATACAACTACAAACTTCTCCATTTAGAATACCTGTACCTCCTAAACCCAATCTTAACACCCTAGGATTTGACCCCTTCAGGGCATTTCTGGGTGACGATGAAATTGTGTCATTGGAAAATCTACCTTCCACTGCAATTGATGATGCAATCAGGTCCCTGCATAATCGAATAATTGAAGCTACTAATGCAACTTGTCAATTAGCTTCCACAAAGATTTACCAACAATATAAACCTACTAGGGAAATTAGAGACAGTTTAAGAAATTATCAAGCAGAATGTCGAAGGCATCTTCAAATGCGACAACCACCAGCAGCTACACTGCACCGATTAAGGCAAGAATTAATTAACATGATTAGTCATCACAAACGGGACTTATGGAAATTGCTAGTTCTTCAAGCTAATCAGTACAAACGTGAACCAGCAAAATTTTGGAGTAAGATCCAACAACTTTTAGGGGCAAAGCACAAGGCTCCTAACTACCTAGTTCATACCTTCACTGATGAGGATGATGAAGATGTTGAAATTAAACTTGACGATCCACAGGACCAGGCTAATTTGATGGGTGATGTATGGGAGAAAATTCTCTCCCACAATAACAGTCGTCAATTTAACAATAATCATTATCAGTTGGTAAATGAATGGAAAGATGAGAACTTGAATGATCTACAACCACTACCTTCCATCGATACTTCAACTCTTGAAGATACCCACCCGCTTACTAGACCTATTACATTACTAGAGATGAGTCAGGTTATTGGAAGAATGCGCAATAGAGCCCCTGGCCTCTCTGGAATAACAATGAAACAAATAAAGTTCCTCCCCAGAAATTGTAAACAGTCTTTGGTAAATATCTTTAATGCCATCTTGGCCTCAGGACATTTTCCAGTTGTTTTTAAGACTGCTAGGATGATCTTTCTAGGTAAGCCCAATAAAGACATTCACCAACCTGGGAACTATAGACCTATATCTTTACTTGAAGTCACTGGAAAAGTTCTTGAGAAGGTCATTTCCAACAGATTGAACTACTATATGGAGTTTAATCACTTTTTTACTGAAAAACAATTTGGCTTTAGAACACATAGAGGTATCAATCATGCAATAAATGTTATTTTCGATACTGTAGCAAGTCTAAAACATCAGGGGAATCTTGCCTTAATTGCCACCAGAGATGTTCATAAAGCTTTTGATAGCTTATGGCATGATGGCCTTATATACAAACTCATTGACCTACCAGACCATAACTGGACTTCCCTCAGAGTAATATATAATTTCTTAACTCAAAGAAAAATCATTCCCACCTTTCATGGCAGGTCGACAGAGCCTTTTATACCGACGGCTGGTGTCCCACAAGGTTCTTGTCTCAGTCCACTTCTGTTCAACATCTATGTGAATGACCTTCCTCAACCAGAGTTTAGTGATACGATTGTGACACAGTTTGCAGATGATGTTATTCATGTCGTCTCATCAACTCCGGTGACAGGAAAATACAAATATGAGAGAGTCATAGAAAAAATGAATATTGAACTTCGTCGAACATCTAATTGGGAAAAGAAGTGGAGAATTACGACGAATCCTGAGAAGGTCCTTGTTAGCACGATAGGATGTTTTGCATCAACAATTGAAGATAAAGGAGGTATCTCCATCAGAGGTACACCTGTAGCCATTAGAAACCCTAACAAGATTTTGGGATACGAAATAGACAGGCTGCTCCACTCAACATCTCATGTAACTAAAAAGATCAACATAGCCAAAGCCGGTCTTAGCAGTCTCTTTCGATTCAATCAAGCCCCTCAACATGTCAAAAAACATCTGTATAAAATGTTAATAAGGCCTATACTCGAATACCCTTGTGTCCCAATGTCATTAACAACAAAGACAAATATGCTACGGTTACAAAGGGTCCAGAATAGAGCTCTTCGCTTCATTACCGATACCAGGAGGAGAGACAGACTAAAAATGGCAGATTTACACATACAACAAGATATTACTGCCATAAATGTACGCCTTGACACCCTAAAAAAGAAACAACTCTATACAATGCAAGAACTATACATGCTAGATAGAGAACATCCTATACAAGTGGTAAATACCACGGATTATAGCATCAATACTCCTCCTCACTGGACTCAAAAAATGACTCTCCCACAGAGGGTCCGTCGTTTTATACATAAAGATGATTACCCTCGACCCATGATATTGAGCAACCTCCCTGATGAAGAAGATTGGGTAACACCAGAACCCTTCTATGTATACTGAGTACATCATCGCCCCCAATTAGGGAGACATCTTGTATAACAACCTAATGTAAAAATTATGCTATTTACTATGGCTGGACACCACCTGTAAGAAGCCATTGTCACGGAATTCTATAAACTGGCCAGAAAATTATTGCCTTCATTGTCGCATAAATATCCGTTGTGCAATCACCAAAAAAAAAAAAAAAAAAAAAAAAACAATTGCAACTTGTATAATTACTACCAATTCAGAGTCATGTACTTATATTCTGTTATATCTATGTGACTCTCATGGGTTAGTCTTATACCTCTTAAAGAATATCTTATCATTTCACGTACACTTTTTAAATTACACCAAAGTGGTTGGGCCACTTACCTTTTATATCCTACCTCTCTCCCCCCTCCCACCCTTTTCCAAAATTTCTATCCTTACCCATCCTTCTTCCTTACCCATCTCACCAAAGCTCTGGTCTGGATATCGAATACCAAACTGAGCATTGGGTGAGTAGGTGGTTTTTAAGAGTAGTCTTGAATTGATGTACAGACAGGGTTCCTTTGGTATTCACTCATAATGAATTCCAAATTTTTGGGCCCTTTATGTGCATAGAACTTTTACATAGTGTGAGATGGACACAGGGAACATCAAAGGGTGATCTGTGTCTTGTGTTATGGTCATGTGTCCTGTTAAGGTTGGTAAGGATAAGTTTGAACAGAGGGTTTATATTCTATGTATTAGTAGGCACAATAATAAGTATGGATGTTCTTTATGGTGAGTAAGTTTAAACTTTTGAATATTAGTGGAGTATGCTGTCTGGAGTGGGAATTTATCATTCTGACAGCAGCCTTTTGCTGGGTTATTAGTGGTCTGAGATGATTTATTGTTGTTGAGCCCCATGCACAAATTCCATAGGTGAGATAGGGGTAAATGAGTGAGTAATACAGGGCAAGAAGACGTGGTTGTGGAACATAGTACCGTATCTTTGATAGTATGCCTATGGTCTTAGAGACTTTCTTGGAAATTTGTTGTTGTACAGTGGTACCCCGAGATTCAGCCACCTCCCAACTCTAACACTTATATAAGTGTATTATTGTAAATGCTTTTGTAAGTGTATTTTTGGGTTTCTGAAATGGACTATAATTTACATTATTCCTTATGGGAACAAATTCGTTCGGTAACGGCACTCAAACAACTTTCTGGAACAAATTATGGCTGAAACTCAGGGTACCACTGTATGTGTCTGAAATTTGAGGCTACTGTCAAGGTGGATTCCTAAGAATTTTCCCTCTGTGAGTCTTGTAACAGGTGATCCATTTATCATTGTTAAGTGGAACACTTGCAGCTCTGTTTCCAAACTGAATGAAATAGCTTTTGTCAATATTGAGAGTAAGCTTGTTAGTCATCATTCAGGTAGATACTTTCTGTAATTCAGCACTTAGTGTTGGCTAGTATGACTGGGCTTCGGTGAGAGAAGACATATGTAGCATCATCTGCAAATAACATGGGTTTGAGTAGCTGAGATGCATTTGGTAGGTCATTGATGTAAATGAGAAAGAGAAGTGGGCCAAGAACACTTCCCTGTGGGACCCCGACTGTAATTGGTTGTGTGGAAGAGTTAGCTCCATTTGTGTACATATATTGGCTTCTGTTGCTAAGGTATGACTTTAGGTAGTTGAGGGAGTGCCCTCTTATACCATAGTTTGTTAATTTCATGTGCAACAAATCATGGTCAACTGTATCGAAAGCTTAACATAAATCATTGAAGATTCCCAGTGGGACTTCTTTTTTTTCTTGAGAGTGGTGTATATTAGTTCTAGCATGTGTATAATAGCATCATTTGTGTTTTTATTAGGCCTGAATCCAAGCTGAGAGGGGTTGAGTATGTTGTGGGAGATGAATTAATTTTTCAGAGATTTTAGAGAGAAGGGGTAAGTTAGGTATTGGCCTGTAGTTATTCAGGTCTGCTTGATCTCCTCCTTTGTGGATCGGGGTGACCCCTACTATTATGAGAATTGCCAGGAAGGTGGAGGATTCGATGAATTTGTTAAAGAGCGTTGCAATAATTGGTGACAGTACTTGAGAAGCTTTTTTGTACATAAAAGGTGGTAAGTTATTTAAATCTCCTGCCTTATTTTTAAGTGTGTTGATGATGAGTGAGACTTCTGTTGGGTTGGTCAGAGCTAGGAATAGTGTATTTGGGTAGGTGCCAGTGAGGTAGTCTTTTGGTGGGGTGTGTGAGCTTGGGATTGTGCTCACTAGGTTTTTTCCTATGGTGGAAAAGAAAACTCAGAGTCTGTTTTCTGTTTCAGTCGGTGGGAGTAGAGGATCATCTGGTTTTGTTAGTTTGGTTGTTCTGTTTTTGGATATCTTTCTAGTTCTTATAATTTCGGATAAGGTTTTCCAGGTCTTTTTCATATCACCTTTTAAGTCAAGGGAAGTACACATTTTCACTGACAAACTATGTTGTAATTAATATAAGAAAAATCTCTTGCAGGATTCACGGAAATTTGTTTGTGGTGGTATGAGAGGACAGTTTTACCAGTGTGATTTAGAAGGTCACATCCTTGATTCCTGGGAAGGGGTTAGAGTCCAGTGCCTCGCTATACAAAATGACGGAAAGACAGTTCTTGCTTCCGATACACATCATCGCATCAGAGGGTACCACTTTGATGAGGTGCAAGACCATAATATGTAAGTAATAATAAGCTTTTCCAGTATATTTTTTAAGTAAAATTGATTTAACTTAGTTTCAAGAGTAGGTATTATGGGTCCTCGATGTTCAAGAATCGGTAAAACATTGTGTGTATTTGTACTTATGCAGTCCTAAATTAAGGAGTTGATTGGTGGTTTGGTGAAATTTCATGGGCTGGGTGATAGCAGGAATAGAGGATTCTTATAACCATATAGAGTATCATGAAAGAGGAGACACAATAACCACATGGAGTATAACAGAACCACATACAATATCATAACTGAAAGCAGTGACAAAAGGATGCTAAAACTATCTCTTTACAAATTATGATGGAATGACAGAACGGTATCCAAGAGGAAACTTTTATAAATTGTGTAAGAAATTAAACTCTGAATTGGGACATTACAAACCTAGTTCTGCTACAGCTAGGTATTACAGTAATAATTTTATATAGTATTCACATTCTGTCATTTATGTAATGTACAATGAGTGATATAAGTGTTTCCACCATGTATATTGATACAGTACTACAAAAGTTGCCACTATCAACTTTATTTTGCAGCATTCAGGAAGACCACAGCATAATGTCCTTCACTCTTGATAATACTGGCAACTATGCTTTGCTTAATGTGGCTAATCAGGGAGTTCACTTGTGGGACCTACGCAATAGAACTTTAGTCCGCAAATTTAGAGGTCTTACCCAAGGTCACTACACGATACATTCATGCTTTGGAGGAGATAATCAAGACTTCGTAGCATCAGGAAGTGAAGGTAAGTCCTTCCTTGATATTTGTCTCCATTGCATTATTAAATAAAAAAAATTATTGTCTCATTCTTATACTCTTCTTCCATCAGTTTTTTTTATCTGTATATTCTCACTCCACACATCTTCCATGGCTCTACACAAGCATCAGTTTTTATCTGCCTCCCAGCAGCTCAAACTAGGCTCTGTCACTTGCTGTATAGTTTCTTTCATTACCTTACAGTCCTTGTGTTTGTAAACAGCCATTGTCTTACCTTTTTGTCCTATGTAGATTGAAGCACCTGTGCTACTTATAATGCCTTTTTCTTTAACATGATCTCCCTGAACATAGGTAAGAAACGTATTTTAATCTTGTTAATTTTTTCTACACACAATAAACCTGAAGTCATCCATTGCCTTCGTTTGCCATTGATTTTTACATATCTGTATCTGTCATTAGACATGAACTCTCTTCATTCATATGCAATAATGCACTGTCAAATGTCTCTAGTTTGGCACCCATTTTTTAACTATACTCAGTGTTGTGAGCCTGGTTTTGGGCCAAACAGTTCACTTTATGGAAACCTCTATTCTCAAAATGAATCCAATCGTAGAATCTTCATATAAGCACACATGTGTATAGGACTTTGCAAAAAAAGAATCTGATGAATCACTAGGAATACAACCAATCTGTCATTACATCCTAAATCCTTGATTGAAGAACTCCTTAAGCCCTTTAGCTTTTTGTGTGCTCATTTTCTATTACCCTGGGTACTGTCTCCATATTAACAGCTCATTTTTGCAATCATCATCAGTTAAGTACTTTTCTTGCTTGTCAGGTATGGTAGAGATTTTAGCTCTAAACATTACTGTATCATCAAGTAATGGAGCTAAACTTTATGTTGAAGTTTGTTGGGCCTAACAGTTCCTGCATTTAACTAGCAGGCCTGTCATAGATGATTTTCTTAAAACTCTAAAGGTATAAATTGTAGAGATAATAATTTCACTTCTGGTGAATGATTGGTAGATGATGTCCATTGAGGTATTTTTTTTTTTTTTTTTTTTTTCTGCTCACAAGAATGCATTGCCATACCACAAAACCTCTAATATGCATATGATGATGGATTCCAAGTAGACACTGCAGTTCATTTGCTATTTGAACTACATTTGAAATAAATGCAATGATAACAAATATATATTTATGAATACATCTATTTTTTTTTTAATTTAAGAAGTACAGTAATAAAGAAGTACAATACAGTGGACCCTTGGCTAACGCCTTTAATCCGTTCCAGAGAGCTAGGCTTTAACCGATTTAGCCTTTAACCAAATTAATTTTCCCCATAAGAAATAATATTGGCAGTTTGGAGGGATATGTTTGTGTATCTTTATACGTATATGCTTCTAAACTGTTGTATTCTGAGCACCTCTGCAAAAACAGTGATTATGTGTGAGTGAGGTGAAAGTGTTGAATGATGCTGAAAGTATTTTCTTTTTGGGGATTTTCTTTCGTTTTTGGGTCACCCTGCCTCGGCGGGAGACAGCCAACTTGTTGAAAAAAAAAAAATAATGGAAATCCAATTAATCCATTCCTGCTGTCAGGAGGCTTGACAAAATAGTAGTACTTCAATATGATGCTAATGTCAACTCTACAGCTTATTTATCTATCATAATTCATCTAATATGACATAATAAACAATATTAATAACATAGAAACATGATATTTACTCTAGAATAAATAAAATGTCAAATGTATGTGAGGATAAGTGATGGAAGTGTTGTTGTTGGGTTTATAATGGCCACTGAGAGAAGCCATACAAGCTTCTGCCACCACCACTATCCACAATCAATATATGAATGTAATTTATAAATAAGAAATATTTACATTTTAATTTATAAAAAAGTTTATTCAGGTATACACAGATACACTTACGTACATAGATTATCATACCTGGAGTTTACCTGGAGAGAGTTCCGGGGGTCAACCGTTCCGCGGCCCGGTCCGTGACCAGGCCTCCTGGTGGATCAGAGCCTGATCAACTAGGCTGTTACTGCTGGCTCCACGCAAACCAACGTACGAGCCACAGCCCGGCTGGTCAGGAACCGACTTTAGGTGCTTGTCCAGTGCCAGCTTGAAGACTGCCAGGGGTCTGTTGGTAATCCCCCTTATGTATGCTGGGAGGCAGTTGAACAGTCTCAGGCCCCTGACACTTATTGTATGGTCTCTTAACGTGCTAGTGACACCCCTGCTTTTCATTGGGGGGATGTTGCATCGTCTGCCAAGTCTTTTGCTTTCATAGTGAGTGATTTTCGTGTGCAAGTTCGGTACTAGTCCTTCTAGGATTTTCCAGGTGTATATAATCACGTATCTCTCCTGCCTGCGTTCCAGGGAATACAGGTTTAGGAACCTCAAGCGCTCCCAGTAATTGAGGTGTTTTATCTCCGTTATGCGCGCCGTGAAGGTTCTCTGTACATTTTCTAGGTCAGCAATTTCACCTGCCTTGAAAGGTGCTGTTAGTGTGCAGCAATATTCCAGCCTAGATAGAACAAGTGACCTGAAGAGTGTCATCATGGGCTTGGCATCCCTAGTTTTGAAGGTTCTCATTATCCATCCTGTCATTTTTCTAGCAGATCCGATTGATACAATGTTATGATCCTTGAAGGTGAGATCCTCCGACATGATCACTCCCAGGTCTTTGACGTTGGCGTTTCGCTCTATTTTGTGGCCAGAATTTGTTTTGTACTCTGATGAAGATTTAATTTCCTCGTGTTTACCATATCTGAGTAATTGAAATTTCTCATCGTTGAACTTCATATTGTTTTCTGCAGCCCACTGAAAGATTTGGTTGATGTCCGCTTGGAGCCTTGCAGTGTCTGCAATGGAAGACACTTTCATGCAGATTCGGGTGTCATCTGCAAAGGAAGACACGGTGCTGTGGCTGACTTCCTTGTCTATGTCAGATATGAGGATGAGGAACAAGATGGGAGCGAGTACTGTGTCTTGTGGAACAGAGCTTTTCACCGTAGCTGCCTCGGACTTTACTCTGTTGACTACTACTCTCTGTGTTCCGTTAGTGAGGAAATTATAGATCCATCGACCGACTTTTCCTGTTATTCCTTTAGCACGCATTTTGTGCGCTATTACGCCATGGTCACACTTATCGAAGGCTTTTGCAAAGTCTGTATATATTACATCTGCATTCTTTTTGTCTTCTAGTGCATCTAGGACCTTGTCGTAGTGATCCAATAATTGAGACAGACATGTTGCCCTGGGTTGTGTAACTGATGGGTTTCTAGATGGGTGGTGATCTTGCTTCTTAGGACCCTTTTAAAGATTTTTATGATATGGGATGTTAATGCTATCGGTCTGTAGTTCTTTGCTGTTGCTTTACTGCCCCCTTTGTGGAGTGGGGCTATGTCTGTTGTTTTTAGTAACTGTGGGACGACCCCCGTGTCCATGCTCCCTCTCCATAGGATGGTAAAAGCTCGTGATAGGGGCTTCTTGCAGTTCTTGATGAACACAGAGTTCCATGAGTCTGGCCCTGGGGCAGAGTGCATGGGCATGTCATTTATCGCCTGTTCGAAGTCATTTGGCGTCAGGATAACATCGGATAGGCTTGTGTTAACCAAATTCTGTGGCTCTCTCATAAAAAATTCATTTTGATCTTCGACTCTCAGTCTGGTTAGCGGCTTGCTAAAAACTGAGTCATATTGGGACTTGAGTAGCTCACTTATTTCCTTGCTGTCATCTGTGTAGGACCCATCTTGTTTAAGTAGGGGCCCAATACTGGACGTTGTTCTCGACTTTGATTTGACATAGGAGAAGAAATACTTTGGGTTTCTTTAGATTTCATTTATGGCTTTTAGTTCTTCCCGCTATTCCTGACTCCTATAAGATTCCTTTAGCTTAAGTTCGATGCTTGCTATTTCTCTGACCAGTGTCTCCCTACGCATTTCAGATATATTGACCTCTTTTAGCCGCTCTGTTATTCTTTTCCGTCGCTTGTAAAGGGAGCGCCTGTCTCTTTCTATTTTACATCTACTCCTCCTTTTTCTTAGAGGAATAAGCCTTGTGCATACATCGAGTGCCACCAAGTTAATCTGTTCTAGGCATAAGTTGGGGTCTGTGTTGCTTAGTATATCTTCCCAGCTTATATCAGTAAAGTACCTAGGATAACCCAAAAAAGCCAGAGTGACTTAGGTATTTCCATTGGGGTCCTTTTATATTTACACTTATATTTATACTTTTATATTTACACTTACCTTGGAGGAGATGTTAGTTTAATTAGTTTGATGGAGGAGATGCTGGCAGAGGTTTAGAGTGGTGGAAGATACGTAGCAGGCCGGCGTATGTTCAGCGGTCCGATACACATACAACAACATTGGAGAGTTACTTTCGTGTCTTTTTCTACCGCTTACTTGCTTAACTTTCTACGCTGATTGGCACTATAGCCTTTATCGATACCTGCTGCTTTAGTATTGTACATATCGTAGAATCACTGAATCACTGCAGAAGGCACATTCACCCCTCTCTCTTCCTCCTCCACTTTGATACTTTGCTATGAGTTTTTTCTTGAATTTTATTGTTTCTTTCCTTCTTTATCACAGGGCTGGCACTAGAAACTTTCTTTGGGCCTATGGTGGCTTATTTAGTAGTTAAAGCACTAAAAACAATGGAATAATACAAAATATATTGCATGTTAGGTAGTAGGTTGGTAAACAGCAACCACCCAGGGAGGTACTACTGTCCTGCCAAGTGAATGTAAAACGAAAGCCTGTAATTGTTTTACATGATGGTAGGATTGCTGATGTCCTTTTTTTCTGTCTCATAAACATGCAAGATTTCAGGTACATCTTGCTACTTCTACTTACACTTAGGTCACACTACACATACATGTACAAGCATATACTATATACACACACACCCCTCTGGGTTTTCTGCTATTTTCTTCCTAGTTCTTGTTCTTGTTTATTTCCTCTTATCTCCATGGGGAAGTGGAACAGAATTCTTCCTCCGTAAGCCATGCGTGTTGTAAGAAGCGACTAAAATGCTGGCGGCAAGGGGCTAGTAACCCCTTCTCTTGTATAAATTACTAAATTTAAAAAGAGAAATTTTCGTTTTTTGTTTTGGGCCACCCCGCATTGGTGGGATACGGCCAGTTTGTTGAAAAAAAAAAATATTGCATGTATGCGTGGAACTGCCCTTAGTGGCTTATAAACAATGGCACACTGGCTGGTACATGGGGTGACTGGCCAGGCCCGCTCAGGGTGCCATGCAGACACATTCGAGGCAAAAGTTCCTAACCGAGTTTTTAGGTGTTCTCTGAGCCAATTTTTTTTTTATGCCAAAGCTAGGCGTTATCCGATTTTGGCGCTGTCCGATGCAGGCATTAACTGAGGGTCCACTGTATATTAAATAATTGAAAATAAAAATTTTTATACTGTACTTTAAACTATTAATACAAATAAGCATATTAGTAAATATTTTATAATTATATTTAGTATGTGGTAATCATTATAGGTAGTAGGTTGGCAGACAGCAACCGCCCAGGGAGGTACTACCGTCCTGCCAAGTGAGTGTAAAACGAAAGCCTGTAATTGTTTTACATGATGGTAGGATTGCTGGTGTCTTTTGTCTGTCTCATAAATATGCAAGATTACAGGTACGTCTTGCTACTTCTACTTACACTTAGGTCACACTACACATACATGTACACGTTAATTTATACACACTCATCTGAGTTTTCTTTGATTTTAT
Organism: Cherax quadricarinatus; assembly: GCF_038502225.1. Classification (NCBI taxonomy): domain Eukaryota; kingdom Metazoa; phylum Arthropoda; class Malacostraca; order Decapoda; family Parastacidae; genus Cherax; species Cherax quadricarinatus. The sequence continues at coordinate 12,094,808 of NC_091342.1, forward strand.
CTTAATAGTTCTTGGTCTTATTACTTTTCCTTTTATATCCATGGGGAAGTGGAATAAGAATCTTTCCTCCGTAAGCCATGCGTGTTGTAAAAGTCAACTAAAATGCCGGGAACAATGGGCTAGTAACCCCTTTTCCTGTAAACATTACTAAAAAGAATAAGAAGAAGAAAATTTCTTTTTGGGGGATTTTCTTTCTTTTTTGGGTCACCCTGCCTCGGTGGGAGACGGCCGACTTGTTGAAAAAAAAAAAAAGTGGTAATCATTCTAAAGCAGGTTGATAAACATTAACCACCCAGGGAAGTACTCTCATCCTGCCACAAGAGTGCAAAACAGAAACTTTTAATTACTTAAAACAATGGCAGGATTGCTGGTGTTTTTCTTTGTCTCATACACACATAGGATGACAGGTACATTTTGCTACTTTTGCTTACATCTAGTTCATACTACATATGCAGTTTTGCATGTATATGTATGTGTATACACACTTGTCTGTGTTGTCTTTAATCTCTTAGTTCTTGTTCTTAGTGTTTCCTTTCATATCCATGGGAAAGTGGGTGAGAATTCTTCCATAAGCCATGCGTGTCATAGAAGGTGAATTAAAATGCTGGGAGTAAAAGGCTAGTAACCCCTCCTGCATAAATTACTAAAAGGACCAAGGAGAAAATTTTGAAGGTGGGTTCGAATGTGTGTTTGTGTAATACAGATATGAAAAGTTGATTGTGAATTTTATAATTGAAAAGAAGCTAGATGTCCTAGCTTGAAGCAAAATGGGATTAAGTCAGGTGCATTTGAAATAGTCAGAGCTAAGCAAGGAGTAGTAGTAATATTATGTAATTCTGGCAAGACGAGGGAATAAGTGTATCAGTTCAAGAATTATGTGGATTAAGATAAGGGATGGATGTGAGAAGTAGGTAATAGTAAGTTCTCATGCACCTGGGATGTATATGTGGAGAGAGAGAGGGGGGGGGTAGGGAGAGAGAGAGAGAGAGAGAGGTAGGGAGAGAGAAGGAGAGGGTAGGGAGAGAGAGGGGGGGTAGGGAGAGAGAGAGAGAAAGAGGTAGGGAGACAAAGAGGTAGAGGTAGAAAGAGAAAGAGAGGTAGAGAGAAAAAGAGGTAGAAGTAGAGAGAGAAAGAACTTGTCAATAAAGCTAGGGATCCTTAACCTAACCTTGTCAAACCCTGTGTAAAAAAAAAAAAAGTAGAGAGAGAGAGAGATGGAGGTATAGAGAGAAAGAGGTGGAGGTAGATAGAGAGAGAGGTAGAGGGAGAGAGAGAAAGAGGTGGAGGGAGAAAGGTGGAGGTAGAGAGAAAGAGGTAGAGGTAGAGAGAGATAGGTAGAGAAAGAGATACAGGTAGAGAGAGTGAGTTAGATATAGACAGAAAGATATAAATAATTTTTTTTTTTTTCATCAAACTGGCTATATTCCATCAAGGCAGGGTGACCTAAAAAGAAAAACAAAAGTCATTCTTTTTAAATTTAGTAATGTATACAGGAGAAGGGGTTACTAGCCCCTTGCTCCTGGAATTTTAGTCACCTCTTTTAACACACCTGACTTATGGAGGAAGAATTCTTTTCCATTTCCCCATGGAGTAAGAGATGTAGATATATTTATAAATGTATGAAAGAGGGGAAGGTACCTAGCAATTGGCAGAGTGTGTGTATAAGTTCCTTTACATAAAGGGAAGTCTTAAACATGTACTCATTGGAGTGGAGGAGAGTGAGAGACATGATAATAGGTACCTGGAAAGCACTCAAGGGCCTGGTCCCAAATCTGCACTCTGCCATAACAACGTACTGAAGTGAGAGATGTGGGAGGAAGTGTAAAATAAACCCAGTGAGGAGCTGGGGTGCATTGGGGACAATAAGGGAACACTATCAAGATCCCTGGTCCCAGACTGTTCAACATCTTACCAGAAGATATCAGAAACATGGCAGGAACAAGTGTAGAAACCTTCAAGAAGAAACTGGACAAGTATCTTCACCAGGTGCCAGATCAACCAGGCTGTGATGGATATGTGGGGCAACGGGCCTCCAGCAGCAACAGCCTGGTTGACCAGGCAAGCACCAGACGAGCATGGTTGGGCTCAGAGAGTAGATAAACTCTCGAAACTCTTCAGAGGTATATCAGAGTGTGTGTACTAGCCTTTTGTGGTTGCAGGGGTGGCGTCTCGGGTCTTTGCCCTCTGCATGTGTGCACGTGTGTGCGCATATGTGTGTATGTGTTCATGTACTTGCCTAGTTGTGCAGAGGTTGAGTCACAGCTCCTGGCCCTGCCTCTTCACTGGTTGCTACTAGGTCACTTCCTGCTCCATGAGCTTTATCATACCTCTTCTTAACCCTTTGACTGTTTCAGGGCCCTCTCTGAAACTGTCATTCTATGTCGCCAAATATTCGAAAAAAAAAAAATTATTTTTTCTTATGAAAATGTTAGGAATATTTTTACTAGTGTTTTAAGCCTAAAAAAAAATTTTTGCCATCAGTACTTACCGAGATATAGAGCCGCAAAGTTTGCAGAAATCGACGTGCGTATGGCAACAGCGGCGACTGCCGCCCGCCCGGTATTCTTTTATTTACTCTAATTCAAAGGTTTCTTGCATTTTTCAATATTTTTCTTTTCCAGGTAACTTATGTGGCCTGTGAGACCAATGTAAGGTGCATTGTTCAAATATACACTCATTATTTACAACACAATAACAGAACAAACTTTATCACTATTAGTTTGTGTATACACTTTGTTTACACAAACAAACAATACAAAACAATGTTTATTACTATTGTTCCATAATATATATACATATGTACAGTCACTAACCACGTTCCTAGAACTGCTGCAGCTTGTGGAACTCTTTGAAACATGGGTATATGCAGAGGGGCACTTCACACTCCTCACACATAAAACGAGTGTCTCTGCGTGTTTGTGGGCGTTTTGTGGTATGCATACATACATAACACCTCTTCTGAGCATTTTTCTTGGCAGTAGTAGGAGGCAGTTGTATGGGGTAGTGATCACCAGGCCTCAAACGAGATGACGTCTGTGGGCGCTGGTCTATTGCAGGAGTTGCTCCTTTGTACTTTGCAATTATTTGTCTGATTACTGACAGGCAAAATTCACCATATTTTGGTGTTTTGTTGGTCTTCAACTTGTATATGTTATAAGCATTTAGCATAGAGATATCAACAAGATGGAAAAAAAGTTTGATATACCACTTATAACTCTTGCGTACACAGTCTGCAAACCCAATCTGCATGTCACATTTGTCCACTAAGCGCATATTGAGGTTGTAGTCCATGACAGCTGCAGGCTTTAGAATGGGTTCATTGGTCTCTTTGTTGTCCCTGCCACTGGGTACCATTTCGTTTGTGTGAACTGATGTCAACAATGTGACATCACGTTTGTCATGCCACCGAAATGCCATGATGTCATTGGCAGCAAAGGCTTGCACCTCACCTCTGCGAGTGCCAGCGTCGAACCTTGGCATATGTTTGCGATTACCACGCACTGTGCCACACACGTCTGTCAAGTTCACTCGCAAGAAATCACTGAGTAAGGGGCTTGTGTACCAGTTATCAGTAAATAACATATGCCCCTTACCAAGATATGGTTCCATCATTGTTCGAACCACATCACCAGAGATACCCAATAACTTCATGGTATCTCTCAAAGTATTACTGCCAGTGTACACAATAATATCTAAAACAAGACCACTTCTGCAATCACACAGTACAAATAGCTTTATACCAAAGCGTTTCCTCTTGCTTGGTATATATTGCTTGAATGAGAGTCTTCCTTTGAATAAAATCAAGGACTCATCAATAACAAGCTTCCTGAAGGGATAAAAATACATGCAGCACTTTTGTTTCAGGTACATAAACACATTTCTTATCTTATATAACCTGTCGCTTCTGTCAGGCCTGGTTTTGTCTGAAAAGTGTAACATACGCAACAGTATCAGGAAACGATTGACACCTATAATGTCACTAAAACCTGGAGTTGAAATCAGGCGATCTGTTGTCCAGTATGTGGTGACAGTGTGCTTATACACATGTGGCATAAGCATTATTGTGGCAAAAAACAGGTACATCTCTGCCACAGTTGTCTCCTTCCACTTGTGTAGCCGTGATTTTGGTGAGAGAATTGTATTTGCCATGGTGTATTCACAGTATGTGTTGGTTTCCCTGACAATGATGTCCATCAGGGGTTCATCGAAGAATAACTCAAAGCAGTCCAGTTCACTGGCATTGTTCCCAAGTGGACAAGATGGCTTTATTCCACTTTGTGTTTCATCAAAGTCATGGGGACTGGGAACAAACTCGTCACCGTCCTGCCAATCCCAGATGCGGTCTGCTGGTGGGGTCTGGATATTGTACCGTGGTTGTGGCTGTGGTTGTGGCTGTGCAGGTTGTGGTGGTGCAGGTTGTGGCAGTGTGGGGTAGGGTGAGGCTGGTTGTTCTGCTGAGTCAGCCGCGTGGCTAGTAGCGTGGCCCGGTGATGGTGCCACATGGGCCGTGCCACCCTCACTATCACCACCACTGCCTCCTCCCTCACTGTCACCATTCATACCCATCGTTACAATATCATCATCTTCACTATCAGGTCGTGGTGTTGGGCCACGGGATGTGCTCCCAGAGTTTCTCCTTCCCCTTGGAACAACATATGAAACACTACCAGACCGCATGCTACGTCGTACATACTGGCGCTTCACTGGGGAATATTCACTCTCACTGTCACTAGAACTGCTTTCAATGACCTTGAAATCACTATCACTATCACTATCACTATCACTGCTATCATCAGGGTGTTGTACACGACCAAATAGTTTCCTCTTTCGTCCTGGTACAGGCGAAGGTGAATGTGAACAAGCCGGCACAGCACCAGAGGTCGAAGGTTGTGGGTCATCTGGGTTTTCGTCACTATTTACGTTATCCTGGGCACTTTTTTCGGTAACACTCACTTGAAAACCCTTGAATTCACTGTCACTGACATTTTCATCGCTGTTAGAGCTATCACTTGGGAACAAAAGACCTCCAATCCGCCGAGGAGTGAGGAACTTCTTACCGAGAGGCATGGTGAAAATGGACTGACAACATGGCGTTCCCACAATGCACCGCTAGGTCCGAGATTTTTTTCACAGGGTGCACACCGACCACTGAGACCCATTCTCTCCCGTGTAGGCCTACCAGGCCTTTGGCGCGCGATTTGAAGCCGCTAGAATTTGTGCGTATAAATACGTCAGAAACATTGGCTCGTAAGACGTATTTATACGTCGGAAACAGTCAAAGGGTTAAAGCTATGTATGGATCCTGCCTCCACTACATCACTTCCCAGACTATTCCACTTCCTGACAACTCTGTGACTGAAGAAATACTTCCTAACATCCCTGTGATTCATCTGAGTCTTCAACTTTCAATGTGACCCTTTGTTGCTGTGTCCCATCTCTGGAACATCCTGTCTCCGTCCACCTTGTCAACTCCTCTCAGTATTTTATGTGTTGTTATCATATCCCTCCCTATCTCTCCAGTCTTCCAGTATTGTGAGGTCAAGTTCTCTTAATCCTTTGACTGTCATGACCCCAGATCCTAAAGTATCTCTATCTGTTGCAGAATTTTTGAAAAAAAAAAAAATTTCATATGAAATGATAGAGAATCTTTTCCCGATGTTAATGACACCAAAAGTACAAAATGTGATGGAAAATTTACGGAATTACTCTCTTGAAGTTAGCGATTGGCGATTTCACCCACTTTGAACCCTATTTTCGGCCAATTCCATTGTTCCAGTCAACCAAACTCATAGCTATTTCTTTAGAACTCCATTTGTTCTATTGACTGAGTACAAGAAGCTGCCCATTTACCAATTTCAACTACCAAATAAAGTGGTCAGAAATTGGCAGTTTGGCCAATTTCACACAAGTTTCAAAAGATGCCAATTTCAAAATAGGGTCCAAAATAAATAATGCAGACATTCCTGGCACTAAAATAACATTTTCTCTGCTCATCAGTCACGTCTCCAGGCCCCTCTTATATTACTCTTGCTTTTTATTTTGAATTTTTATTCACACAAAAAATAGAAGATTTCCTGTTACACATACTACTGCTGCATTATTGTAATAATTGTATAAATAATGTCAACCCATTTGTGACTGCGTATTAGAATGGCTGGTTGGACACTTATTGGACAATGACGTCATTTGTTTACTCTTGAACATTGGCAAAAATTGAACATTTCCGTTACATTGAGCTCAATTTCAAGGTCCTTTTCATTGTGAAACCAATCAAAATCATCTTTATTTCTGTAATATGTCTTCCATTCTATCAAGTGAGACCAAGAAAACGAGAATACAACCATAAATACTACACAAAAATACACCTCAGAGTCAGCATTTTGATCCAAAAACACAGAGTTGTTTTTTTTTCTCTCTTATGCACTGTGTGCTGCAGGATTTTTTTAAACTGTGCACACTGACCACACAGACCCATTCTCTCACAGGGGGGCCTACCAGCTTTCTCCTGCTTGATTTGAAGCCACTAGAATTTTGGAGTATAAATACATCAAAAACACTGGCTCATGAGACGTATATGTATGACCGAAACAATCAAAGGGTTAACCTCACCTCATAGGCCATGCCCTTTAGCTCCGGGACTAGTCTTGTTGCAAACCTTTGCACTTTCTCTAGTTTCCTTATGTTCTTGGCCAGATGTGGGTTCCAAACTGGTGCTGCATACTCTAATATAGGCATAACATAGTGTACAGGGTCCTGAACGATTCCTTGTTAAGATGTCGGAATGCTGTTCATAGGTTTGCTAGCCACTCGTATGCTACCTTTGAGGAGTTTTGAGAGTTTAACAACTCTCAGAGCCTGGCCATGGGCCAGGCTCATAGCTGCAGCAGTTATTTGGTTGATGTGCACCTCAGGAGATGTGCCCGGTGTTATACTCACCCCAAGATCCTTTTCCTTGAGTGACGTTTGCAGTCTCTGGCTCCCTAGACTGTACTCTGTCTGTGGTCTTTTTTGCCCTTCCCCAATCTTCATGACTTTGCACTTGTTGGGGTTGAAACACCAGGAGCCAGTTGCTGGGTCAGGCCTGCAGTCTGTCCAGATCCCTTTGTAGTTCTGCCTGGTCCTCGTCCAATTGAGTTCTTCTCATCAACTTCACATCATCTGCAAACAGGGACACTTCTGAGTCTATTCCTTCCATCATGTCATTCACAAATACCAGAAACAGCACCGGTCCTAGGGCTGGCCCCTGTGGAACCCCACTCGTCACAGGCGCCCATTCTGACACCTCACCATGTACCATGACTTGCTGTTGTCTTCCTGACAGGTATTCCCTGATCCATTGCAGTGCCTTCCCTGTTATCCCTGCCTGGTCCTCCAGCTTTTGCACTATTCTCTTGTGTGGAACTGTGTTAGATGCCATTTTACAGTCCAAGAAAATGCAGTCTACCCACCCCTCTCTCTTATCTTACTGCTGTCTCCCTCTCAAAGAACTCGAGTAGGTTTGTGACACAGGATTTCCCGTCCCTGAAACCGTGCTGGTTTGCATGCATATATGTGATGTGTGGACATCTCAGTATTGAGGAATTCCTGGAAGAAAAAGGCTTGAAGGTTATTGACTGAAAGATTTCATAATTTTATATTCTTAAGCTATAAATTTTCCCTTTATTTTCTTCGTGAAAAAGTTGATTTTATATATCATTGATAATACTATTGAAGGTGTTTTTAACGAGTACCTTAAATGTCTTAATTTCATTTAGTATGAGAATAAATTTTATCTTAATTTTTCAGATAATAAGGTTTATATATGGCATCACCGGAGAGAATTACCCGTTGTTACACTTGTTGGACATACTCGAACTGTAAACTGTGTGACATGGAACTCTCGGTATCCAGCCATGGTCGCTTCTGTGTCAGATGATGCTACAGTTCGCATATGGGGACCTGCACCCCAGTACAGGCCAACCACTTCAAGCCAAAATGGCACAAGTGCCACTACCAATGGTAAAGTGGAAGATTGATTGTAAAATCAAACTCCAGAGTCAAGTATTTTTTTTTTCCTTTTTAACACAGAATGTAGATAGCTATCGAAATGCCAAGTAAAAAATAGACATTTGGGAAGATTTTTGCCTTTACAGGGTAACCATCACTAAAATAGTCTAGTCCCTACTTAGTATTTCTACAGTATTTTATTATCCTTTTGTGCCCTATTTAATCTGGACTTATTTATCTTTACCTTTCTTTGAACTTTCAATTTCTGATGAAAATTAAAGATCCTGTTTCATATATGAATGCACTAAACTAAATTATTCCGCACATACAAGAGAAATGTGAGGCAACTATTTGTTATGTTGTGTGGGGGCAGGATATTTGGTAAAATGAAAACATCAAACTCATAATCAAGCAATGTATTGGTCTTTTTTTTTTTTTTTTTTTTTTTTTTTTTTTTTCCAACAAGTTGGCCGTCTCCCACCGAGGCAGGGTGACCCAAAAAAGAAAGAAAATCCCCAAAAAGAAAATACTTTCATCATCATTCAACACTTTCACCACACTCGCACATTATCACTGTTTTTGCAGAGGTGCTCAGAATACAACAGTCTAGAAGCATACACATATAAAGATACACAACATACCCCTCCAAACTGCCAATATCCCAAACCCCTCCTTTAAAGTGCAGGCATTGTACTTCCCATTTCCAGGTCTTATCATCATTTATTTTTATTTACAACTGCACACTTGATGTACTTATGAACACATCCTGCTGAAAAATTTTCTGTTTCTCATGCAATCTGACTAAGATCATCACTCGTGTCTCGATATTGCTGTCAGTACATTACAGTGGACCCTCAACCAACGATATTAATCCGTTCCTGAGAGCTCATCGTTAGTCAAAATTATCGTTAGTCAAGTTAATTTTCCCCATAAGAAATAATGGAAATCAAATTAATCCGTGCAAGACACCCAAAAGTATTGAAAAAAAAATTTTTACCACATGAAATATTAATTTTAATACACACAAGCTGAAGATTACATGCACAGTTACATGACACTTAACTTTATTGAAGATCTGGTGATGATTGATGGGATGGGAGGAGGGGAGAGCATTGATCTTCTTAGTGTTTAGAAGAGGAGTGGTATTAGGAGGCAAAAACTTCACTTTAATGAAGCTCATGTCCCTAGAAAGTCGCTCTGCCAATTCTGAAGGATGACCAGGAGCATTGTCTAATACCAGGAGGCACTTAAGGTCTAATTTCTTTTCAAATAGGTAATTTTTCACATTGGCGGCAAATGCATGGTGTAACCAGTCATAGAAAAAGTCCCTAGTGACCCATGCCTTACTGTTTGCCCTCCACAGCACACACAAATTAGCCTTGAGGACATTGTTTTTCCTGAACACTCTGGGAGTTTCAGAGTGATACACCAATAAAGGCTTCACTTTGCAATCACCACTAGCATTGGCACACATCAACAGAGTAAGCCTGTCTTTCATAGGCTTATGTCCTGGGAGTGCCTTTTCCTCCTGAGTAATGTACGTCCTGTTTGGCATTTTCTTCCAACACAGGCCTGTTTCGTCACAATTAAACACTTGTTCAGGTTTCAGTCCTTCACTGTCTATGTACTCCTTGAAGTCCTGCACATATTTTTCAGCCGCTTTGTGGTCCGAACTGGCAGCCTCACCATGCCTTATCACACTATGAATGCCACTACGCTTCTTAAATCTCTCAAACCAACCTTTGCTGGCCTTAAATTCACTCATATCACTAGTTGCCGGCATTTTTTTAATTAAATCGTCATGCAACTTTCTAGCCTTTTCACAAATGATCGCTTGAGAGATGCTGTCTCCTGCTAAGTAAGTAAGTAAGTTTATTCAGGTATACACAAATACAGTTACATAGAATTATCGTACATAGCAGCATATGTGCAGAAAACCTAGGATAACCCAAAAAAGTCAGACAGAGTGACTTATCTGTTTCTCGTTTATCCACACCAATAAAAGTCTCTCAACATCTTCTATCACTTGCGATCTCAGTTTCGAGAACATAGTTGCACCTTTGGCAAGAACAGCTTCCTCGATTGCCGTTTTCTTGGCCACAATAGTAGCGATGGTTGATTGGGGTTTTGTGTACAGCCTGGCCAGCTCGGAGACACGCACTCCACTTTCATACTTAGCAGTGATCTCTTTCTTCATATCCATAGTAATTCTCACCCTTTTTGCTGTAGGGTTGGCACTAGAAGCTTTCTTGGGGCCCATGGTGACTTATTTTGCAGGTGCAATCACTAAAAAGGCTGTGATAATATGAAATGTTCCGATTGTATGCTTGGAAGCGACCGCGGTGGCTGGCTGGCTTGCAAACACTGGCCAGAAGTGGACGCGTCTCAGACGGAACGAATAGTGTTGGTCGAGTTTTTTAGCGCTAATTGAGGCAAAATTTTTGCGATAAAATGTATCGCTAGTCAGATTTATAGTTAATCGATGCCATCGCTGGTCGAGGGTCCACTGTATCCCATTCCTACAAGCTCAACAACACTACACTACACACACAACCCACATGTAGGAGAATGATTCAGCAATATTCATTAGGGAAGAGCTCATCTCCAATCTTATTTTGAACCTTACAAGTATGTTGTGCTTTAACCCCTTGAGGGTCCGTGCCGTAGATCTATGGCTTTACGTTGAGGGTCCAAACTGTAGATCTACGTCATGAGCTCAGTTCACTCAGATAAGCTGTGAGCGGTAAATTTTGGCCTTGATATGAGAGAATGCATCTATGTGGTATGTGTGCACCACATAAAACAAATCCTGCAGCACAATGCATAATGAGAGAAAAAACCGAGACCGTAATTTTCGATTAAAACAGCGAATTTGCAGTGTTTTTTTCACATGTTTTTTATGGTTGTATTTGTGATTTCTTGGTCTCATTTGATAGAATGGAAAACATATTACAGAAATAGAGATGATTTTGATTGGTTTTAGTAATGGAAATGGCTTGAAACTGAGCTCAAAGTAGCGGAAATGTTAAATTTTTTACGATGTTCAAGAGCAAACAAATGACCTCACACGCCTAATACACGCCTGCTGGTGGGTCTAATATACGTTCACAAATGTGCTGATATTATTTATACAATTATTACAATATTGTGTAACAGTAAATCTTCTATTTTTTGGTCTGAATAAAAATTCATTATGTGAATAAAAAATCAAAATGGAATTCATTAGTAAAGCCTGAAAACTTAACTAATGAACAGAGGAAATGCTAGTTTAGTGCCAGGAATGCCTGCATTGTGTATTCTGGACACTATTTTGAAATTGGAGTATTTTGAACTATGCATTAAATTGGCCACATTACCAATTTCCGATCACTTTATTTTGTAGTTGCAACGGTTGACTTGGCGAATTCTTGTGCTCAATCGATAAAATAGAAGTAATACTAGTGAAATAGCTAAGAACATGGTTGACTGGAATAATTGAATTGGCCTAGAATGGGAGTCAAAGTCGGCAAAATCACCGATGCATAAATATCGCTGACACATAAAAAATTCGCAAGAGCATAATTTAGTCAATTTTCCATCAAATTTCATATTTTTTGTTTTATTACCTTCAGAAATAGATTCTCTACCATTTCATAAGAAAAAATAAAATTGAAATTTGGCCTCTGGACCCTGAAAGGGTTAAGAAACTTGAGCATTGAATTATGTGGGTTTACAACAACTGCACTGCTAATACTTACAAGTTACAAGAGCATTATGGTAACAGCAAGTATCAAAGTATGTGTGGCCAAGCAGTAGCTTGGAAGCCACATGTGATATGCTAACTTGTTTTATGCAGCTAATCGAGACAATATCCAGAACAGTAGGTAAACCTGGATGGATAGTCTCGCAAAACTACATTGAATGAGGAAACTCAAGCTTAGTCATGGCTGGTCTTGGTCATGTATATAATAAAGCATAAATACTTTTATGCTGTAAAGATTACTAAAAAGAATAAGAAGAAAATTGTCAAAGTGGGAAGTCTGAATGTGCGTGGATGTTGTGCAAATGATAAGAAAGAGATGATTGTGGATGTTATGAATGAGAAGAAGCTGGATGTCCTGGCTTTAAGTGAAACAAAGCTGAAGGGGGTGGGAGAGTTTCAGTGAGAGGAATAAATGGGATTAGGTCAGGGGTTTCAAATAGAGTTAGAGCTAAAGAAGGAGTAGCAATAATGTTGAAGGATAAGCTATGGCAGGAAAAGAGGGACTATAAATGTATTAATTCAAGGATTATGTGGAGTAAAATAAAGATTGGATGTGAAAAGTGGGTTATAATAAGCGTGTATGCACCTGGAGAAGAGAGAAGTGTTGAGGAGAGAGAGAGATTTTGGGAAATGTTGAGTGAATGCGTGGGAAGTTTTTAAATCAAGTGTGAGAGTAATGGTGGTTGGGGATTTCAATGCTAAAGTGGGTAAAAATGTTATGGAGGGAGTAGTAGGTAAATTTGGGGTGCCAGGGGTAAATGTAAATGGGGAGCCTTTAACCCTTTCAGGGTCCAAGGCCAAAATCTGAAGTCACGCACCAGTGTCCAAGAAATTTAGAAAAAAAAAAAAAATTATTTTTTCTTACAGAATTAAAGAGCATATTTTTGTGAAGGTAATAAAACAAAAAAAATAGAATCTGATCAGTACTTACCGAGATCCAGTGCCAAGAAGTTTATAGAAAATGATGTGGTGGTGGCAACATCGACGAATTCCACATACGTGTATTATATTATTTTGTTGTTTTAGTTGTTTTTTCTTTTCTTTTCCAATTTTTTTCTATTCCTACTAACATTTGGGGCCTGAGAGACCAATACTGTATATAATTGATATATATAAACTCACTGTATTGAACACAATAACCGCACTAAAGTTATTATCATATTATTGTTTACCACTGTTGTTTATTACAATAAACATGCACAAATATTGTATAATACTAATGTTCTATTATATATTTACATATTTACAATCACTGGACATGGTTTTAGAACTGCTGGAGCTTGTGGAACTCCTTGAAACAAGGCACCATGCACAGAGGCACCTTACATTCCTCACACATAAACCGAGTGTCTTTGCGTCTTTGTTGCCGTCGTTTTGTTTGTGCACAGACAATGCATCTCTTCTGAGGAAATTTCTTTTGAGTTGAAGGAAGCTGTATTATGAAATGATCACCTTCTCTCCTCAAATGCTTGGGTATATCGTGATGAATTCGAGGACCATGTTGTATTGCAGGTGTTGTTACCTGGTACTTCATTATGAGTTGTCTGACAACAGACAAACAAAATTCACCATACGGTGGTCTGTTACCAGTCTTTATTTGGTACATATTATATGCATTCAGCATTGAAATGTCCATGAGATGGAAGAAAAGTTTCATGTACCACTTGTAACTCTTACGAACACAGTCAACAAAACCAATCTGCATGTCACACTTGTCAACCAAGTGCATGTTTTGTGTATAATCAATCACTGACACTGGTTTTCGAATACGTTCATTAGTCACTCGATCAACTTTGCCACTGTCTTGCATTTCATTACGGTGAATGGTTGTCAACAATGTGACATCTCGTTTGTCATGCCACCGTAATGCCATGATGTCATTGGCAGTAAACACCTGCACGTCATCACCACGAACACCTGCATTGAGCCTGGGCATTTGTTTACGATTAGAACGCACTGTGCCACACACATCTGTCTTGTTCACTCGCATGAAATCACTGAGTAATGGGCTTGTGTACCAGTTATCGGTATATAATGTATGGCCCTTACCAAGATAAGGTGCCATCATGTTTCTCACTACGTCACCTGAGATACCCAATAACATCTTGGTATCTTTCAATGTTTTACTACCCGTGTATACAACAATATCCAACACCAGGCCACTGTCACAATCACAGAGTACAAACAATTTTATACCAAAGCGGTTCCTCTTGCTCGGTATATACTGCTTGAATGACAGTCTACCTTTGAACAAAATCAAAGACTCGTCAATTACAAGATTCTTGAATGGATAAAAGTATATCCTGAACTTTTGTTTGAGATACATGAAAACATTTCTAATCTTGTATAACTTGTCACTTCTGTCAGGCCTGGTTTTGTCAGAGAAGTGCAACATACGTAACAGTAAGGTAAACCTGTTCACTGGTATTATTTCACTGAAGGATGGGGTACAAATTAGCCGATCTGTGGACCAGTATGCTTTTATATTATGCTTATAGACGTGAGGCATAAGCATTATTGTTGCAAAAAGCAAATACATTTCTGCAACAGTCGTCTCTTTCCACCTGTGTAGTCTTGACTGTGGTGATAAGATCGTATTTGCCATGGTGTACTGAAAATACTTATTACTTTCCCTGGCAATAATTTCCATCAATGGCTGGTCAAAGAATAATTCAAAGAATTCCAGTTCATTGGCCGTGGTTCCAAGGGGACAGGTAGGTAGAATTCCACTTTGAGAGTCATCAAAGTGGTGAGGCTTGGGAACAAAATTGGGATTTTGCTGCCAATCCCACATACGGTTTTGTGGTGGATACTGGACATCATAGGCTGGTTGTACGGGCGGTTGTGGTTGTGGCGGGCTGGTGGCTGACGCTCCGCTTTGTCCTTGAACTGACGAGTCAGCAGCGTGGGTCCCCGTGTGGCACGGTGAGTCACGCATGGCGGTGCCACTACCACCACCAGCACCACTAACACCATCCACTGATGCCTGTAGCCCATCCATGCCAAGTGTAGCCACATCATCCTCACTATCACTACCTAAAACGGGTGTAGGGCCACGGGATGTACTCCGTCCCCTGGGCACAGCATAGGGTACACTACCCGAGCGCATGCGGTGGCGAACATACCGACGCTTCACTGGTGAATATGATTCCTCACTATCACTACTCGAATGATCGTCGAGCGCAATAAAATCACAATCCACGTCAGAATCATCGTCATTACTGAAGTCAGAGGCCTGGCCACGCGAAAATATTAGTTTTCTCTTACGTTTAGGAACACCCGACCGTGAGTCACGAGTGCCCACACCAGAGGTAGAAGGTCGAGGATCGTCGGGGTTTTCTGCACTATTATCGATATCCTGGTCATTATTTTCGGTCACTAACTTATCAAAGCCGTAGAATTCGTCTTTTCCACTTCCATCAGTGTCAGAACTATCAGACAGGAAGAGGAGAGTCCCAATTTTCCGGGGAGTGAGAGCTGACTTGCGACGAGGCATGGTGAACAAGGGTGGCTGAGCCGGCGTTCCCACAATGCTATGCAGGCGCCTAGATTTTTTGTTTACGGCGCACACCTACGGCACAGACCCATTCTCTCACATGTAGGCCTATGAGCGCTTTCGCGCTAAATTTGACGGCGCTAGAATTTTGGCATAGATCTATGGTTTGGACACTCACCGTAAAGCCGTAGATCTACGGGACGGACCCTGAAAGGGTTAATTGAGCTATGTGTAGAAAGAAATTTGGTAATAAGTAATACATATTTTATGAAAAAGAGGATAAATAAATATACAAGGTATGATGTAGCACGTAATGAAAGTAGTTTATTAGATTATGTATTCGTGGATAAAAGGTTGATGGGTAGGCTCCAGGATGTACATTTTTATAGAGGGGCAACTGATATATCGGATCATTATTTAGTTGTAGCTACTGTTAGAGTAAGAGGTAGATGGGAAAAGAGGAAGGTGGCAACAACAAGTAAGAGGGAGGTGAAAGTGTATAAACTAAGGGAGGAGGAAGTTCGGGTGAGATATAAGCGACTATTGGCAGAAAGGTGGGCTAGTGCAAAGATGAGTAGTGGGGGGGTTGAAGAGGGTTGGAATAGTTTTAAAAATGCAGTATTAGAACGTGGGGCAGAAGTTTGTGGTTATAGGAGGGTGGGGGCAGGAGGAAAGAGGAGTGATTGGTGGAATGATGAAGGAAAGGGTGTGACAAAAGAGAAAAAGGTAGCTTATGAGAGGTTTTTACAAAGCAGAAGTGTTATAAGAAGAGCAGAGTATATGGAGAGTAAAAGAAAGGTAAAGAGAGTGGTGAGAGAGTGCAAAAGGAGAGCAGATGATAGAGTGGGAGAGGCACTGTCAAGAAATTTTAATGAAAATAAGAAAAAATTTTGGAGTGAGTTAAACAAGTTAAGAAAGCCTAGGTAAAGTATGGATTTGTCAGTTAAAAACAGAGTAGGGGAGTTAGTAGATGGGGAGATGGAGGTATTAGGTAGATGGCGAGAATATTTTGAGGAACTTTTAAATGTTAAGGAAGAAAGGGAGGCAGTAATTTCATGCACTGGTCAGGGAGGTATACCATCTTTTAGGAGTGAAGAAGAGCAGAATGTAAGTGTGGGGGAGGTACGTGAGGCATTACGTAAAATGAAAGGGGGTAAAGCAGCTGGAACTGATGGGATCATGACAGAAATGTTAAAAGCAGGGGAGGATATAGTGTTGGAGTGGCTGGTACTTTTGTTTAATAAATGTATGAAAGAGGGGAAGGTACCTAGGGATTGGCGGAGAGCGTGTATAGTCCCTTTATATAAAGGGAAAGGGGACAAAAGAGACTATAAAAATTATAGAGGAATAAGTTTACTGAGTATACCAGGAAAAGTGTACGGTAGGGTTATAATTGAAAGAATTAGAGGTAAGACAGAATGTAAGATTGTGAATTAGCAAGGAGGTTTCAGAGTGGGTAGGGGATGTGTAGATCAAGTGTTTACATTGAAGCATATATGTGAACAGTATTTAGATAAAGGTAGGGAAGTTTTTATTGCATTTATGGATTTAGAAAAGGCATATGATAGAGTGGATAGAGGAGCAATGTGGCAGATGTTGCAAGTATATGGAATAGGTGGTAAGTTATTAAATACTTACAGTTACTTTTGCTGATGATACTGTGCTTATGGGAGATTCTAAAGAAAAATTGCAAAGGTTAGTGGATGAGTTTGGGAATGTGTGTAAAGGTAGAAAGTTGAAAGTGAACATAGAAAAGAGTAAGGTGATAAGGGTGTCAAATGATTTAGATAAAGAAAAATTGGATATCAAATTGGGGAGGAGGAGTATGGAAGAAGTGAATGTTTTCAGATACTTGGGAGTTGATGTGTCGGCGGATGGATTTATGAAGGATGAGGTTAATCATAGAATTGATGAGGGAAAAAAAGGTGAGTGGTGCGTTGAGGTGTATGTGGAGTCAAAAAACGTTATCTATGGAGGCAAAGAAGGGAATGTATGAAAGTATAGTAGTACCAACACTCTTATATGGGTGTGAAGCTTGGGTGGTAAATGCAGCAGCGAGGAGACGGTTGGAGGCAGTGGAGATGTCCTGTTTAAGGGCAATGTGTGGTGTAAATATTATGCAGAAAATTCGAAGTGTGGAAATTAGGAAAAATGTGTGGAGTTAATAAAAGTATTAGTCAGAGGGCAGAAGAGGGGTTGTTGAGGTGGTTTGGTCATTTCGAGAGATTGGATCAAAGTAGAATGACATGGAAAGCATATAAATCTATAGGGGAAGGAAGGCGGGGTAGGGGTCATCCTCAAAAGGGTTGGAGAGAAGGGATAAAGGAGGTTTTGTGGGCAAGGGGCTTGGACTTCCAGCAAGCGTGCGTGAGCGTGTTAGATAGGAGTGAATGGAGACGAATGGTACTTGGGACCTGACGATCTGTTGGAGTGTGAGCAGGGTAATATTTAGTGAAGGGATTCAGGGAAACCAGTTATTTTCATATAGTCGGACTTGAGTCCTGGAAATGGGAAGTACAATGCCTGCACTTTAAAGGAGGGGTTTGGGATATTGGCAGTTTGGAGGGATATGTTGTGTATCTTTATATGTGTATGCTTCTAAACTGTTGTATTCTGAGCACCTCTGCAAAAACAGTGATAATGTGCGAGTGTGGTGAAAGTGTTGAATGATGATGAAAGTATTTTCTTTTTGGGGATTTTCTTTCTTTTTTTGGTCACCCTGCCTCGGTGGGAGACGGCCGACTTGTTGAAAAAAAAAAAATACTTAGGGAGAAAAAACAGTGTAAATACATTTGAGTATATGCTAGAAGAAGGGCAGGAAACTATTAAGTGTTTAACCCTTTCATTGTCCAGACCCCTGATCTGAGAATTGCTCTCAGTGTCCAAGAATCTTCCCCCCCCCCCCAACACACACACACACACACACACACATTTCTTTTTTCTCTCGAAATGAGAATCTTTTTCGAAAGGTAATGAAACCAAAAGTGCGAAATTTTATGGAAAATTGATTAATTTATGCTTTTGCGAATTTTGCCGTATCAGCGATATTTAGTCATCGACCAATTATACATTGTTCCAGTCAACCAAATTCTTAGCTATTTTGCTAGTATCTCTTCCACTTTATTGATTGTGCACAAGAAACCTGGAGTTTACCTGGAGAGAGTTCCAGGGGTCAACACCCCCACGGCCCGGTCTGTGACCAGGCCTCCTGGTGGATCAAAGCCTGATCAACCAGGCTGTTGCTGCTGGCTGCACGCAAACCAACGTACGAGCCACAGCCCGGCTGGTCAGGAACCGACTTTAGGTGCTTGTCCAGTGCCAGCTTGAAGACTGCCAGGGGTCTGTTGGTAATCCCCCTTATGTATGCTGGGAGGCAGTTGAACAGTCTCGGGCCCCTGACACTTATTGTATCATCTCTTAACATGCTAGTGACACCCCTGCTTTTCATTGGGGGGAAGTTGCATCGTCTGCCAAGTCTTTTGCTTTCGTAGCGAGTGATTTTCGTGTGCAAGTTCGGTACTAGTCCCTCTAGGATTTTCCAGGTGTATATAATCATGTATCTCCTGCCTGCATTCCAGGGAATACAGGTTTAGGAACCTCAAGCGCTCCCAGTAATTGAGGTGTTTTATCTCCGTTATGCGCGCCGTGAAGGTTCTCTGTACATTTTCTAGGTCAGCAATTTCACCTGCCTTGAAAGGTGCAGTTAGTGTGCAGCAATATTCCAGCCTAGATAGAACAAGTGACCTGAAGAGTGTCATCATGGGCTTGGCCTCCCTAGTTTTGAAGGTTCTCATTATCCATCCTGTCATTTTTCTAGCAGATGCGATTGATACAATGTTATGGTCCTTGAAGGTGAGATCCTCCGACATGATCACTCCCAGGTCTTTGACGTTGGTGTTTCGCTCTATTTTGTGGCCAGAATTTGTTTTGTACTCTGATGAAGATTTAATTTCCTCGTGTTTACCATATCTGAGTATTTAAACTATCCAATTAAGTGATCAGAAATTGGAAATTTGGCAAATTTCACACAAATTTCAAAATAGGGTCCAGGATAAATAATGCAGGCATTCCTGGCACTAAAATAACATTTCCTCTGTTCATTAGTTATGTTCACAGTCGTTACACATGAATTCCATTTTGAATTTTTATTCACACAAAAATTGATTTACAGTGGAACCTCAAATTTCAAACGTATTGCTTATTGAACTCTTCGAAAATCAACCAACTTTGTCCCTATTATCGAACTAGCCCCTATTTTCGAACCGCCGGGTACTGGACCTGTCCACCTTCTTCAAAGATTAAGGAGATTTGCGCCAAGTGGAATGATGTCCAAATGTTTGTGGAGAAGTACCACCCTGAGCAAGCTGAAACAAGCCATCTTTGCAACAAGTTCAGTGACAAAACTATGTCCCATTTTAGGGAAATCTTAGAGGCACCAGAAACAGAGGACTGTGGACAGTTATTTTGTGAGACAGGGGTCCAGTGACTCTCAAGCTGGTCCTAGTGGCATTGAAAGACAGAGAAGGGAAGTAACCCCAGAGAGGGCTTTGATACCTAAAGTCCTTATGGAGGGGTATTTCCCTTCCAAACACTAACCCCAACTCCCTCTCTCCTCCTCCCTATCTTCCAGATGCCATCACCAATCTTCAATAAAGGTAAGTAAAAATGTTATTTTATATATTTATTTAAATTTATTAATACATAATTGTACACTATATTTGTTGTGTGTATGTAAAAACTATAATTAATCTCTATAAAATGTATTTTTTCGTGAATATTTTTGGGTTTCTGGAATGGATTAATTGTATTTCCATTATTTCTTATGGGAAATATTGCCTCACCTTTTAAACTTTTCGAATTTAGAACTAGCTCCTGAAACGGATTAAGTTTGAAATTTGAGATTCCACTGTACTGTTATATAATATTGCAATACAGCCTCTCCTCACTTAACAATGGAATTCTGTTCCTGAGACCACGTCGTTAAACAAATCTGTCGCTAAATGAGGAACATACTACAGTGGACCCCCGCTTAACGATCACCTCCCAATGCGACCAATTATGTAAGTGCGTTTGTTCGTGTATGTTTGGGGGTCTGAAATGGACTAATCTACTTCACAATATTCTTTATGGGAGCAAATTCGGTCAGTACTGGCACCTGAACATACTTCTGGAATGAAAAAATATCGTTAACCGGGGGTTCACCGTATAATGGTAGTGAGTTTGTGTCAACCATCTTTCATATTGTTTGAATGTCACCTTTGCACCATACATAACATTTCTGGTATATTTTTAAATGTTTATACAGTTCATTTAGAGAGAATGGATCAAAGTACGTAGAATGACATGGAGAGCGTATAAATCTGTAGGAGAAGGAAGGCGGGGTAGGGGTCGTCCTCGAAAAGGTTGGAGGGAGGGGGTAAAGGAGGTGTTGTGGGTGAGGGGTTTGGACTTCCAGCAAGCGTGCGTGAGCATGTTAGATAGGAGTGAATGGAGACGAATGGTATTTGGGACCTGACGAGCTGTTGGAGTGTGAGCAGGGTAATATTTTGTGAAGGGATTCAGGGGGACAAATTAGCCGCACTTGAGTCCTGGAGGTGAGAACTAAAGTGCCTGCACTTTAAAGGAGGTGTTTGGGATGTTGGATGTTTGGAGAGACATCAAAACTATCACATCTGGGCACCACTGCAAAGACTGATTATGTGTGAATGAGGGTGAAAGTGTTTCCTTTTTTGGGTCACCCTTCCTCAGTGGGAGACGGCTGACATGTTAAAAAAAAAAAAATACAATGCCATTCCATGGGGAAGTGGAGAAGAATCCTTCCTCTATAAGCCATGCCTGTCGTAAGAGGCGACTAAAATGCTGGGAGCAAGGGGCTAGTAACCCTTTTTCCTGCATTAATTACCAAATGTAAAAAGAAGTAACACTCGTTCCTTCTTTTTCGGGTCACCCTGCCTCAGTGGGAGACTGCCAGTTTGTTTAAAAAAAAGAGCCACATAATAAAAATGGGAGAGTGGAAACAGACTGCATTGAAAAATCTGGATTTCATGATGTCTTAACCCTTTGACTGTCGCAGGCCCCATTCTGAAACTGTCATTCTATGTCGATAAATTTTTGAAAAAAAAAAAAAATCTTATGAAATGATAGAGAATCTTTTCCCGATGGTAATGACACCAAAAGTTCGAAATTTGGTCAAAAACTCACGGAATACGCTCCCGCGAAGTTAGCGGTCACGGCGACATATGCGTATCGGCGATTTCGCCAACTTTGAGCCCTGTTTTCAGCCAATTCCGTTGTTCTAGTTGACCAAACTCATAGCTATTTCTTTAGAACTCCATTTTATCTATCAGCTGAGTACAAGAAACTGCCCATTTACCAATTTGAACTACCCAATATAGTGGTCAGAAATTGGCAATTTGGCCAATTTTTTATTAATACAAAAAAATATAAAATTTACTATTATGCAGACTACTGCATTATTGTAAAAATGGTATAAATAATATCAGTGTACAAGTGAAAGAATATTAGACTCCCCAGTTGATGTGTATTGGACGTGTGGTGTGATTTGTTTACTCCTGAACATTAGTAAAAATCAAACATTTCCGCTACTTTGAGCTCAATTTCAAGGTCGTTTTCATCGTCAAAGTAATGAAAATCATCTCTATTTCTGTAATATGTTTTCCATTTTATCACCTAAGACCATGAAAACACGAATACAACGATAAATACTATACGAAAATACACCTCAAAGTCGGCGTTTTAATCCAAAAAAACGATCAATTTTTTTTTTCTCATTACGCACTGTGTGCTGCAGGATTTTTTTGTGGTGCACACTGACCACACAGACCCATTCTCTCACATGTGGGCCTACCAGCTTTCTCCAGCTTGATTTGAAGCCGCTAGAATTATTGAGTATATATACGTCAGAAACAGTGGCGCGTAAGACGTATTTATACGGCGTAAACAGTCAAAGGGTTAAAACATGGCACAGGTAAAGGGATCTGTGAATAATTTTAGGCTAGGGATTATTCCCAAGAGTTCACAAGTGCAGTAGTGAGAAACTTGCATGATGTAATGGTAAACTTCTTCATAGCATTCACATAGTATATATGGATAGTGAAGAGCTCAAGAAATTGTTTAAAACTTGCATTAGATGTGGAGAATAATATACAGCTGTAGCATGGTTTCTGGAACCAAAACAAAATGTAGGTAGATTTGTAAAGTACAGAGATATTTTACAAAATATAATAACCACAGACTGTACTAATAAACAGATATTAGAAAAATAGTTGAATATACAGTGGACCCCCGGTTAACGATATTTTTTCACTCCAGAAGTATGTTCAGGTGCCAGTACCGACCGAATTTGTTCCCATAAGAAATATTGTGAAGTAGATTAGTCCATTTCAGACCCCCAAACATACACGTACGAACGCACTTACATAAATACACTTACATAATTGGTCACATTCGGAGGTAATCGTTATGCGGGGGTCCACTGTATTTTAGGTAGTAGGAGCCCTTGTGGCTTAGTGCTTCTTTTGATAATAATAATTTAGGTAGTAGGTTGGTAAACAGCAACCGCCCAGGGAGGTACTACCGTCCTGCCAAGTGAGTGTACAACGAAAACCTGTAATTGTTTTACATGATGGTAGGATTGCTGGTGTCTTTTGTCTGTCTCATAAACATGCAAGATTTCAGGTATGTCTTGTTACTTCTACTTGCACTTAGGTCACACTACACATACATGTACAAGCATATATATACACACCCCTCTGGGTTTTCTTCTATTTTCTTTCTAATTCTTGTTCTTGTTTATTTCCTCTTATCTCCATGGGGAAGTGGAACAGAATTCTTCCTCTGTAAGCCATGCATGTTGTAAGAGGCGACTAAAATGCCGGGAGCAAGGGGCTAGTAACCCCTTCTCCTGTATATATTACTAAATTTAAAAGGAGAAACTTCAGTTTTTTCTTTTGGGCCACCCCACCTCAGTGGGATACGGCTGGTACGTTGAAAGAAGAAGAAGATATATATATATACACACCCCTCTAGGTATTCTTCTATTTTCTTTCTAGTTCTTGTTCTTGTTTATTTCCTCTTATCTCCATGGGGAAGTGGAACAGAATTCTTCCTCCGTAAGCCATGCGTGTTGTAAGAGGCGACTAAAATGCCGGGAGCAAGGGGCTAGTAATCCCATCTTCCGTATAAATTACTAAATTTAAGAGAAACTTTAGTTTTTCTTTTTGGGCCACCCTGCCTTAGTGGGATACAGCCGGTGTGTTGAAAGAAAGAATATTTTAGCATCAATATCAAACGAATGTTAAAAAATGTCTTTACTGGAAATGGTATATGCTTCAACCATTGGAAACTAACCTAATATATGACAAACTAACTAGTAAATTCTGGTTATTACAAGCATAGTTCTGCTCTTGTATTTACAGATAATTCCCCCCTCCCTAATTTTTCAATGCTGTACTTGTATTAGGCATCACATTTATTGGTGGGTTTTTGTCTTGTAATACTGTGCCTCTGTTTTTCTTGAATAAAACCACTGCTGTAACCTTTTTTTTTTCTTCTTCTTCAACACAACGGCCATTTCCCATCAAGGCAGGGTGACCCAAAAAAGGAAAGAAACACTTTCACTATCACTCACACAATATCACTGTCTTTGCAGAGGTGCCCAGATATGACAGTTTAGATGTCACTCCAAACAGCCAGTATCCCAAACCTCTCCTTTATAGTGCAGGCATTGTACCTCCCACCTCCAGGACTTGAGTCCAGCTAACCACTTTCCCTGAATTCCTTCAAAAAAAAAAAAAAAAGACAAATATTCATAGCAACTAACATAATACCATTATTGTGTGTGATGATGCAGTGTAAAAGAATTAACCTCTCATGGATTTTTTTCTTATCCTCAGGGAGGGAGTCTGAATCTCCAACATCTCATATGTTCCTGAGCAATGGTGCAGCTGTTTAGTGCAGAGACAATCACATGTGCCGCAGACTTTTTATCTCGTCGCTTGTGGCGCACACTTAGCTGCTTGGTGCTGCTAAGTTCAAGTGACGTCACGTGGATATTAGTGCCACAAAGCAAGTGCATAGAAATGGTGTTTTATTGCCATTACCAAAAACATCTCTGATTCACATTTTGTGACATGGATATCAATGTCATTAGCTAAGTGATGGACAACTAGGTGGATGCAAATCTATCTGTGAATCATTCCTCTGTGAGTGGGACCTATATGCCAGATGAGTGTAATCATGTGTGCAGATTACATATGTTGAGAATGCTCCTTTTCCTCAACCAAATAGTCCCTCAGTGGAATTTCTACATTTTACCTGCAAGGTATCTACAAGAAGTGTTCTACTTTCAAGAGGATTTCTACTTTATTACAGCATTTTTGTTTTTATTACTTTCTAGTTCTGTCTTCCGCAGGTTAGGTAATTGGCACAAGGAGAAAATTTTTACTCTGTGGCAAGTCTTTGCTCTGAGTAGACTCGACTCTTTTTGGCAAGAATGTGTTTAATTTGCCAGAGCACACCTTCAAGAATAGGGAAATCACATTTTTCCTTATAAATTTTTTCTTTCTCTGATGAAAGGTATTATTCTTAGGAATTCTTCCTGTGTATGTGGATCACTCTAAGAGTATGAATCACAGTAGGCTCCTTAAGTTGCCAGAACTGCTCATCCACTGTTGTTATGTGTGGCTGTTTAAATCCAATCATTTGTTCATCTGTTTCAACCTCATCATCCATTGTTTGTCAGTTCCACTTGCCCCCATTGTAAATAAGTATCTTTCCTTCTTGGAAAGCATTTTTCGTCCACAGGGTTGAAAAGTGTGATGAAACTCGTAAACTGAAGTCTGATATTAAGTTGACAGAACAACTATTTTCTCCTTGTTATGCATAGTGACTCGTGTCCAAGCCTCTGTTCGTTATATATGAAATGTAGTCTGTATACTAATTTTTGTCATGTTGACAACTTGAATAATAATGCGCCTTAGAGATTACATAAGCTCATAAATGCATAAGACACAAGACAAAAGACTCAGTAATACTGCCAAGTGACAAACCCTAATCAACATTATAACTTTATACTTATGACGTTTAAAGGTATTTCATCAACAAGAAGTGTGTATACATATTAGTGAATTAGAAGTGAGAGTTATGACAGGATATTTTGTGTACAATTACTGGTGATGTTATACTGTGAAGTTGTAAAAGGTATTGTAATAACAAGTTGTGGATAAACCCATTTATGTACAATTCAGGACATTTTAATATTAGAGGAAGCATATTGTCACAATTGGTGACATACATCCTGTAATTAATGTTCCGAACTGAACGTAAGTGTATATCCACTTACATTGTAAAGGGTAATTTGAGCTTGTTGTGTAAGGTAGGATCATGGTAATAAATTATGCTGCTCTTATTATAACAGATATATATGTATATACATACGTATATTAATGTAAGACTACAGCTGAAAGTGGTAATAATTTTTGTTCATAGTTTATATAGAGTAATGGAGAGTATTTTAGCCAGTCAGAAGTAGCCCTGTTTGATGTTTCATTTTCTAGGTGTCTAAAGTTTGTGCTTACTGACTATTTATTATTATCTGTTTGATTTTCATACTAAATTTTTGAAAACGAAATGAATATTGATTTCCATATGGGTATATTTTGATATTTTAAAAGTTTTATCACTATTCCTCAATAGTTAAATACTCGTATATAAATGAAAGGCTGCGATTGTTGCCCGTGGATGTTCACTATGGTCTTGTATATATATGGCAAGACCACAAGTTACAAACACCAGTACTGGGACAATGGGTGGGAGGCACCACTGAATCACTTGCCATGCCACCAGTTTCACACTAATATGAACACAATAAGAATACTGAAAAGGAGTGGAGTGCAAATTTGAATTGTGTGTGTGTTATTATGATTTGTCGGGGTAACTCATAAGAATTTCTTGGACTGTCTGAACTTAGCAGAGAAATACATGTGTGAGTTAACATGTAAGTGAGCAAAAACTGTTTTTATTATAGAAATTATATCTTTTGAACTGATTAGCAGAATATAGTTGCAATATTTGAACTGTTTTGAATATTAGGAGATAAATACAAGAGCAATAAACCTCTATTTCTAATAATGGATTACAGTGTCGAGTAACTTTAATGGTAACAAATGTTATAAAGCTTAAATTCACCTGTTCACATTTTTTTTAATGTTTTAACAGTTCAGACTAGGTTAGCGCCTAGTCTGATTATATTATTAGCAGCTCAGAAATAGAAACAGAATTCCTACTACCTTACAAATCCACATTTGTGTCTAGATAACTCCTTGTTTACAAAGCTCAAAAATTTGTGGAATTACAAATGGTTTTCTCACTGTAAATGATATTTAATGTTTCTTATGAATGAATTTGGGGCTGACTCGGCTATATGTGTCACTTGTTTAATCAAGAATTTCTTTGTGAAGTATAGCTTCATT
The DNA here is from genome assembly GCF_038502225.1 of Cherax quadricarinatus. Taxonomy (NCBI): domain Eukaryota; kingdom Metazoa; phylum Arthropoda; class Malacostraca; order Decapoda; family Parastacidae; genus Cherax; species Cherax quadricarinatus. The sequence continues at coordinate 12,121,524 of NC_091342.1, forward strand.
TCTCAAGTTTTTTTAGTCATGGGCACACTTATCTTTATTGCTAAATTTTTCAATCTATACCTTGTTGATTCATTACTTTTTTTTTTTTTTTTTGGGGGGGGGGGAGTACTTTGCTTTTCTTGAAGTTTCTATGGTTGTGAATAATGATGGCCTCTCAGCAAACACGCGTGCAAACACACACCCACAGTCACACAAGAAAGAAAGTAGAGGGAAAAGCATATGTAAGGCAAAAATAATAAAAGAGAAGATACAGTCAAGGTTTAATTTACAATGAGATATGAATGCATCCTGTGAAAAACCCCTCAGCAGGGAAGAGTGTGCCCTTTCATTTTCCCTATGGTAAAACTTACAAGGAATTTGTTATTTCATTTATCTTTTCAAGGGGGGGGGGACTGTCATTGAAGTATTTATCTTAAGTACAGCAAAGAATGTTAAATTCAGCTCTTCATAAATTGTGCTGCTGATTTTACCTTATGTGCATTATTTGTATCTTTTATTATAATTTGGCACTATTTAACTGATTGCATCATTCCAAAATTAGATGCAGGAGAAAGTGCTAGTAAGGGATTATCATCAGATGGAATATAAAATTATGAAAAGATTAAAGGAAGTACATAGTGTGAAAATATACTTGAAAGAAAATTTATGTGAAAAAATTATTGGGATATATTTTGTGACTAGTGTTTGCTGATGAGTAATACCTGTACAATATTGTGTGAACTAATATTATTTTCAACATTTGAAGAACCTGACATTTAATAATAACCTATCTGAGATTATAGGGCATTTTTTGTTAAAATGCTTCAAATGCTTTATATAATAAATATTTTGAGAACAGAATAGACACATAAGCCAGTTTTTAAATACAGTAAATAACATCTGCCAGGAAGAAAGTAAATTCGGTATCATTTTATACAGTATTTTGAAAAAAAATATTTTAAAGAAAAGTAATTTAATATTTTGTCAAAGATATTACATTAAATATTTGTTTATATTTAATAAACTTTAATATTAAAGAATCTTACAGGTAAGGAAAATATTAGAGATTAAATTTCAGATGCAGATTGAATAATTCGTAAATAATCATATATGTATATGCCTTGGTATGTGGATGTCTGATCTTTCTCAACAGTATTATTTAACCCCAGTATCATTCATTATATTTGCCACATGTCTTCTTAAATTATTTCACTTTTTGCTCTTGGTTTTTTTTATGGATTCCCTTGGATAGCAGTAAAAATCTTTGTCTTATTCATTTGGCTTCTTTTATCTACTTAAATTCTATACCAAGACTTCTAATTTAATTTCTAGTACTATATTTTGTACAAAGATCTGTATTAGAACTGTAATATTTGGGGTTTCTAAAGTATTATTCAAGGGGGCTGAGGTTGGGGTTGTTGAGGTGGTTTGGGCAATTAGAGAGGATGGAGTAAAATAGGATGACTAGGAGGGTGTACATGTCTGGGGTGGGGAGGAAGAGGGATAGAGGTTATCCCAGGAAGGGTTGGAGGGAGGTAAACCTCTTTGACACCTAACTTGTATGAGTGCATTAGATAAGAGTGAATAGAGACAAGTGCTTCTTTGACTTGATCAAGGGATTCTGGGAAACCGGTAAGCTAAGCTAGAGGCCTAAAGGTGGGAAATACAGTGCCTGCACCCTGAAGAAGGGATGAGGCTGGGGATGTTGCCATTTAAAGGGTCATGTGAATTGATATCCGCATGCTTCTGGCAAAAGTGTTTGATGAAGTGATGGTAAAAGTGTTAGTTTTATTTTTCTATCACCTTGCTTCTGTGGGATATGGCTGGCATGTTAAAAATTCTAGAAAAATGCATGCAAATTAAGGTAAGTATATGCTGCTACGACAGGGAACTTTTAAAATTTCATTTAACATTAAAACTGAAGATGGAACATAATAAGCATAGCTTAGCTCCTGTAATTACAAGTAGGTATATGTAGACACTTGCCATCTAATCTTCCCCTCTCCCCCCAAAACACACACACACACACACACACACACACACACACACACACACACACACACACACACACACACACACACACACACACACACACACACACACACACACACACACACACACACACACACACACACACACACACACACACACACACACACACACACACACACACACACACACACACACACACACACACACACACACACATACATTCATTCATTCACATTGTCTGAACTCTACCACTCATATTGCTCACTCAACTTTCCATAACACAGTACCTACACCCAATCATCCAATCACATTTTACTAAAGCTTTCTTTCAGTGCAGCTGCCACATCCTACTGAAGCAGGGTGGCCCAAAAAGAAAAAAGTTCCTCTTTTTAAATTTAGTAATATATACAAAAGGGGTTATTAGCCCCTCGCTCCTGGCATTTTAGTCGCCTCTTACAACACGCATGGCTTACAGAGGAAGAATTCTCTTCCACTTTCCCATGGAGAAGAACTAAATACCCAAGAATTATTCACCTACTCAACAATACCCACCTACCATATCTTCTTAAACCCTCATCATGCACTCAAAACTCACCCAGTTAACACACCTACTGCTTACATGTCTACATCTACCAGACACCATCTGCACTCCTCCTTTTGACTCCCACTTGTCCAAATCCCATTACAGTAAATATGCTTTACATTAACTACTCTCACTCAAATGCACCCATTTAACTCAAACTTTGTCTACATCATACCAAACACTAAGACCCCACACAACACTTGTTACACCCATACAACTTCATATAGCTACACTTGTCTGAATTCTACCAAATACTAAATATTTATTACATAAAAAATAATAAAGTATCACGTAACTGCATTTGGGCCCAAACACAAAGTTATTACAAATGATAGAATATCACATCCAGTTTTGTACAATAGGTGTCCTTATTCAAATGTATGTACACCAACATGCACATGCATAAATACACAAATACATACTTAACCTGTACATTGGACAGTAAGGTTTCCTTTATGTACGATTCGAGTTTGCATAAGAATTTTAGGAGTTTAATGCATTTATTACAAGTTTTTCTCTTTTTTTTTATTAGTCTAACTGTGTGGTATTTAGAAAGATATCTATGCTAATATTGTCTAACAATTGGCTGATTTCACAAATTAGTCTGCTGTAATGGTTATCTATTTATTCCCTCTTCACTGAAGGATATCTGTAGGTTCAAACCTATTTAGTACAGTATATATTATATAAGAGTTGGTCTTTCTCTCTGAAAGCTCATCTTTAGTAAGTGCCATTTGTCATATAGAGAGATGTACAAGTTTCATTGACAGTATGTGTACTGTATGTACATGAGTAGATGGGTTTCACTATGTTTTGCCATTTATATTTGCTTATTAGAGAGGAATCCTTTTCAGGTTCAGTGATCAGACTTAATAGATTATTTTAGTTGTAATGGAAAGCAGTTATACAAGATTTAACTGATTAGTATTATGTTTACAGATTTATATATATATTATATATCTATATTATATATATATTATATATATATATATATATCTTATATATTATATATATAGATTTTATATCTATATATATTATATATATATCAATCATGTTATGAATGCAAAGGGATGTAGCTTTTCTTATTGTGTACATTAAAAAGTACCATAATTCATTTTATGTATTTTTAGAAGCGAAATAGATTTTATATTCTCTGCATGTACAGTTTCTATTACAGTCTAGTATTTATTCATGTGTGTAATATCATAGAAATACAAAAGTGTTAGTGTGTGTGTGTTGTGGAAGTTTAGCTATGTAAATGATTATGCTTGTACTAGTGATATAAGTAACACGTAAGCTCAGTTTTTCCCTTTTGTTTACACACTTGTAAACCACTTCATTTTGATGCCATTTTAATTTTTTATTTTTTTTTTTTTTTTTTTTTTTTTTTTTTTTTTTTTTTTTTTTTTTGCATTGTGATGCTGGAATAAAAGTTCAGTCGAAATTCCTTGTTAACACACACAACACTGTGGATTTATTTATCTAAATATTTCTTATTTTTATTATTATATGAGTAATTATTTTATTATTATTAATAGTTTCATTTATTTCATTTTTTTTTCATAATTATTACAGTACTATGTCTTGCATAGTGTCACAATAACTACATTTTTTTTTTTTTAATCTACAGCAATAAATTTTAATTGGCTGTAATAAATAAATAAATAAATATATATATATATACGTATATATATATATATATATATATATATATATATATATATATATATATATATATATATATATATATATATATATATATATTATTTATATTTTATTTTACTTGCACATTATTAATAACTACAATATTTTTAACTAGCAGCAGGATTTTTTAAACATTTTATTTTTTATTTAGAAATACAGTACACTAAGTATATTGTGTATGTGTTTCTAGTATGACTGTTATTTATAACTTTAATTTAAACCCAAGAACTTATTATTTTCAAAAAGCTGAAAGGAAAAATTATTAAAATAAAACCGACAAAGTTATGGTATTAGTATTTTGAATAGCACTTAATAGTTATCTTTCTGCTGGAAGATAATCATAGTTTTGTATAGCTGTATAAGAATTTGTGATATTACATATTTCCTTTAAGAGTTTTTTTTTTTTTTTTTTTTTTTCATTACTACTGTTAGTGCAGAGGAAACTGATAAGATACTCAGGAACTCATTATGCCACATCAACTTGACCTGAGTATAAGTTCAGGTCATCAGGTATTGTTATTCTTACATTGTAACAGGATCATGGGTAAAACACACAAGTTTTTTGCAACTATTGTATTATCATATGGTTTAGCACTTCTTTCTATTATAATAATGTATTATCCTATACTTAACTTACTCCATCCCTTCTCTTTTGTTTCAAAGTGTATAGTCTTCAAGTGGTGCACCACAGAAAATAAGTGACACCTAAATCCAGGACTCTATCTGTCTTTCAACTTCTGAAATGTTTTGGGAAAATAACCAAATATCAATGCTCTTGATCAAGGTGATTGGCATATGCATATATTAAGGTGGGTATAACACTTGATCTCTTATTTTGTCTATCGAATTCTAATCCTTTAGATTTGAGGTCATGGCAAGTTAATGCTTGGCCTTGAAGTCTTAAGTACAGTATGTAACATTTATACTTAAACATATTGCTGGCATGTTAAGATACAGCATGATCATAATTTTAACAGGTTTTCAAACAAGAAATGGATCTCTGACCTAATTAAACTTTAGATTGTAATTAGCTCATAGGTAAGTTTTCTGAATGGATCTCCTCTTTTATCTTGTCACTTACACAATATTCTTTTCTGATTAAAGCAGAATAAATGTATTAAATATTTTAGGGGAAAGTTTATGCTATAGGAACACATTTTTTCTTCTCACTCTTATAACCTTGGCTACATAAAGTTAGGGTATCTTCAAATTTTTAGGGAAAAACATTAATTACGAAGATAAATGCTAAATAAAGGATAACTAAATTTATAACTTTAAATATTACTCAGTGCTAGAAAATTAGCACAGTATCTAGTTCTATTGCAGTAGGGTACCATATAATTTGGATAACTGATACCTCTAAGTTTAGGATTAGTTTTACAACCTGTGGAAGTGTATGCCTAGTGGAGTAACCTGTCTTTATAGAACTGTTTACTGTACCAGAAATTTCCTAGCTCCACAAACCACGTAGTATAGTCGTCTTACTTTGATGTGCACAATATCATTATACAGCCCTTGTGGTTTAGTGCTTCTTTTTTATTATAATAATAATAATAATAATATACAGTAATTTAGAATATAACAACTAAATAATAATATTTATTTTTTGACTGGAGGGGATGGTATGTTTTCTGTGACCGACTACCTTGAGTTTGTCTCTGTTTCTGGGGATCATTGCACATGCACCTCAGTCTCAGACCAGGTCTCCTAAATTGGAAATAAGATACACCGGGAAAAAAATGAGGGTCATTCTGCCTTGGCAAAAGGCAACCATAAGATTTACCTGTCATTTTGTGTTCAGGAGTCGATGAGAAAAGACCAGTAATTCTGCTAGAGTGTAAAACATGCAATAGTATTCTGTTTTAAACATGACAGTATAATAGTAGTACCTCACTATGTGGTTTCTGTGCACCAGCCTAATACTATAACAACTCTTCATAAAAATGACTGGAGAAGAAGGTATATTTTGCAACACTAGTACTTTTGAGCTTGTATATCATTACAAAATATAATACTTAGAAGCATACATGTAGAATGTGATAATGATACAGGTAAGATAATCATAACTTAGTTGCATGATGATTCATTATAGAACTTAATACTGTACACTTGGGAAGGTATTACCTATAATACACTCTTGCTTTAGAAATAATTGGATACTTTGCAATGGCTTGCAGCATACCTGCATGCCTTTCAAGTGAACAAACTAACAGTGAAATTCATGGCACTGGTTAGTGGTGAGAGATGGCATAAATTCATTCATTAGTCAGTGTTTCAGTTTTGAGTAGTGAAAGCATATGCAGTGGCTCAAATCCAGGGAAACACAAAGAATTAAGGAAAAAATTCTTAGCACCATCAATGAGTATGGAAAAAAAAGGCTACAGCTATAAATAGCAATGACCCATATGGGTTTATTGCATGTTTCTTTAATGCAGTTGTAATATAAACAAGAATAGGCACCAAAGAGATGACAGAAAATTGTCCTTCTTAGAGTGGTGAAACAGTGGAAGGTTTTAAAGCAGCACTAGAAAATCCTACAACTACAATTAAGTAATTACACCAAAACTTTAGTATCCAGTTGTTCAAAGAATTGGAAAGTTTGTTTTAACAGAAAATTATATGTTATTTAGCTTTGTAGTTAGGCCTGATACTTTGGAGTAAATTTTGGATGGCTTTGTTAAGTTGGGCTATAGATCTTTGGATTTGAGTAAATCTTCAGAAAATTTTGCCCTTAAAATTAACAGCAGCTAGCTGCTGCCCCAGTCATCCATGTTTGTTGGAATAGAACACAAATTGTGCCCTTAACATAACTGGTTTTGTTTGTAGTTTGTGTTTTCGTCTTTTAACAGCAAATACACAGTGCAGTATAATAAACAACAAACATAACAAAAGTTTATTTCTTTGCAAAGGTTACAATGTGTGTTTGCATTTCATAATTTGATTGGTACAAAGAAAGCCACTATCATGCTGGGGCATTTCAGGCAGACTTATAGTTGTGCCAAGCACAACTACATTGAAAATATGATAAATGAAAGTTAAAATGGGTACATGACACAAAATGTTCATGCAAGCCAGTTTGTTTTTAAATATTGTAGTTTTCATATGTCAATACTTTGCCACAACATCACTTAACACATGATTTTCATGAAGCTTGGTAGAGCATGTAATTGCTAGTGAGTGTTAATGTGGGTTTACTTGATGTCACATGACAAATTCTTATATATTTTAAGGCTTTTCAGTAATATGCCTCATAACCTTACATAATACATAATTTACAAGCTGCTTATATACTTTTCAAGAAGCTAAGGACAACAGGCATTGGTGAGTACCATTTTTCTTCAGGTTTGTACTGTAATATTGTGTTAGGAAATGTACCCCCCCCCCTCCATCCCTAGATTTTCAGTTGGTTAGGTCAGATGGACCATTAGTGAAGAACACCTCTGGCCTCTGAACTTTTGACGTTTGACTGTACTGTAAGTGCATGTTTTACCCCTACGATGTTGTGTTGTATTGTTTTATTCTTGTCAGCATGAGTTCCACAAGAATTCTTCACCAAAAAGCTAATGGGGTCTGGTAACTCCATTGAGCATATTTTCATAAACATTTTCTGGCTGATTTTGACTTTGAACCATGAACACCACTCTAGAAATTTCACATGGGTGTATTTCCTTAAATCTTTTTCTTGATGGCATTAACCCACTTGATGATTCTAGGATGCCAGGGGTAAAATCTCAGGCATGTCTTGCTGTACCCTCTATGTTCCTTTAAGGAGAGTGCCTTGATGCTTTTGGAAAGGCTCTTGATCCAAGGGATTAGAGCTACCCTTCCTCTCCTTGCATCTGACCTAATTGCCTCCTGTTCCCAAGGCACTAACACTCAAACTTTTGCCTAGGCAAGCATGTAGCTAATGGCAGTGTTTGGCAATGATGTGAGGTTAATTTATTTTCTATATAAAACTCCATAAACAATTATTGCATCAAATTTGAACAAGTATATGGGGAAAAATACATAACACATCTAATAAAGTTTGGTGTTTGAACACAAGGAGTAGGGAAATGTATAACATTGAAACTGCTAAGAAAAGTGTATGAAGGGAAAGAAACATATAGGTTCTGGTAAATTCAGTGAGTAAATTGACAAAAAAAAAAAAAAATCTGTGGCTCTTATATTATGGTTAGATTCTGAGCAGTGAATGCTGAGGCCAAATTTCCCTAAATTTTGCTCTAATGGTGTTGGTCGTGCTGAGATAAAGAGGAACACCATCTTACCATCATACCAATAAAGTGGCCAGTGTTGGTGAATGTTCATGGTATATTGCACATGTTATTAAAAGTTTGGTTTTAACTTAATATGTTTACTCTTGGTATACTGTAAATGCCTTTGGCACATGTAAAGTACATTAATCTCTCATTTTAAGAGGGATTTATATATGTAAATTCACTTATATGTGATGCCCCATTTCTACCAATAATTTCCTTTCATAATATAAATTCACTCGTGTGCAACCAGTGGAGTTCACAAAACGTAATGACATTACTTTATTGCAACTTTTAAGAACCTGGAACACATCTGCCACTTAACACAAGGGACACCTGTACTTTTGTATAAATTTCGTATTAATGGGTGAGTGGCAGTGACAGCATGACTAAGGTGTTGGGTGGTGTGGAGAATAGGACCACAGTACCTAAACTATCATAAGCAGTTGTGCCAAACAAGTGCCTTGTTATACACATTGGGGGTACACTTGTCAGTTTTTAAACATTATCCTGCTAGAAAAGGATACAGTACTTCAGATGAAGGCACTAATGTAAAAGAAAAACTCCAGTTATATAGAGTACAATATATAAAAATGTGCTCATGCTCATTTATCTCATTTCACCTGCAGTCTCCATACATCTCTTCCTAACACCCCTTAACTTGTTGCTGAAGTGACACTCGCAATGCTTAACCAAACAAACCTAGTTAAGCTATTGTCATCCGCCACACTTTAGATATTTCTACAGTGTACATGTTTGACCAAAATACACAAACTGCTTAATCTTTATGAAATATACAGAATTGCATATATCTAAGTGAAGCTGTAATCCAACTCATAGAACTCAGCATATTTTAAAGTTGGGGGCATACTTTAATTAAGAGATTGTTCATATTAATATGTAGGGTAGTCTACTTTTACTGCTTTGAAATATGTGCATAATCAGAGATAACATGAAGGTTTCTTTGGCCATTTAAAAGGCAGGATATGCAATATTTCTTATAATCCTGTGGTGGCTATCATATGAATACATGTACATGTATATGTATATGCAACAGGTACTATGCAGACTTGACGTGTAGCAGGTGTTGTGTGAGCACAACATGTAGGTAGTGTTGTGTGAACACGACGTGTAGCAGGTGTTGTGTGAGCATGACATGTAGCAGGTGTTGTGTGAGCATGTGTAGCAGGTGTTGTGTGAGCACGACATGTAGCAGGTGTTGTGTGAGCACGACGTGTAGCAGGTATTGTGTGATGTGTAGCAGGTGTTGTGTGAGCACAACGTGTAGCAGGTATTGTGTGATGTGTAGCAGGTGTTGTGTGAGCACGTGTAGCAGGTATTGTGTGATGTGTAGCAGGTGTTGTGTGAGCATGACATGTTCAAGGCATTGAGGAAGTATAAACTCCTGTATTTAGAAGAAAGTGGAAATGATTATCAGACTATTAAATATAACTTGCCAGTGTTACATAACCTGTCAGTACTCTCCTCTTGTTCATTTTTCCTTTGTTACATTTTCTTCAAGGGGGTTGTCTTGATGCTTATGAAGTGCTTTTGATCCAAGGAATTGGGTGCTTTATGATCACCGAGTTTAGTGCTTCCTCATGAATAGAATATTACAGTACAATACATGGTTAAACAAAATACATAATTCATCCCAGGTATTAAGGTAAGCACTAGAGAATGTACTGTAATTGTAATGTAGGTGTTAAATCTTGGCTGGAAACTTTTCACCTTGCCTTCTTTTAACTCCTTTAGTGTTCTGCTACCCTAAACAGGGTTAGCTTTTAGGCCTACTTTCAACTAGAGCCTAATCAATGCATAAGAAACTGTTAGCATTGCCAGAAAGTCGATAAAGGAACTTGTCATCCTCAAGAACAATCAGCTAGCCACAGCTGAAGTGAAGAGAAGAGTTGAAATATGAAACAGTGTAGTTCTAGACCTGGGATAGTGTTTTACAATCATTCATAAGCAGGAATAATGACTTGTCAGAGACACTGCAAAAGCCGCAAGAGTGAAAAGGTCTTAGAATGGGTCAATCTATAAAATACTAGAAGCACATTCAAATCCCTTCATTATTTTGATGACTAAATACTAAAGGATTAATTAATTTGTAAATTAAATGTGGTAATGTAAACATCTTTTTGACTGCAGGACAATTACTAGCAGATGAGCTATGAGAAGCTGGTAGTAGTCTGGTTATCCTTAGCATAAACCAGGTTTAAAAATGTTGCTGCACAGGAACCAAGGACCACTGCATCATCAAGCCAATATGTTAACTAATTTCACATGAATAAATACATAAACTCCATATACAATAGGTCACAAAAGAACAAAGGGGAACATTTTGTAAAGGAGTATTTAAACAGCTGTCTGTGAAGATTTGGAAATACCAAGTTGATGCAAGGTAGATGGACAGCAACCTTAGTATGAAATCAAGATTGCCACCAACACAGATTGTAGACATCAACCCTTAGAGATCTTCAGTATAGATCTGTTATTTTTGAAGGTCATGCATTGAGATGTAGACTTACCACTTGTACATTGAACACAAGATGTGCATTCACCACCTGGATACTGACACAAGACATGTAACAGTGTACTGAGACATACATTCACCACTTGTTCACTGACAAAAGCCATACAATGGTGTGTTGAGACATACTCATCACTTGTGCACTGCCAGAAGACATGACAACAGTGTACTGAGATAAACACTTGCCAGTATTACACTGACACAAGCAGCACTTCTGCACATAACCTACAATTGCCAAGATATTCCAACACGTTTTTTATAAAGTTTGTTTTTTAACACTGGCAATTTCCACCCCCCTCCCCCTCAAAAAAAAAAAAAAAAACTTTCACCATCACACACTCCATCACTGTCTTACCAGAGGCATGCCAATACTGCAGTTCAAAACTGAAAAATATCCCCACTCCTTCAGAGTACAGGCACTGTCCTTCCCACCTCCAGGACTCAAGTCTGGCTAATCAGATTCCCTGAATCCCTTCATAAATGTTTTCTTGCTCACACTCCAACAACACATTGTCATGAAAACCTCTTGCCTCCACTCTTTCTTATCTAATATGCTCTCACACATACTTTCTAGATGTCTAAGCCACTCAAATACGAAACCTCCTCTACCCACTCCCTCCAACCTTTCCTAAGATGACCCCTACCCTGCCTTCCCTCCACTACAGATTTATACTCCGAGTCATCCTATTTTGTTCCATCTTCTCTAAATGTCTGAGCCATCTTGACAACCCCTCTTTAGCCTTATAGATAATACTTTCAGTAACCTCACACTACCACCTATTCTACAAATTATGACTTCTCTACATAACATTCAACACCACACATTGCCCTCAAACACATCTCCACTGCCTCCTGCCTTCTTTTTACTGCAACATTCACAACCCATTCTTCATGCATCACACCCATATAAGAATGTTGGTACCACTATACTCTCATACATTTACCCTTTTTGCCTCTATGGATAACGTTCAGTTATGACTTCACTGAATTTGTTTGCTTCGTAGAAGGAAAGAAAATTGTGGCACATTGCAATAATTATCTTTTGTATAGATTTACATAAATCATTATGGAGAGGAAAGTATAGACAAAAGCAATACAGGTCAGACAACAGGAAATTCTTTTGCCACATTTTTGTATGCTGAAGCTAAAACCTATATATAGTTAAAAATTTATATGGGAAAACTCCCATTACCCCAAGGCCACTAGAAGTGGTCAACATGTGTTTCCACTAATGTTGCTCAAACCATTACATATGCTAGTGTATAAAAATCTGAGAATGTAAATATGTGCATTCACATATTTCTAGTTAAACAGCTTAAGGTATAAATTTACTGGAACAAATATAAAATACTGTAAGTCATTCTACACGTTTATATTGTATTAGTCATTGCTTGTCTTTCAATGTGTTGCCTTATCACACCTACAGACCTTTGTAAACCCTTGGTTTATCTCATCTTTTGCTCTTAGTGCCTCTTCTCCCTCACACTTTTGTAGACCCTTAGTCTAATTTGTCTTCTACTCTTGCTGCCTCTTACTTCGTATTTTAAAGTCAATATGATCGAAGTCTGCCCTTTCCTGGTTTGCATTCAAAACCTCACCTCACTGCTTGGTACTTGACCTTATTATTTCTTGATCATTTAGTCACTGATGCTACTACTGTGTATGCACACCAATATACCAGTGGCTCTGTATCTTCCAGTAGTGGAATATGGTCCTTTTGATGCAGGCACACTAGGCCTTTGATTCTTCACGTGGTGTCAGCCTTCATATTAAACACTGCCTATACCTCATTTTTGGTTAGCACAAAAAAAAAAAAAATTCTGAATCCTTGGCCATCCTCGTGAGGGCAGTATGTCTGCAGACTCCTCTGTACATTCTGAAATTCTAGACCTTGCTGATCTACTACAAGTGTTGTATGAGCACTGGTAAGTGATTTTATTTGTTAAATCACACTGTTCCTTGTAGCCATTCTCCCCTCATTAATGTCCATTGTGGAACACTGTACTAGCATGAATACACACAGGTCACACCATACTTGCTCATGGTCATCTCATGATTGGGTACCCAGTGCCAGTGCAGAAATTTTCAGCTTGTGCTGACAGTAAATCATTTTGAAAGACTGTTCAGTTCTTCTGTGTCTGTCTGTCTGTGCTTGCATGTATGTATGTATGTACATATGTGTGTGTGTGTGTGTGTGTGTACTCACCTATTTGTGGTTGCAGGGGTTGAGTCTTAGCTCCTGTGTGTGTGTGTGTGTGTGTGTGTGTGTGTGTGTGTGTGTGTGTGTGTGTGTGTGTGTGTGTGTGTGTGTACTCACCTAATTGTGGTTGCAGGGGTCGAGACTCGGGTCCTGGCCCCACCTCTTCACTGATTACTGCTAGGTCCTCTCTCTCCCTGCTCCATGTGCTTTATCAAACTTCGTCTTAGTTTTAAAACTATGTATGGTTCCTGCCTCCACTACATCACTTTCTAGGATATTCCACTTCCTGACAACTCTATGACTGAAGAAATACTTCCTAACATCCCTTTGACTCCTCAGAGTCTTCAACTTCCGATTGGGACCCCTTGTTTCTGTGTCCCATCTCTGGAATATCTTGTTTTTGTCCACTTTGTCAGTTCCTTGCAGTATTTTGTTATGTCTCCCCTAACCCTCCTGTCCTCCAGTGTTATCAGGCCGATTTCCCTTGACCTTTCTTCATAGGACAATCCCCTTAGCCCTGGGAATAGTCTTGTAGCAAATGTTTGCAACAAGACTCGTGTGCACGTACGTGTGCAAGATTGAGAGAGAATGAGTGTGTGTGCTTCAGTACTCGCCTGTATATGGTTGCAGGGGTAAATTCACAGCTGGCCCAGTGTGTGTGTACGAATTTACATAGAATAACATTTCTGATGCCTCCTTCAGTCTGCAAGCATGTTTACATTGCTGCCTTCTCTGAAAATTCTCTCTTGCATTTTAGCTTAAATTTATTTATTGCACTGTGAATTCCTTATTTCTGCCTTATACTTCATACACTTGTGGCACTTTATCCTTAAGGTCATCCACCCCTTCACCATGCACTACTAAATGACCCATATGGGTTTAGTGCATCACTAATAATACTGTAAGTATATATTGGATTTCACTATAAAGTACAGTACAAATATAAGCACAGTACACTTATGGAGCCCATAGTATACAAGGCACACTCAAATTGAAATATACAGATTTTCTAATCAAATCCAGCTTTACTTAATTTGTGAGCTTTTTGATTGCTATTTGTAAAGAATAATTTTAATGTCAATGAGTGTTTAGGCAGATGAAAAGCCTCTTCTGTAGATATAAAAACATTTGCAGATGTTGAAACTAGGAAAACAAATCAAATTTAAATTTGCTGCAGGATTTTTTATACTGATATTGACTACTGTAATCATTCAAACAACTGCTTTATGTATTCCCTAGTATGTATTCAAAATGATGCTTCTGTTTTACTTAAAGCATTGCTGACATTAAAGGAAGTGTTTTGATGTATAAAGTCTTAACAATTATTTCACTTTATTCTCAAGAATATGACTTTTGTATGAATTTAATTCATACTTTACTAATGTTATTCATTTATTTTATAATCCTAAGAATGTTTATATAGGCAAAAGAGATTTACATTTATTAATAAAGTTTGAAAATTGTATTTCTGCATGAGAGGCCCAGAGGCAGGCCACCTGCAATATGCCATGCCTCATTTGATACCTCTCAGAACCCCAGTAAGATTCATCATACACTGTATGCTCAGTACAAGACCTTGGCCACTACTCATGTTTTAATATTATCTAGTTATGCCTGGCATCAGCTAGGAGTCGAGCAAAACCCTGAGATCTAATTGACATTTAAAATGCAACAGCTGGAGTAAGGTGGCAGAAACTGGACCTAACCATAGCATAGACTGTAACCAAAGCAGTGCAAAGGGTGATTTAACATTATTGCTGATAAGTGCTTTGGTCCTGATATACTGAAAGGCTTTCTTAATATAGCTCTAAGCAAACACCTGTACATAAGTCTGGCTGAGGGAGCCAGACCAACTATGCTGTTATATACCCACCATGCATCAGGACAAGCAACAGCTGACAAGCCCAAAGTATAGTCACGGGCAACTGATGTTTACCCACCCCAAGCACATATGGATTACTTTCCAATCAGGATCCAGAGCTCAATCTAAGGGATAGTATTGTCCAGCCTGGCCACACTGGCAGTATATAGTAACTTGAAATGTTTAGACTGAGAGACATACTCTGCCACAATAACAGTACATCAGTCAAGAATAATTATCTGCAGACCCTATGCCAGACCCAGGCACCATTGCAGCGAGATTGTGTGCTGGGCAGGATACAGGAGGAATACTGTTGAGCATTCCGAGTGACAACCCAACACATTTGCAGGGTGAACCCTTAACACGTACCTGCAGAAAATAAAAAAATAGTCTGAGTGGTGTGAGGCAGCCCAGGAAAGGACACCCTGCCTGAACATGCATCATAGAGCCAGGTACAGAGGTACAAGCCTGGCAAGTCTTACAAACTGAATGGGTGTTACCCTCAGGAATCCTGGAGGAGCAGGACTTGAATACATATTCTAGCCATATCACTGAAACTGGCCTAGTGCTAGACATAAATTGGCTGAGGAAAAACTATCCATTGCAGAGAGAATTGTTGATGCTAGAATGAACAGATGGTGACTGGATCTTGGAGCTCTGCTGGACTCTCAGCTCATGCTTTGCAGGACAGGTTGCTAATGATCAGAGGGAATGGGGGCCCTTTGCTGAAAGTGAATTATGTGATGAGATTTTCTGGGGCTTACAAAAGGTGAATATCAAGTACGTAAATAAAACATGACATGTTTCAGGTAGGCTTCACTGAACTCCCCCACCACAGAAATTCTAAAGAACAGTGTTAAAGTATATCACTGATTTGCTGCTGATTCAAGCCTTTGAAGGTTTTGCATTCCTATATCTACAATTCTATTGAGAAGGAAAAACAGGATTATAAATATCAAAATAATATTTAGGTACTTTAATAATATTTTCTAAAATCAGCACTGAGGCGCTGTATAGCCCTTGTGGCTTAGTGCTTCTTTTTGATTATAATAATAATAATACGAATAATTAAAAGTTCTTTTCAGTAGTCTTATTTTTGAAACGAAGATCTACTAGATATTAAGTATTCTGTTGTTGATACACTTTTTTAAGTTAATATTATGCTATTATGTCTTCCACACAGTTATGTTAGGCATTAAGTATTTATACAATGAGTGAGTAGATGGATGTGAACTTGACTTCATTTGGAAATTATGTTCATCTGTTTTTTGACACACATTTCTGTAGTTCATTGGTATTAGACCTAGGGAGGTAACAACCCTCCCTCCTCAAAGAGTAATTCTATCTTCATAGGAGGAAACTAGCTGGCAGCATATTATTATTATTATTATTATTATTATTATCTAGTACTACTACAGTATTAAGGTATAATAATTACTGTTAGTAGCAGCATTTGCAATAAGGAAGGAGTAATTACTTGTTAACAAGGTCATGGTGTAACAGGACTAAAAGTTAAATGTCACTGGTCTAGTAACAGGCTTGAAAGTATGGCATATGCTTGATATGAATGAGTACTATAATGTTAACTTGTATAACATCATTATAGATTACCTAGGTGGGTTAGTTAAATTATTGGCAAAAAAAGAGGTTGGTGTTATGACTAGCCTGGTGTTATGATGAGCCTGATCACTATTTGGGTCAGTAAAATTTCTTGGGAGAGGAAGAGAAGGCTAATTTGACCACAATCCTCTGCAAGTGGGTGTGACAAGCCAGATCTGTGTGTGTGTGTGTGTGTGTGTGTGTCATGGTTCAATGAATTTATCCTTGTTTTGTTCTTATTTCTTCATACATAACTAAGTAATATTTTGGTTCTTGAAACTGAGAAATTGCTTCCATATTTGTCATGTAGGGACTTGAACAAAGGCTTAAGCTATTATTCTCTTGTCTTGGTGAATTATGGATCATTTTGGCCAATAATTATCAGATATTGACTCAGGAAGTCCACAATATCATATTAGTCAAGTGAAAACATCTTAAAAATTTCATCATCTAATTTCTTGTGATTGTATATTGCAGTTTTGATGGGCAGGACACCAAAGAATATCCATGCAAGAGTTTAAAAATACTCATCCTAATAAATATTTGGAACTATTCACCATAACATATGCTGTATGACCTATACAGGTTTGGCACTTATTTTCAAATATAAAAATAATAATAATAATAATCTCCATAACATAATGTTCAAAATGTTTAGAAAACTTTTCAGTGTTATTTTCCCAGTTTTACCTATTTTAACAGGTGTTACAGATAATGGCCTTTCAATTTTCTTATTTGGTGTTCCCATCTAATTTTGCAGTACCGCAACAGAGTACAAGCAACGAATATTTCTTGACACACTTGCTGATGTAAATAACCTTGCAAAATAACTTGCAGTGCATCTATTGTAACAAGACAATACTTAAAGGTTATACATAGGGTGTAATAGGACACTTTTGTTTTTGGAAATCACACATGTAATCTTAAAAAATTCCATGTGAACATTTATACTTTGTTTTATGTCTCTCCCGACAGTTTTTGTGTTATTGTATTATATGAACTGAAACCATTGTTATAATGTAAGATTAATAGGCTAATGGGCACTTGTTCATCAAAATTGAAAAATCTTGACTTAAGTTAATGAAGTGCAATGCAAACCTGGTTGACATTGTTGCTGAAGCTTTATATACATGTGTGTCCCCTCCATAATGCCAGTGTTGTATTGTTACAGGTTGCCTGGCACACACTGTGCCAGCACAATACTAAAGCTTTTTAGAACATTTTGCCTTATATATAGTAAATACATTATGTACCATTTTTTTATATGAAATGTAATTTTAGGGAAGAAATTTAAATGTGTGTCTTGAAAATAAAAAGGTATGTACTTTTCTCACACAGTTGTAATTGTAGGTAGTTTTGTATGAAAATACAATTACAGTATTTTATATATTTTCTTATTGGATCCTTTATGGTGCACAAACTATAAATACGTAACCGTAACACACTCCTGTCCCTTGTACGTTATTGGATAACCGTGTTGGGGTTAGCACGTATTATTACTGGCAAAACTTAAGTTGCCATTCTTGCAGATCCAAGAATGGCAGCTGAGGTGTATGACTCCTAGCATTCATTCTGGTCTGCCCATTGACATTACTAGCTGAAAGACTTTTCCAAGGTTAGTGCTCGTATTCAATTAGGTTTCACTAAGCCTAGCTCAATGAATTTGAAAGTGCCATCCTGATATTATGCACCAAGCAGTGTTAGAGGTGGTTTCAGGGAACAGTACAGTAGTACTACCTATGCAGCAGTGACTGTAGTTCAAGTGTTGTATAACCCTTATGTGTTTAGCACTTCCCCAAGAAAATAATATACAGGGTTGAAACACTCATAGATATACATATGATCATTCAAATGAAATTATGCTTGCTATATCCATAATTTTGAATTTTCTTCACAACTATATTGAGAATGTTGAAGACTTAGAACCCTTCAAGGAAAGTTTCTTTATGCAATTGAGGGGTTCTTGGTCTGAAGAATTGAGCCCTCATCTTGTGTGGACTGGACTTGATTCCCTCCATTCTCCCAGTGCTGTATGATGCCTATGAGTTCAGCACTCTCAATGAATGTAATAACAGTCACATAGAAGACATGTTAGTCTTGCTGTATATCATAGAAACCATTATTAAATGCTTGAATAAGTTTTTTAATAAGGTATAATAGAAAACCTTAAGTTGTGCGATTGTAGCTCACATTTTCAATATTCTGCCATTTAAATTTAGGTACAGTGGACCCCCGCATAACGATCACCTCCGAATGCGACCAATTATGTAAGTGTATTTATGTAAGTGCGTTTGTACGTGTATGTTTGGGGCTGTGAAATGGACTAATCTACTTCACAATATTCCTTATGGGAACAAACTCGGTCAGTACTGGCACCTGAACATACCTCTGGAGTGAAAAAATATCGTTAACCGGGGGTCCACTGTATTCATTTCCAATGAGAACATTTCCATTAGGGAGTGGCAGCTCAGAATTCATTTCCATTAATGATTAGCACTTGCTCATAAATATATTAAAAATAATCATGAATAATAGGATAGACTTCCAGTTCCTGGTCTTTAATATATATTCAGAAAGCTTTCAAATTATTTTCTACATTTGTACAAACCATACCACGGAAGGGGATAGAACCCGTGATCAGAGTGTCTCAAAACTCCAGACAGTCGCGTTAGCCACTGGGCCAGCTAGCCAGCTAGGTTTGTTTGTAATCATGTCATTACGATTTCATGGGCCATATGACTCGGATTTAGCACTTAAATTTATTAAACTAAAAGATCACAAAGCTGTATAATTCTTCTCAAATTTTCATAGATCAAGCTAAAGTATAAATGGGGTGAAATCTGAGTGGGATCAGTCGCAAGTGGTGTCCCACAAGGAACAAGTTTAAGCCATTTGTTGTTCATAATTTACTTTAATGACCTTGACAAGGAAATAAGTGATATGAGCAAACTTGTTGACAAAAAAATGGGCTGGATAATCAATTTAGAAGATGCCACTGAATCTCAGGAGGATTTAGACAACCTAATGCCATAGAAAAGAGGCAGATGCAATTCAGTATAGATAAATGCAGAATCCTAAAGCTTGGGAATGTAAAATTTAGCACATATAAAATTAATAATTTAGAACTTGGCCATGCAGAATGTTGAAAGGACTTGGGAGTTAGGGTAAGCCAAGACAGCAATACCTGTGCATGCATAGTAAGACTGATTACTGGGATATATATATCAAGTACTGTAGAAGCAACAGGCGTTGAGGTTATACGACACCTCTACGCATCGTTATTAAGCCTCGCTTAAATTATACAGCTCAGTTCTGGTCTCCATACTACAGAATAAGATTGAATTCATTAGAGAACATCGGAGATGTAAAATGAGAGAAGACATGATTGAAGTGTATAAGTAGAAGATAGGCATAAATGATGTAAGTCAGGTTCAAAGGATATCCCGTTCAAGAACTCATAATAATGGATTCAGGTTGGATAAGTTTAATTTTATAAAGGCTCTAGGAAAGTATTGGTTTGGAAATATAGTCGATGATTGTAACTATATGGATAGTTGCATCATTAAAGCTAAAACCTTGGGTAGCTTCAATTATGTCAGTTAAATACATAAGTGAAAAGGATTGGATCTGAGTGGCATTGACATACCGTGACTTTTTTTTTTTTTTTATTATAATCGAGGGGAAGCGCTAAACCCGAAGGATTATACAGCGCCTGGGGGGAAATGTGGAAGGCATTCAGGCTTAATTCGGGGAACTGGAGCACAGATCCAATTCCCTAAATCAAGAGCCCCTCACCAACATCAAGGAACCTTCCCTGAGTTTTTTTTTTTTTTTTTTTTTGGTAACATTATTACAATGAAAACTAAGCTCTAAGTCCACAAGGGTCATACAGCACTATCGGTAACATTGAAATAAATAAATGAATAAATATTTTATTTCTTTGTAAAGGTTACGATGTGTAATTACAATTATGATTTGATTTGTTAAGTACAAAGAAAGCCACTATCATGCCGGGGCATTTCGGGCAGACTAATCCGGCAGTGTTTCTTTTTTATGTTTTTTTTGTATCGGAAGTGATGTGTGCAGAGAAGACAGTCGCCGCCAGCACCGGGGCTGCTGAGAGTTGCGTTCCAAGGCCCACTAATCGTGTCAATCCTACAACCCAAACGTTAAGATAAGATAAGAGATAAGATTTTGTTCGGATTTTTAACCCCGGAGGGTTAGCCACCCAGGATAACCCAAGAAAGTCAGTGCGTCATCGAGGACTGTCTAACTTATTTCCATTGGGGTCCTTAATCTTGTCCCCCAGGATGCGACCCACACCAGTCGACTAACACCCAGGTACCTATTTGCTGCTAGGTGAACAGGACAATAGGTGTAAGGAAACGTGTCGGAATTTCCACCCGCCGGGAATCGAACCCGGGCCCTCCGTGTGTGAAGCGGGAGCTTTAGCCACCAGACCACCGGGTCACCTAAACGTTAGTGTAATAAATCCTCTATGACAACACCAACGATCAAAGTCAAGTCAAAGTTTATTTCCACATTATATAATGTTTATACAGAAATGGGGTGACATTTGATTGCATGCAGATAGTTTATGGTTACGCAGAACATTACGGTCAAGCTTAAGTTTAATCACCTCTGACACACTTTCTCTGACTTTCAAAACAGATTTTTTACACAACCTTTGATCATACTTCCATTAGCACTCTTCATCGACAGTACAACCTCTACCCTGCAGCGCTGTATGACCCTGGTGGTTTAGCGCCTAGTTTTGATTATAATAATTAAGGTTACAGTAGACCACAGCATCCTACTCCACGAACTTGATCATTATGGCATAAGAGGCCACACACATTTTAAATCCCACCTTAATAACAGGTATAAATACGTCTAAGGACACAACCTCATCAATAAGACCACTGGATACCGCAGGAAAGTGTCCTTGGTCCCCTGCTCTTCCTCTTATACATCAATCATCTTCCTAATGTATCGCACCTTTAAACTTATTCTCTTTGCAGACGACACGACGTATGTCAACTCCCACCCTTATCTTGCCTCACTCAACACTATTGTTAACCAAGAGCTTGTAAAAATATCGACCTGGATGACTGCTAAAAAACTTACACTTAAATACACAAATAACCCGCACATAAAAGAGAAGCTTGCGACGACGTTTCGGTCCGACTTGGACCATTTACAAACCACCTACATTATGTTTGGGAACAGAACAGGTGTTGCCCAGCTGAACATAACGATTGACAACACACTAACTGCTAAACGTAATGAGGGCAAAACCACCATCACAACCACTCCTACCCTCTACCACCATCACTACCACCCTCTTCCACCATCACTACCACCCTCTACCATCATCACTACCACCACCACCTTGCACCTTGACAGCAACCTGAAATTCAACACCTATATCCAACAAATAAAAAAAAAAGTATCCAAAACAATTGGGATCTTCTCCAAGATACGTTACTACGTCCTACAATCAGCCCTACTCACAATATACTATTCACTCATCTATCCCTACCTCACCTATGCTATTTGTGCCTGGGGATCAACAGCAGCAACCTACTTAAAGCCAATAATAACCCAACAGAAAGCCGCAGTAAGAATTATCACGCAATCCACTTGGAAAAAAAAAAACCATCCCCCACTCTTCCAAGACCTAACTTCCTCACTGTACAGAACATCCACACCTACTGTGCAACCTACGTCTACAGAACCATTCTTGATAGTTGCTATCCAAAATCTTTGAGAAACTCGTGCACAGGAGACTATATTCATTTATAACGGCACAAAACATACTCAACCCCTGCCAATTTGGATTCAGGAAAAATAAAAGCACTAATGATGCAATCATAAAAATGCTAGATCTGCTTTACACAGCATTGGAAAATAAGGAATATCCACTAGGAATTTTTATTGACCTAAGAAAAGCTTTTGACACAGTAGACCACGACATCCTACTCCACAAACTTGACCATTACGGTATAAGAGGCCATGCGCTTGCTTATTTCAAATCTTACCTTACTAATAGGTATCAGTATGTCACCATTAAAGACACAGCATCAACAACACGGCCACTTGATACTGGAATTCCGCAGGGAAGTGTCCTTGGTCCCCTGCTCTTCCTCATATACATCAATGATCTTCCAAACGTATCCCAACACCTGAAACCCATTCTCTTTGCTGACGACACGACTTATGTCATCTCTCACCCTAATCTTGCCACCCTCAACACCACTGAATGAGGAGCTGATCAAAATATCGACTTGGATGACAGCCAATAAACTTACGCTTAACACTGACAAAACCTACTATATTATGTTTGGTAGCAGAGCAGGAGATGCACAAATTAACATTAAGGTCGACAACACTCTAATTACCAGACATAATGAGGGCAAATTCCTAGGCCTATACCTTGACAACAACCTGAATTTCAGCACCCATATCCAACACACAACCAATTATTATTATTATAATCAAGGGGGAAGCGCTAAACCCGGAGGATTATACAGCGCCTGGGGGGGATGTGGAAGGCATTCAGGCTTAATTCGGGGAACTGGAGCACAGATCCAATTCCCTAAATCAAGAGCCCCTCACCAACATAAAGGAACCTTCCTTGAGGGGACACATAACCAAAAAAGTATCCAAAACGGTTGGGATCCTCTCCAAGATACGATGATCAGCCTGTAACTGATTTCATCAACAATATGAACAACACACTTCTCATACCAACAATAACTAAACCAACCAGGCTCACTGAGACAAGTGCAACCATAATAGACCACATATGGACCAATATACTAGCCCCCCTTAAATCAGGGATAATCACAGATAGCACTACAGACCACTACCCTACCTTCCTCCTGACAAACATTAGTAAACCACCACTTGAATACAACAAAGTCTCATTTAGACTCCATGACGAGGCCTCAGTAAGAAAGTTCACAGCTGACCTAGACTGTTGACTGGCCTACAGAATTCTCCAAGGCCAATGGTATTGATGACTGGACAGACATTTTTCTTAACAAATTACTTAGACTAACCAGTCCGATAACATTCTTCTTTGCAAATATACAGGGTCTAAAGCCAGCAACAAACAACAAAATACCTTTCATCCGTGGACTGCTTGCAGAGGCAAAGGCAATGTTCGCGGCTTTCACTGAGACCCACATAAAGGATCACTTGGACAACGAAATGTGGATCCCAGGTTACAACCTATACAGATGTGACAGAGTGAACAGGCAAAAGGGGGGGGTTGGCCTGTACATTGCAGAGTCACTTGTTTGCACAGAACTGCTAAATGCCTCAAATGATGTAGTGGAAGTTTTAGCAGTAAAGGTCGAGAACCAAAACCTAGTCATTGTGATAGTCTACAAGCCTCCGGATGCAACATCCCAGCAATTCCAGGAACAGCTGTTAAAAATTGACCACTGTCTGGAAAACCTTCCAGCTCCTGCACCCAACATCTTGCTCCTGGGGGATTTCAACTTAAGGCACCTAAAATGGAGGAATATAGCAAATAATATTGTTGCAGTAATAACACCAGGAGGCAGCTCTGATGAAAACTCACACTCACGCGAGCTTTTAAATCTCTGCACAAAATTCAATTTAAACCAGCAAATAATAGAGCCTACTAGACTGGAGAATACACTAGACCTCATCTTCACTAACAATGATGATCTGATAAGAAATATCACCATATCAAAAACAATATACTCAGATCACAACATAATTGAGGTTCAGTCATGTATGCGCGGAGCCCCAGACCGACATAATGAGATTAGTCACGAGGGAGCATTCACCAAATTCAACTTCAATAACAAAAACATAAAGTGGGACCAAGTAAACCAAGTCCTAACCGATATAAGCTGGGAAGATATACTAAGCAACACAGACCCCAACTTATGCCTAGAACAGATTAACTCGGTAGCACTCGATGTATGCACAAGGCTTATTCCTCTAAGAAAAAGGAGGAGTAGATGTAAAACAGAAAGAGACAGGCGCTCCCTTTACAGGCGACGGAAAAGAATAACAGAGCGGCTAAAAGAGGTCAATATATCTGAAATGCGTAGGGAGACACTGGTCAGAGAAATAGCAAGCATCGAACTTAAGCTAAAAGAATCCTTTAGGAGTCAGGAATCGCGGGAAGAACTAAAAGCCATAAATGAAATCGAAAGAAACCCAAAGTATTTCTTCTCCTATGCCAAATCAAAATCGAGAACAACGTCCAGTATTGGGCCCCTACTTAAACAAGATGGGTCCTACACAGATGACAACAAGGAAATGAGTGAGCTACTCAAGTCCCAATATGACTCAGTTTTTAGCAAGCCGCTAACCAGACTGAGAGTCGAAGATCAAAATGAATTTTTTATGAGAGAGCCACAAAATTTGATTAACACAAGCCTATCCGATGTTATCCTGACGCCAAATGACTTCGAACAGGCGATAAATGACATGCCCATGCACTCTGCCCCAGGGCCAGACTCATGGAACTCTGTGTTCATCAAGAACTGCAAGAAGCCCCTATCACGAGCCTTTTCCATCCTATGGAGAGGGAGCATGGACACGGGGGTCGTCCCACAGTTACTAAAAACAACAGACATAGCCCCACTCCACAAAGGGGGCAGTAAAGCAACAGCAAAGAACTACAGACCAATAGCACTAACATCCCATATCATAAAAATCTTTGAAAGGGTCCTAAGAAGCAAGATCACCACGCATCTAGAAACCCATCAGTTACACAACCCAGGGCAACATGGGTTTAGAACAGGTCGCTCCTGTCTGTCTCAACTATTGGACCACTACGACAAGGTCCTAAATGCACTAGAAGACAAAAAGAATGCAGATGTAATATATACAGACTTTGCAAAAGCCTTCGACAAGTGTGACCATGGCGTAATAGCGCACAAAATGCGTGCTAAAGGAATAACAGGAAAAGTCGGTCGATGGATCTATAATTTCCTCACTAACAGAACACAGAGAGTAGTCGTCAACAGAGTAAAGTCCGAGGCAGCTACGGTGAAAAGCTCTGTTCCACAAGGCACAGTACTCGCTCCCATCTTGTTCCTCATCCTTATATCCGACATAGACAAGGATGTCAGCCACAGCACCGTGTCTTCCTTTGCAGATGACACCCGAATCTGCATGACAGTGTCTTCCATTGCAGACACTGCAAAGCTCCAGGCAGACATCAACCATATCTTTCAGTGGGCTGCAGAAAACAATATGAAGTTCAACGATGAGAAATTTCAATTACTCAGATATGGTAAACATGAGGAAATTAAATCTTCATCAGAGTACAAAACAAATTCTGGCCACAAAATAGAGCGAAACACCAACGTCAAAGACCTGGGAGTGATCATGTCGGAGGATCTCACCTTCAAGGACCATAACATTGTATCAATCGCATCTGCTAGAAAAATGACAGGATGGATAATGAGAACCTTCAAAACTAGGGAGGCCAAGCCCATGATGACACTCTTCAGGTCACTTGTTCTATCTAGGCTGGAATATTGCTGCACACTAACAGCACCTTTCAAGGCAGGTGAAATTGCCGACCTAGAAAATGTACAGAGAACTTTCACGGCGCGCATAACGGAGATAAAACACCTCAATTATTGGGAGCGCTTGAGGTTCCTAAACCTGTATTCCCTGGAACGCAGGAGGGAGAGATACATGATTATATACACCTGGAAAATCCTAGAGGGACTAGTACCGAACTTGCACACGAAAATCACCCACTACGAAAGCAAAAGACTTGGCAGACGATGCACCATCCCCCCAATGAAAAGCAGGGGTGTCATTAGCACGTTAAGAGACCATACAATAAGTGTCAGGGGCCCGAGACTGTTCAACTGCCTCCCAACACACATAAGGGGGATTACCAACAGACCCCTGGCAGTCTTCAAGCTGGCACTGGACAAGCACCTAAAGTCAGTTCCGGATCAGCCGGGCTGTGGCTCGTATGTTGGTTTGCGTGCAGCCAGCAGCAACAGCCTGGTTGATCAGGCTCTGATCCACCAGGAGGCCTGGTCTCAGACCGGGCCGCGGGGGCGTTGACCCCCGGAACTCTCTCCAGACTTAACCATGGCTGACTTAACTCTCCTATACAACAAACATTGTCCTATAAAAACAAAACAGATCACAAACAAACGGCTTGGTTGCCCATGGCTAACCAGCACCATTCTGAAATCCATTGACAAGAAACACCAATATGAAAAGCAATATAGACAAGGCTTAATACACAAAGGTATTCTTAAACACTATTCGTCAGCTCTCACCAAAGTAATAAAGAAAGCCAAACAACTATACTACTCCAGTAGATTCACAGACACTAGAGGAGATATAAAAAAAACCTGGAAAACACTCTCTCAGATTCTAGGGACCCACAAACTGAGAAAAACCAAGAATATTGTCCTAACTAAACCTAATGAAACACCACTACATCCCACTGACACAGCTAACAAGATAAACGATTTCTTCTCAACCATAGGATCTAATCTCGCCAGTAAAATCCCACATACCAATGCCCATGCCGGGACTACCTAGATGGGAATTTCCCTAATTCCTTCTATCTTGCACCAACTGAGCCCACGGAAGTCACCGAGATTATAAAGTCACTTAAAAATAACTCGGGGAATCTGTCTCATGTCCCACCATTACTGTACAAGCGAGCGGCCCATGTCCTTTCGCATGCTATTTCATTACTCTTTAACAAGTCACTAGAGACTAGCACCTTCCCGAAACTACTCAAGATGGCAAGGGTTACACCAATACATAAAGGTGGTGACCCTATAGACTTAAACAACTATAGGCCAATATCTAACTTACCATTGCTATCCAAAATCTTTGAGAAACTCGTGCACAGGAGACTGTATTCATTTATAACGGCTCAAAACATACTCAACCCCTGCCAATTTGGATTCAGGAAAAATGAAAGCACTAATGATGCAATCATAAAAATGCTAGATCTGCTTTACACAGCATTGGAAAATAAGGAATATCCACTAGGAATTTTTATTGACCTAAGAAAAGCTTTTGACACAGTAGACCACGACATCCTACTCCACAAACTTGATCATTACAGTATAAGAGGCCATGCGCTTGCTTATTTCAAATCTTACATTACTAATAGGTATCAGTATGTCACCATTAAAGACACAGCATCAACAACACGGCCACTTGATACTGGAGTTCCGCAGGGAAGTGTCCTTGGTCCCCTGCTCTTCCTCATATACATCAATGACCTTCCAAACGTATCCCAACACCTGAAACCAATTCTCTTTGCTGACGACACGACTTATGTCATCTCTCACCCTAATCTTGCCACCCTCAACACCACTGTCCTCTTCAAGGGGGGCTCCTTGGCGTGGTGAAGAGGCTCTTGGTCTGAGGAATTAGCCCTGTCGGTCTTCTTCCTCAGACCGAACCTAATTACCCCCCATTCTCCCCTCCCCTATCCCATCCTCCCCATCCTCCCCTTTTTCCATTCCTCCTCCTCCTCCTCACCCCTCCCTTTTGCCCTTCCTCTTTTTGGCCTTTGGGATTTCTCCCACAGGCGCGCTAGTTCCTAGGTAGGGGAAAGGACACCGGGGTCCATCCCATTCTGTTGAGGTTCTTGGCGGTGGCATAGTTTGCCGTGGAATCTGGATTGCCTGGGGATGTCCCGATCCCTCTCCGGTATCCCGGAGTAGCTTTGGGTGTCTTTCGGGCGACACGTGTATCTCTGGAAGCCACCTTTCAGATTCCGGGGGTGGTGGCCGAAGGAGGTATGCTTTGTGGCGGATATCCGGCCGTCCTCTCTTTTGTCCACCGAGGTAGCTCGGCAGATGTGAGGTTGCTATCCCGGATTGCTGGTTTACTGGCATGAAGGGTAGGGTATGGCACGGGTTCCATGCTGTATCTGCGCTACTAGCGGTGCTGAGGTCCTCTTGGGCGCGGAGGGAGATTTCCAGCCCTTTCATTCCTCCTGGGAACTATTCCTCCCCGCTCCCCCCTTTTTTATTCTTTTTTTTATTTTTATTTTCTTTTCTTCTTTCTTTTTTTTTCTTAAAAACAAAAAGCAAAGGAGTAACCTAACCATGGCAGCCCTAGTCCATGAACCCACTACCCCCGGGCCCCTTCTTGATACCGCACCCCATTCTGACCCTGCCTTGTGTTTAGACCACTCTTCTGACACTCCTGATGCCCCTGTACCTCTTGCTGGTGCTGTTTCCTCACCTGCTTCAGGTACCGGGGCTTCGACTGACTCCTTCGATTTGTCTGAACTCCGCTCTCCTTTGACTATGCTTCCGGCTTCTCCCTCTACGGTACGGCAATTTTCGAATTGCCCGCCCATTTCACGCCGGACCAACTCTGGTCCTACTCCTAAACGCCAACGTCAATCTCCTGATGATGCTCCTTCGTTACCTTCCCATTCTACTCGGAAAAGGCCGACACGTCAAGCACTCCCTCTCCATGCTCAGTTTCAGACCACACAATGGACTAAATTCTTTACTTTAAGACCGACTTCTTCTGCCTACCTTTCTGACCATAGTATTGGCAAAGCGCTCCTGCATCATGTTGGTAGAGATATTTCATTTCATGCTCTCAAGAGCGGTATGCACATCGTCACTGTCCAGAATGCTACCCAAGCTCATGATCTTTCTCTCCTTTCGAATATCGATACTACTCCTATCACTATTGAAAAACATCTTTCTCTCAATTCTTGTAGTGGTACTGTCATTCTGCCCCATACCATAGTCCAACAGAATTTCCAGTCATGTGGCAATGACATTTTTGAACAGCTGGAACTCCAGGATCTCCCAATCCTCAAAGTAGACACTTATGTCCTTCCTGCCCGAGGGCGGAGACGTTACCCTTGCAATGTAGCTCGTTTAACTTTTGACAGCCGAGAACTCCCGTCCTCTGTATATGTCGCGGGACATAGATTACAAGTTCGAAAGGTGATACCTACACCGCAACAATGTAGAAATTGCTGGCGTTTTGGTCACCCAGCGAAATATTGCAGATCTATGGCCGAATGCCCAGTCTGTGGTGCCGACGACCATTCTAATACATCTTGCAGTCAACCTCCATCTTGCCTTAATTGTAATGAAGCTCACCCTTCGTACTCCCGCCGTTGCCAGGTCTACTTAAATGAACGTGAAATCCGTTGCCTCAAAGAGGCAGAAGGTCTCCCTTATGCTATGGCAGTTACTCATCTCTGCCTCCAAGGGAGACTACCCCGTGTTTCTTATTCTCGTGTTTCCAAACATCCCCTTACTTCTGGGGTCCCATCTTCTGCAGCCTCCTCTGTTGTTACCCCTCCCATAGCCACTACGGCATCTAATCCTTTTGCTGTCCTTGGCTCTGACGTCCCGACTACAACTCAGTCTGTTCTCACATCTTCGCGTCCTTCCTCACAAACTCACAAACAAGACCTCGTACGACACCTAATACCAATCGCCCCTCTACTCAGAAGTCCAAAAAATCCACATTGCTCAAATCTTCTTTGCCCCTTCCTTCCCTTCTTCCACCTCCTCACTTTACCTTTCCAGTCTCTGTACCTAGTTCTTCCCCTCTCTCTGGCTCTATTACAAGTGTGGAGATTCACCCTCCTCCTCGTACTATGCCTTCCACCCCCGTCCCCTCCCAAGTTTCTCCCTCTTCTGCCACCTCCCAGGTTTCTGCCTCTTCTGTCCCCCCCCACACTTCATCTCCAGTCCCTTACACTCTTCCCTCCCCCTCTACTTTGGTACAGTCCATTACTGTCCCAATCTTTACTCACCCTCCTCCTTCTATCTCCAATATGGTCTCTCATACATCTTTGAATTCAGAAACACTTGAAGCCATTTCAGAATATATTGCAGAGACTAAACCTTCAATGGACACTGATTCACTTCCTGTTCCTTCTCTTCCCTCTCCTCCATCTTCACAACCCCATTCTTCGCAATGCTCCGTTCCTTCGCTGCTTGAACGTCTTCCAATGCCACCACACGATGACTTTTCTAACCCCTCTAGTCCGTAGGTGCCTTTACCTACAGATTCCTGGTATATTCTTCATCGCCAATCATGGCCTATTTACAGTGGAATATCCGCGGCCTCAGGGGTAATCGGGGTGAGCTTCAGATGCTGCTTTCCAGGTTTTCCCCTGTTGGTGCTTGCTTACAAGAACCAAAATTACACTCGGCTGTTTTCCAACCTATCTCAGGCTATAATTTATTGTATTCTTCGGATCCTTTCTCAGATGGGACCTTTAATGAAAGTGCCCTTCTTCTACGCAATGATATTCTGTACTGTCAACTATTTGTCCATACCTCGCTGCATTACACTGCAGCCCGTATCCACTTGAATAAGTGGTTTACAATATGTTCTTTATATCTCTCTCCTTCTCGAGCATTTTCTATCCCAGACTTTGCCTTTCTTGTTTCATCCTTACCACCACCACTTCTGTTACTTGGTGATTTTAATGCCCACCATTTCCTCTGGGGGGGGTCTCATTGTGACTCACGTGGCATCCAGTTGGAGGCTTTTCTCGCCTCTCACCCCCTCCATGTTTTAAATACGGATACTCCCACCCATTTTGATCCTCGTACTCATACTCTCTCTTGCATCAATCTATCAGTCTGCTCTTCCTCCACTGCACTAGACTTCACCTGGTCTGTTCTACCAGACTTACATGACAGCGATCATTTTCCGATCATTCTTACTTCTCCTTCCTATTCACCACCGTTCCGTAGCCCTCGCTGGCAATTTGATCGGGCAAATTGGGATCTTTACTCACACCTCACTGCTTTTAGTGAGGTTCCTTCTTCATCCTCCATTGATGAGCTCCTACATATCTTCTCGACGTCAGTTTATACTGCAGCTTCTCATTCTATACCCCAAACCTCAGACAGGCATTCTCAGAAGTGCGTGCCTTGGTGGTCTCCTGCTTGTGCTCGTGCAGTACGTTTGAAACGTGCTGCATGGGGCAGGTACCGGTACAATAGAACCGCTGAGAGACTTCTTGATTTTAAGCAGAAGCGTCCGATCACTCGCCGTGTTATCCGTGAAGCTAAACGCACTTGTTGGCGAGACTATGTTTCCACCATCACCTCTGCTTCTTCTATGAATGCAGTCTGGAAAAAAGTGAGGAAATTGAGTGGTAAATACTCTCCTGGCCCGGCTCCTGTTCTACGGGTCGCTGGTGTTGATGTAGCAAACCCTCTCGACGTTGCCATTGAACTTGGCACACATCTGGTCCGTATTTCCCGAGGGCTCCATCTATGCCCCTCGTTTTCCTCAAAGTCTGCCAGAGAGTTAGTACCCTTGGACTTTTCTTCTCTCAGAGAAGAACAGTATAATGTGCCTTTTACACTTCAAGAACTGGAGGCAACGCTCTCAGCTTGCCGATCATCGGCAGCTGGGCCTGACGACATTCATATTCGTATGTTACAACATTTACATCGGTCAGCCCTTGTAGTCCTCTTACACCTCTTCAATCTTATTTGGGCACAAGGAGTTCTTCCCCAGCTGTGGAAATCTGCCATTGTTCTCCCTTTCCACAAACCGGGTACTTCAGGACATGATGCCTCCCACTATCGCCCCATTGCTCTTACTAGTGCAGTTTGCAAAGTGATGGAACGTCTCGTAAATCGACGTTTAATGTGGTATTTAGAGACACACAACAGTCTCTCCGCTAGTCAATATGGCTTTCGTAAGGGTCGTTCTACCATTGACCCCTTACTACGCTTGGATACGTATGTTCGTAATGCCTTTGCGAATAATCACTCAGTTATTGCCATATTTTTTGACCTTGAGAAGGCATATGACACAACTTGGAGGTATAATATTTTGGCCCAGGCCCATTCCTTAGGCCTCCGAGGCAATCTACCATCCTTCCTTAAGAACTTTTTAACTGACAGACATTTCCGTGTTCGAGTCAATAATGTTCTTTCC
This sequence comes from Cherax quadricarinatus, assembly GCF_038502225.1. Classification (NCBI taxonomy): domain Eukaryota; kingdom Metazoa; phylum Arthropoda; class Malacostraca; order Decapoda; family Parastacidae; genus Cherax; species Cherax quadricarinatus. The sequence goes on from NC_091342.1 coordinate 12,154,173, forward strand.
CCGGACTTCGTCCAAGCTGAAGGTGTCCCTCAGGGATGTGTTCTAAGCACAACACTTTTTCTCCTTGCTATAAATGATTTGGCCTCTGTTCTTCCACCCAATATTTGGTCATCACTCTATGTTGATGACTTCGCTATTGCTTGTGCAGGCGCTGACTGTCATCTTATTGCAGTTTCTCTCCAGCATGCGGTCGACCGTGTTTCCACTTGGGCCACCACACATGGGTTTAAATTTTCAAGTACCAAAACTCACCAAATTACTTTCACTAGACGCTCTGTTATCTCCGATCATCCTTTGTATCTCTATGGCTCCCGTATCCCCGAACGTGATACAGTCAGGTTTCTAGGCCTTCTCTTTGACCGTAGGTTATCCTGGAAACCTCACATTACCTCTCTGAAGGCAACTTGTCACAGCCGGCTAAACCTTCTTAAAACCCTTGCTCATCTTTCCTGGGGAGCTGATCGTCGAACTCTGCTTCGCCTACATTCAGCCCTCGTTTTATCGAAACTCGATTATGGTGACCAGATTTATTCCACGGCCTCTCCTGCTACTCTCTCTAGCCTTAATTCTATCCATCACCAAGGATTACATTTGTGCCTTGGTGCTTTTCGCTCTTCCCCTGTTGAGAGCCTCTATACAGAAGCGAATGTTCCATCCTTGTCTGATCGCCGTGATGCCCATTGCCTTCGCTACTATGTACGCTCTCACGATCTACACAATCCTTCCATTTATAGAATGGTCACCGATATTAGTAGACATTCTTTATTCGTTCGCCGCCCCTGTTTGCTCCGTCCCTTTTCTCTTCGCCTACATTCACTCTTGTCTTCCCTTCAGTTACCACCTTTATATGTTCATGTAGCATCTCACTTTTCCCTACCCCCCTGGGAAGTTCCAGCTGTTCGGGTCTGTTCTTTCTCACTCCCTTGCTCGAAAGCTCAACTGCCTACGGTGGCTTCCCGCTCTCTTTTTCTTGATCACTTCCACTCCCATTCTCATGCCACCGCTGTGTACACAGATGGCTCTAAGTCTTCAGACGGCGTCGGATTCGCAGCAGTGTTTCCGGACAGTGTCGTGCGGGGACATTTACTATCTTCAGCTAGCATTTTTACTGCTGAACTGTATGCCATTCTTGCAGCACTTATTCGTATCGCATCTATGCCTGTGTCATCGTTTGTAGTAGTCTCAGACTCCCTTAGTGCTCTACAGGCTATACGAAAATTTGATACATCTCATCCCCTAGTTCTCCGTATCCAACTTTGGCTACGCTGTATCTCTACCAAACATAAAGATATTGTTTTTTGTTGGGTCCCTGGTCATGTCGACGTACAGGGCAATGAACAGGCAGACACTGCTGCGCGGTCAGCAGTACATGACCTTCCAATTTCCTGTCGAGGTGTTCCATTTCTGGACTATTTTGCTGCAATAGCTACCCACCTTCGCACCCGTTGGCAACAACGTTGGTCAACTCTGCTCGGTAACAAACTTCATTCTATTAAACCGAGCATAGGTTACTGGCCGTCTTCTTGTCATCAGTGCCGAGGTTGGGAGACCACTCTCTCCCGCCTTCGCATTGGTCACACTCGTCTTACTCATGGGTATCTCATAGAGAGGCACCCTGTTCCTCTCTGTGAGCAGTGTCAAGTTCCAGTATCAATTAGCCACATTCTGTTAGACTGCCCTCTCTATCAACGAGCACGCAGAATTTACCTCCAACGTCGTCTTCGTTCTACTACTCTCTCTTTACCTTCCCTTCTTGCTGATGGACCCTCCTTTAATCCTGACTCTCTCATTGACTTCTTGACAATGACTGATTTACTCCACAAACTCTGATGATACTTTTCGCACTCCTCTCAGCCCTTTCTAGTTCAGTCTCTTGCTGCCCTTTACCCTTTCACCATCCACTGCCCCACTGTTATCCATAACCTATTACTCATCCATCTCCCTTTTGCCACCTGATGCCCTCGCTTCCTTCCTGCCCTGCAGCGCTGTATAGTCCTTGTGGCTTAGCGCTTCTTTTTGATTATAATAATAATAATAATAATCAACACCACTGTGAATGAGGAGCTGATCAAAATATCGACTTGGATGACAGCCAATAAACTTACGCTTAACACTGACAAAACCTACTATATTATGTTTGGTAGCAGAGCAGGAGATGCACAAATTAACATTAATATTGACAACACTCTAATTACCAGAAATAATGGGGGCAAATTCCTAGGCTTATACATTGACAACAACCTGAATTTCAGCACCCATATCCAGCATATAACCAAAAAAGTATCCAAAACGGTTGGGATCCTCTCCAAGATATGATACTATGTGCCGCAAAATGCCCTTCTCACACTATACCACTCACTTATTTATCCATACCTCACCTATGCTATTTGTGCTTGGGGATCAACTGCAGCAACACACCTAAAGCCAATAATAACCCAACAAAAAGCTGCAGTAAGAATAATCACTAAATCCCATCCCTGGCAACACACCCCCCACTCTTCATAGACCTAAACTTACTCCCTGTTCAGTACATCCACACTTACTACTGTGCAATCTACATCTACAGGGCCTTAAACTCTAATATCAACCTTGACCTAAAACGCTTTCTTGATAGTTGTGACAGAACCCACAGGCATAACACCAGACACAAACATCTCTACGACATTCCCTGTGTCCGACTAAACCTTTATAAAAATTCAATGTATGTCAAAGGCCCTAAAATCTGGAACACCCTACCTGAGAACTCTAGAACTGCAGACACATTCATCACCTTCAAAACTACCATTAGAAAACATCTTATCTCCCTGATACACCCTGTCAACTAACTACACGAATACCACCTGGTGGTTCACACTTACACTCACTGACTCATTTGACCATAAACAGAAATATTAATCTCAATATTAAAATAATGAATCCTGTGATACTCCAATACTGAAACTATGTACTGTGCCAAAACAAAAGCATTTACATTGCTAAACTCACAAACTAGTATTTAGTCACTTAGCCATAATACCAACTTACCTCATAATTTGTAATATTTTACAATTAAAAATAAAACTAAGTCTGCCCGAAATGCCTAGCCATGCTAAGCGTTCTAGTGGTACACTCTGTAATCACTATTTTACTACATGTAAACCACACAATAACCAAATTTCTGTAAACTCAGCATTGTAATCCTTATAGAGAATAAACTTTGAATTTGAATTTGAATACTACGTGCCGCAAAATGCCCTTCTCACACTATACCACTCACTTATTTATCCATACCTCACCTATGCTATTTGTGCTTGGGGATCAACTGCAGCAACACACCTAAAGCCAATAATAACCCAACAAAAAGCTGCAGTAAGAATAATCACTAAATCCCATCCCTGGCAACACATACCCCCCACTCTTCATAGATCTAAACTTACTCCCTGTTTAGTACATCCACACTTACTATTGTGCAATCTACATCTACAGGACCTTAAACTCCAATATCAACCTTGACCTAAAACGCTTTCTTGATAGTTGTGACAGAACCCACAGGCATAACACCAGACACAAACATCTCTACGACATTCCCTGTGTCCGACTAAACCTTTACAAAAATTCAATGTATGTCAAAGGCCCTAAAATCTGGAACACCCTACCTGAGAACTCTAGAACTGCAGACACATTCATCACCTTCAAAACTACCATTAGAAAACATCTTATCTCCCTGATACACCCTGTCAACTAACTACACGAATACCACCTGGTGGTTCACACTTACACTCACTCACTCATTTGACCATAAACAGAAATATTAATCTCAATCTTAAAATAATGAATCCTGTGATACTCCAATACTGAAACTATGTACTGTGCCAAAACAAAAGCATTCACATTGCTAAACTCACAAACTAGTATTTAGTCACTTAGCCATAATACCAACTTACCTCATAATTTACAATATTTTAAAATTAAGAATTAAGTCTGCCCGAAATGCCTAGCCATGCTAGGTGTTCTAGTGGTACACTCTGTAATCATTATTTTACTACATGTAAACCACACAACAACCAAATTCTGTAAACTCAACATTGTAATCCTTATAGAGAATAAACTTTGAATTGAATTGAATTGAACAGGACACATAAACACAATACCAGACACAAAAATCTCTATGACATTCCTCATATCCGGCTAAACTTCTACAAAAATTCAATGTACATAAAAGGGCCTAAAATCTAGAACTCGCTGCCTGAAAACTAGAACCGCAGACAACCACCATTTTCAAAACTACCGTTAAAAAAAAACATCTTATCTTCCTAAAACACCCCATCATCAACTAACCAAATGAAAACCACCAATTTTCATTTTTTGTATCATGAACACATCCAAAACAATATGGTCTTACTCTCGTTATCTGTAATTCCCCCTAATTTACATATACTACCCCATCTTTTAATATAGTCATTCGCCGCTTGACCTGAGCAGTGTGCGGACGTGTGACTACTGCCCTCTGCTGGCCATTGGAGGAGACATATTTTCACAACATGGCGCAGTCTGTGAGAAGGCGTTTGCACACGGTGTGCCTTGAATTGGTGCGTGGTGCAATAACGCCTCAGTCTGCACAAGTGCTTTTACCGCAAATTATCCGTGACACCTATGGTGTTGCGGATCAAGAACTGTATGGTGTGGCGCTAAATGGTGCCTATCGTATTTTTGTCAAGTTGAGATCAGCTGGTGTGTATGAACGGCTGGTTGACAAGTACCAGGACAGGAGCGTGGACGTTAATTCAGCGATACGTGTTTGACTCATCGACGTGTCTAGGCATTACACATGGGTGAAAGTCCGAAATGTGCCATTTGAGGCGAAGCAGCCCAGCCACCGTGGAGAGAAGACGTCGTCGTTCCTGCTCTTCAGCTGAGCAACTCTGAACACTGTTGCTCCAGATTTTTCTTGGGTTATCCTGAGTAGTTCTTCACCAGAGCTGAGAGGAAACTTGCTTGCAGTCACTTCGAGCCCCATCCCATCAAGAGGGTAAGGCGGTGACTTGCTTGTTTGATCACCCCTCTCATCCCCATCCCCCATCCTTCCCCATCCTCCCCTCACCCAAACATCAACACTAGCCCTTTGCAGATGACACCCGAATCTGCATGACAGTGTCTTCCATTGCAGACACTGCAAGGCTCCAGGTGGACATCAACCAAATCTTTCAGTGGGCTGCAGAAAACAATATGAAGTTCAACGATGAGAAATTTCAATTACTCAGATATGGTAAACATGAGGAAATTAAATCTTCATCAGAGTACAAAACAAATTCTGGCCACAAAACAGAGCGAAACACCAACGTCAAAGACCTGGGAGTGATTATGTCGGAGGATCTCACCTTCAAGGACCATAACATTGTATCAATCGCATCTGCTAGAAAAATGACAGGATGGATAATGAGAACCTTCAAAACTAGGGAGGCCAAGCCCATGATGACACTCTTCAGGTCACTTGTTCTATCTAGGCTGGAATATTGCTGCACACTAACTGCACCTTTCAAGGCAGGTGAAATTGCCGACCTAGAAAATGTACAGAGAACTTTCACGGCGCGCATAACGGAGATAAAACATCTCAATTACTGGGAGCGCTTGAGGTTCCTAAACCTGTATTTCCTGGAACACAGGAGGGAGAGATACATGATTATATACACCTGGAAAATCCTAGAGGGACTAGTACCGAACTTGCACACGAAAATCACTCACTACGAAAGCAAAAGACTTGGCAGACGATGCACCATCCACCCAATGAAAAGCAGGGGTGTCACTAGCACGTTAAGAGACCATACAATAAGTGTCAGGGGCCCGAGACTGTTCAACTGCCTCCCAGCACACATAAGGGGGATTACCGACAGACCCCTGGCAGTCTTCAAGCTGGCACTGGACAAGCACCTCAAGTCAGTTCCTGATCAGCCGGGCTGTGGCTCGTACGTTGGTTTGCGTGCAGCCAGCAGCAACAGCCTGGTTGATCAGGCTCTGATCCACCAGGAGGCCTGGTCACAGACCGGGCCGCGGGGGCGTTGACCCCCGAAACTCTCTCCAGGTAAACTCCAGGTAGCATTGGATTGGCAGGCTGCGTATGATTGCGTAGAACGAGAGGCACTGTGGCATATCTTACGGAGGCAGGGTTTTGGGGAAGAGATGGTGCGTTGGATTGAGACTTTGTATAATAGGGTAGGTGTACGTGTGCAGGTGAATGGGAAATTGGGAGAGTGGGTTTCAATGGGTAGAGGCATAAGGCAGGGTTGTCCTCTGTCTCAACTGTTGTTTGCTTGTATACAGGACCCTTTTTACAGGGCAGTGGGGAAATGTTTAGGGGTGGATCGTGGTGTGGAGAATGGAGGGATGGGAATAATAGGGTATGTGGATGATACAACAATTCTAATGAGCAGGGAGGGAAGTTTACATTAGGTGGAGGATGTAATTAGTGGTTTTGAAGGAGTTACAGGTTTAAAAGTGAATGTGGAGAAATCGAAATTATTGGTCTTAGGGAATTGGGTAGGGAGGGCGAGATGGGAAACAGCTGTGCGTTGGTGTGTGTGTGGTGGATAGACTAAAGGTGTGTGGGATAATTTATATGGGGAATGCCGGGGAGGCACAGATGTTTAATTCTGGGAGGGCAGTGGATAGGTTGGTGGGTAGGTTAAATGTTTTGAGACCCATGCATTTGACTATACATCAACGTGTAATAGTGGTGAATGTAATGTTATATAGTATGGTCTGGCATGTGGCAGCAGTATATCCGTTGGCAGGACTGGACATAACTAGAATGCTAAAAAAGGTTTTTCGTTATATATGGGGTTCTGGGTGTGATTGGTTGGGTAGGAGTGTTGTTATGCTACCGGTCGACAAAGGTGGATTGGGTTTAATAGATATAAGATTAAGGGTTAAGTGTATATATTTGAAGAGGGGATTTCTCCGAGTGGAAGGTCGTGTGGGGAAGGGTGTGCAAGCATTATATGAGGAGGCACGAAGGTGGTGGGTAGGATCAGAGATGAAAGAGTGTGAGGATGTGCTGCGAGCTTTATTGTATGTTAGAGATCCGTCTAGGATGCGAGTAGGTGTTCTGGAGCGTGCTGTAGGGGTGAGGGTGATTGCAAATGTTGAGGGCATATACCCAATGTATGCATGGGGAGACATTTGGGTAAGGTTGCGGTTGGTGCGCATCAGACCAAGAGTGAGAGAGGTAATGTTTCGTTTCCTTCATGGAATATTGCCGTCTGGTGTGGTGCTTCGGGAGAGAGGGTTGATGGTGGAGGACGTATGTAGGGCGTGTGGGGATAGGGAGACAGCTTTTCATGTAGTATATTTTTGTAAAAATTTGGAGTGTATACGGGAGTGGATGGGTGGGATTTTGAGGAGGGTGGGTGGGGGAGGGATATCGGTATTAAGGGCATTGAGTTTAGATGTGGGAGGTGTGGAAGAGTCTGTACAGCGTGCTTTGGTGTACATCATAACGGATTTTGTTTTCGTATCATGGGCCATGAGGGGTAATGGGGATTGGGTGGTGCGAAAAAAGGTATTGGCTGCAACAATGTACAAAACACTTAGTCGTAATAGGGGGATATACGGAAGTAGATGGGAAAGGGCTTTTCCTGAAGGATATCGAAGTATGAATGTCAGAAGTTTCTTGGTGGAGCGAGAAAAAAAAAAGGGAGGGGGTTGTGTTAAGAATTTCAGGGGTTGCACCGGGCTCGTCTCAGAATTTGGGAACGTATGAGGAGTCCTTGATATGGTGTGAAATGGCAGCGTAGTTGTGGAGTGTGTTTTAAGTAAGTTTGTGGTGGTTCGTAAGGGAAAAGTTGTTAAGATTTTTATGGACATGGAAATGAGCAATATTTGTGTGAATGTGAAAAGTATACGGTCATACTCAGGATGGTTTACTGATGTATGTTATGGATAAGTTAAATTTGGAGTATGTTGTAATGTATTATCAGGACTGGTGGTTGTATTAAAGCACAGGACATGCGGGCGTGATAAATATGTCTGTGTACCAAATGTACTGCTAATAATGAGATAATGCAATGTTTTTATTATTATTATCACACTGGCCGATTCCCACCAAGGCAGGGTGGCCCGAAAAAGAAAAACTTTCACCATCATTCACTCCATCACTGTCTTGCCAGAAGGGTGCTTTACACTACAGTTTTTAAACTGCAACATTAACACCCCTCCTTCAGAGTGCAGGCACTGTACTTCCCATCTCCAGGACTCAAGTCCGGCCTGCCGGTTTCCCTGAACCCCTTCATAAATGTTACTTTGCTCACACTCCAACAGCACGTCAAGTATTAAAAACCATTTGTCTCCATTCACTCCTATCAAACACGCTCACGCATGCCTGCTGGAAGTCCAAGCCCCTCGCACACAAAACCTCCTTTACCCCCTCTCTCCAACCTTTCCTAGGCCGACCCCTACCCCGCCTTCCTTCCACTACAGACTGATACACTCTTGAAGTCATTCTGTTTCGCTCCATTCTCTCTACATGTCCAAACCACAATTGCTATGGATCCCATCACACATTGGATTACTCCTTCATGATAAAGTTGATATGTTAGCCAAGAAGAGTACCCAGAAGGAGAATGTAGAATATAACTTTGGTATAACTGTGTCTAGCATTAGGAATAATATTAGGAGAGAAGTAAATAATGAAAATGATTGTTATGGGAATGCAGTTAGAAGCCTGAGTAGATCTATAACCCACTATGATAACATGAACGTAGATAAGTATGTTTATGGAGCAACTTGCAATGTGAACAGACTGACTGATGTTGTAGTGGCTAGGCTAATTAGGCTTGGTTACAAGTACTTCTGGCAGTTTGGGAGACACACAGATGATGATCAAACTAAATGTAAATTATGTGATCAGGCATATGGTCACTCTCTTGAACACTATGTGCTTAATTGTCCACTCATTGAGGAATACAGAGACAGACAGTATAATAACCTATGTGACATGTCAAGATATCTTATTAATGAAAATAAGATACCAGATATACTAAGCAAATTTCCTAAATTTGCTTGTAACAGATAAGTGAACTATAGATATGTAGATATAAATCCATATGTATTCCTGTTAACCCTTTGGGGCCTAGTTCCTAGGCCTTTTGTGTATCCATATGCTCTCGCGCTACCGTCCACAGGATGGATATGGGGTGCACAATAAACTAGCCACTTCGGTGTCATTACCTTTGTAAATTGTGAGTTCATTACCTTTGTAAATTGTGAGTTCATTACCTTTGTAAATTGTGAGTTCATTACCTCTGTAACTTGCTCAGCTATCAAAACTTTGGAGTCCAGTCCCTGGACCAATTATGTACCTCTGTAATCTTTTGACTACCGCCCACAGGATGGGTATGGGGTGCATAATAAACATATTAAACTAAACTAATTCGGTGGCAAAATCTAAAATCTAAATCCATGTAGATCTGGTCACAATTTATTTATTTATTTATTTATTTATTTATTTATTTATTTATTTATTTATTAATTTGAACATGATACAGAAAAGTACAAAAGAATACAATTGAGTGCAGCATGCCAAAGCCCCTTATATGCAGAGCATTATGGGCAGGCTTAAAATTAACTTAAGATTAACTAAGCATTCCTAAACATTATGGTAAACAGATAACAATTAAGCTCTAGTGAAAAGCAGGGGTGTCACTAGCACGTTAAGAGACCATACAATAAGTGTCAGGGGCCCGAGACTGTTCAACTGCCTCCCAGCACACATAAGGGGGATTACCAACAGACCCCTGGCAGTCTTCAAGCTGGCACTGGACAAGCACCTAAAGTCAGTTCCGGATCAGCCGGGCTGTGGCTCGTATGTTGGTTTGCGTGCAGCCAGCAGCAACAGCCTGGTTGATCAGGCTCTGATCCACCAGGAGGCCTGGTCTCAGACCGGGCCGCGGGGGCGTTGACCCCCGGAACTCTCTCCAGGTAAACTCCAGTATCACAAAGACGGGTCATATGGTTGCATGCATTGCTGTACATTCAGTAGAATGGAGTATTCTGTTAGGTAATGTAATTAAAAAATAACAAAGTTTGATTGGGTCTCAGGTTAAATATTTCTGTGATACAATTACCTGGAGTTTACCTGGAGAGAGTTCCGGGGGTCAACGCCCCCGCGGCCCGGTCTGTGACCAGGCCTCCTGGTGGATCAGAGCCTGATCAACCAGGCTGTTGCTGCTGGCTGCACGCAAACCAACGTACGAGCCACAGCCCGGCTGATCAGGAACTGACTTTAGGTGCTTGTCCAGTGCCAGCTTGAAGACTGCCAGAGGTCTGTTGGTAATCCCCCTTATGTGTGTTGGGAGGCAGTTGAACAGTCTCGGGCCCCTGACACTTATTGTATGGTCTCTTAACGTGCTAGTGACACCCCTGCTTTTCATTGGGGGGATGGTGCATCGTCTGCCAAGTCTTTTGCTTTCGTAGTGAGTGATTTTCGTGTGCAAGTTCGGTACTAGTCCCTCTAGGATTTTCCAGGTGTATATAATCATGTATCTCTCCCTCCTGCGTTCCAGGGAATACAGGTTTAGGAACCTCAAGCGCTCCCAGTAATTGAGATGTTTTATCTCCGTTATGCGCGCCGTGAAAGTTCTCTGTACATTTTCTAGGTCGGCAATTTCACCTGCCTTGAAAGGTGCAGTTAGTGTGCAGCAATATTCCAGCCTAGATAGAACAAGTGACCTGAAGAGTGTCATCATGGGCTTGGCCTCCCTATGAGAAACATTTAAGATATACAATTTTTAAGATACAATTATTCAGTATTTATTTGGTTGTGGGTGAGTAAGTGATTTTTGAGAAGAGACTTGAATTTATAAACAGATAATGTTTCTTTTATATTCATTGGTAATGAATTCCAGATTTTAGGGCCTTTTATGTGCATTGAGTTTTTGCATAGCGTGAGATGGACACGAGGAACATCAAATAGTGATCTATGCCTTGTGTTATGGTCATGTGTTCTGTTGAGGTTGGTAAGGAGACGTTTGAGGGGAGGGTTTATATCAGAGTTAACTGTTCTATGAATGTAGTAGGTGCAGTAATAAGTATGGATGTTTTGTATGGTGAGTAGGTTTAGAGTTTTGAATATTGGTGGAGTGTGCTGCCTGAGCGGGAATTTGTTATCATTCTGACTGCAGCCTTTTGTTGGGTAATTAATGGTCTGAGATGGTTTATTGTTGTTGATCCCCATGCACAAATTCCATAGGTGAGATAGGGGTAAGTAAGTGAGTGATATAGGGCCAGGAGGGCTGACTGTGGAACATAGTACCGTATCTTGTGGCCCGGTGGCCTGGTGGCTAAAGCTCCCGCTACACGTTTCCTTACACCTATTGTCCTGTTCACCTAGCAGCAAATAAGTACCTGGGTGTTAGTCGACTGGTGTGGGTCGCATCCTGGGGGACAAGATTTAGGACCCCAATGGAAATAAGTTAGACAGTCCTCGATGACGCACTGACTTTCTTGGGTTATCCTGGGTGGCTAACCCTCCGGGGTTAAAAATCCGAACGAAATCTTATCTTATCTTATCTTATCTTATCTTATCTTCGATAGTATGCTTACGGTCTTGGAATTTTTTTTGGAAATTTGTTGTATGTGTGTTTGATATTTGAGTCTATTATCAAGGTGGATTCCTAAAAAAATTTCCCTCTGTGAATTTTGTGATAGGTGATCCGTTTATCATTATGTTAAGAGGGACGTCTGTAGCTCTGTTACCAAACTGAATGAAGTAGGTTTTGTCAATGTTTAGAGTAAGTTTGTTAGTACTCATCCAGGTAGATATTTTCTGTAATTCAGCATTTACCGTATTGGCTAGCGTGACTGGGCTCGGGTGAGAGAAGACGTATGTAGTGTCATCTGCAAATAGTGTGGGTTTGAGTAGTTGCGATGCATTTGGTAAGTCATTTATGTATATGAGAAAGAGTAGAGTGCCCCTGTGGGGCACCAGCTGTAATTGGCTGTGCGGAAGAATTTGCCCCGTTTGTGTACACATATTGGCTTCTGTTGCTGAGGTAAGACTTTAGGTAGTTGAGGGAGTGCCCTCTTATACCATAGTGCGACAATTTTATATGGAGCAAGTCATGGTCAACTGTATCAAAAGCTTTACTTAAGTCAATGAAGATCCCCAGTGGGACTTCTTTTTTCTCTATTGCAGTATATATATGTTCTAGCATGTGTATAATAGCATCATTAGTATTTTTATTAGGCCTGAACCCAAATTGACAGGGGTTGAGTATGTTGTGCGAGATGAGGTAGGAATAGATTCGCTTATGAATTAATTTTTCGAAGATTTTAGAGAGAGGGTGTAAGTTGGGTATTGGCCTATACTTATTCAAGTCTGTTTGATCTCCTCCTTTATGGATCGGGGTGACCCTTGCTATTTTGAGAACTGTAGGGAAGGTAGCGGATTCTATGGATTTGTTAAAGAGTGTTGCAATGATTGGTGATACCTTACCACCCTTTATATACTTTGTATATAAAGGGTGGTAAGGTATTTAAATCTCCTGCCTTGTTTTTTAGTGTATTGATAATAAGGGAGACTTAAGTAGGGTTAGTCGGAGCTTGGGACAGCGTGTTCGGGTAGTTGCCAGTGAGGTAGTCATTGGGTGGGGTATCTGAGCTTGGGATTTTATTGGCAAGGTTTTTTCCTATAGTAGAGAAGAAATTATTGAGTCTGTTTGCTGTTTGTTGGTGGGAGTTTGGGTTCATATGGTTTTGTTAATTCAATTTCGCTATTTCGTGATATCTTTTTTGTTCCTAGAATTTCTGATAGGGTTTTCCAGGTCTTTTTTATATCACCTCGTAAGTTGGATAATCTATTCTCATAATACAGTTTTTTAGCCCTTCTTATCAGGCTGGTTAGGATTGACGAGTAACGTTTTGTTTGGTCTCTGGTTATGTGACCCATTCTGTACTGCTTTTCGTATAGGTGCTTTGTATTTATGGATTTGAGGATGCTGGGTGTTAGCCAGGGACTGTTCAGTCTCTTAGCTGTCATCTGTTTAGTTTTTTGGGGGCAGTGCTTGTTGTAGAGGTATTGGGTCTTTTTTAGAAAATTATTAATACATTCATCAATATCTGTATAGATTTCTAGCTCAGTGTGCCAGTCAATGTTTGTCACTGCTGCTGTGAAGTTATTAATGGCTGCCTCATTGTGAAGTCTGAAAGTGACTTTAGTAGTGTCTTGGGGTAATTTCCCAAAGGTAATGAATCAGCCTCACTCCTATACATGGTTACAATCATGAACAAATTACAAAGTTGTTGGGTAAGACATATGCAACAGTTAGACAACTTTATTTCGAAACGTTTCGCCTACACAGTAGGCTTCTTCAGTCGAATACAGAAAGTAGGCAGGAACAGTAGAGATGTGAAGACGATGTAATCAGTCCATCACCCTTGAAGTCGTAGAATTTGAGGTTGTCAGTCCCTCAGCCTGGAGAAGTTCAGTTCCATAGTCAGGAACTAACTGAAGATCAAGCGACAGTGCGGAGACTTAAATACTGTCGGAAGGAGAGGTGCAGAGTAGTAGTAGTAGTGAGAATGTAGCCACTGAGAGGACATGTCCTTCTCAGATCCAGCACTTCTCACTTGAAAAGCTGTTGTCTAACTGTTGCATATGTGTCTTACCCAACAACCTGTCGGTATTGTATACCATTTTGATGGATCTGAGAAGGACATGACCTCTCAGTGGCTACATTCTCACTACTACTACTACTCTGCACTTCTCCTTCCGACAGTATTTAAGTCTCCGCACTGTCGCTTGATCTTCAGTTAGTTCCTGACTATGGAACTGAACTTCTCCAGGCTGAGGGACTGACAACCTCAAATTCTACGACTTCAAGGGTGATGGACTGATTACATCGTCTTCACATCTCTACTGTTCCTGCCTACTTTCTGTATTCGACTGAAGAAGCCTACTGTGTAGGCGAAACGTTTCGGAATAAAGTTGTCTAACTGTTGCATATGTGTCTTACCCAACAACCTGTCGGTATTGTATACCATTTTGATGTTCAAATTACAAAGTAATGAACCACTGATACGTCATGAGTCATAAATACAAATATTAAGTGGGTCATACACCCGCGCGCGCGCGCACACACACACACACACACACACACACACACACACACACACACACACACACACACACACACACACACACACACACCGGGGCCAGGAGCTATGAATCTACCCCTGCAACCACACGAGGGCGCACGCACAGACACATGCACACGAGCGTACAAATATATGTGTACACACAAGCACGTTTGTTATTGTTCTTAACTAGGGAGGTGGTAACAAGAGCAGATGCAGCCCTGCCAGAAGACTCCTGTTTAGATCCATCAGTGTATATAACTTGTGATAACTTATTGCTACCAGCTAGGCGAGAAATTTCTTGAGCAGTTGCTTTAACAAGTGATTTAAGGAAGGGATTACTAGCAATGAGCTTCTTGGGAGGGACTTTTACAAAGCAGCACATAAAAAAAAAACACACATAACAAAAAAAAAAGTATCCAAAACGGTGGGGATCCTCTCCAAGATACGATACTACGTACTGCAAACTGCCCTTCTCACACTGTACCATTCACTTATATATCCATACCTCACCTATGCTATCTGTGCTTGGGGTTCAACTGCAGCAATACACCTAAAGCCAATAATAACCCAACAAAAAGCCGCAGTAAGAATAATAACTAAATCCCATACCTGGCAACACCCCCCCCCCCACTCTTCATAGATCTAAACTTACTCCCTGTTCAGAACATCCACACTTACTACTGTGCAATCTATATCTACAGGACCTTAAATTCCAGTATTAACCTTGACCTAAAACGCTTTCTTGATAGTTGTGACAGGATTCACAGGCATAACACCAGACACAAACATCTCTATGACATTCCCGTGTTCGACTAAACCTTTACAAAAATTCAATGTATTTCAAAGGACCTAAAATCTGGAACACCCTACCTGAGAACTCTAGAACTGCAGACACATTCATCACTTTCAAAACTACAGTTACAAAAAATCTTATCTCCCTGATCCACCCCGACAACTAACTACATGATAACCATCTGGTAGTTCACAATTACACTCACTCACAGAATAAAGGAATAACAGGAAAAGTTGGTCGATGGATCTATAATTTCCTCACAAACAGAACACAAAGAGTAGTAGTCAACAGAGTAAAGTCCGAGGCAGCTACGGTGAAAAGCTCTGTTCCACAAGGCACAGTACTCGCTCCCATGTTGTTCCTCATCCTCATATCTGACATAGACAAGGATGTCAACCACAGCACCATGTCTTCCTTTGCAGATGACATCCAAATCTGCATGACAGTGTCTTCCATTGCAGACACTGCAAGGCTCCAGGCGGACATCAACCAAATCTTTCAGTGGGCTGCAGAAAACAATATGAAGTTCAACGATGAGAAATTTCAATTACTCAGATATGGTAAACACGAGGAAATTAAATCTTCATCAGAGTACAAAACAAATTCTGGCCACAAAATAGAGCGAAACACCAACGTCAAAGACCTGGGAGTGATCATGTCGGAGGATCTCACCTTCAAGGACCATAACATTGTATCAATCGCAGCTGCTAGAAAAATGACAGGATGGATAATGAGAACCTTCAAAACTAGGGATGCCAAGCCCATGATGACACTCTTCAGGTCACTTGTTCTATCTAGGCTGGAATATTGCTGCCCACTAACAGCACCTTTCAAGGCAGGTGAAATTGCTGACCTAGAAAATGTACAGAGAACCTTCACGGCGCACATAACGGAGATAAAACACCTCAGTTACTGGAAGCGCTTGAAGTTCCTGAACCTGTGTTCCCTGGAACACAGGCAGGAGAGATGCATGATTATATACACCTGGAAAATCCTAGAGGGACTAGTACCGAACTTGCACACAAAAATCACTCACTATGAAAGCAAAAGACTTGGCAGACGATGCAACATCCCCCCAATGAAAAGCAGGGGTGTCACTAGCACGTTAAGAGACCATACAATAAGTGTCAGGGGCCTGAGACTGTTCAACTGCCTCCCAGCATACATAAGGGGGATTACCAATAGACCTCTGGCAGTCTTCAAGCTGGCACTGGACAAGCACCTAAAGTCGGTACCTGACCAGCCGGGCTGTGGCTCGTACGTTGGTTTGCGTGCAGCCAGCAGTAACAGCCTGGTTGATCAGGCTCTGATCCACCAGGAGGCCTGGTCACAGACCGGGCCGCGGGGGCGTTGACCCCCGGAACTCTCTCCAGGTAAACTCCAGGTAAACTCACCCACTTACTATGAACCCAGAAATACTGATCTTAAAATAATAAATCCTAACTAGTCATAAGTTTGCCTATGATACTCCAATATAGACACCTTGTATTGTGCCAGAACAAAAGCATTCACATTGCTAAACTCACAAATTATGATGTAGTCACTTAGCCTTAATACCATAATCTGTAAGGATTTAATGTTAAGATTTAATCTAAGTCTGCTCGAAATGCCTAGCCATGCTAGGTGTCCTAGTGGCCCCCTCTGTAATTAGTATTTTATAACATGTAAACCACACAATACCCAAAACCTGTAAACCCCACATTGTAACGTTTATAGAGAATAAACTTGAACTGAATTGAATTGAATATGTGTACAGAACCTAGGATAACTTAAAAAAGTCAGACAGGATGTTAGTCGACTGATGTGGGTAGCATCCTGGGGGACAAGATTGAAGACCCCAATGAAAATAAGACAGACAGTCCTCGATGACGCACTGCCTTTCTTGGGTTATCCTGGGTGGCTAACCCTGCAGGGTTAAAAATCCGAAAGAAATCTTATGTTCCCTGGACTCTAGACACAGGGCTCAATACGTGCTACACTTGGGAGGCCCTTAACAACTCCAACACCACCAAACAAACAAATCTTGGAGGTCGGTTCTGTTGATTTTCATCGGGAGAATTACGTAATTTTAAGTAACGTGCTAACTCTAAAGTAATTTTAAAATTATTTTCAGTATAGAGATGAGGAGACATATTTTCTTTGCCTTTAATTACAGGGTTATGTCCTCATTAACATTTCATTCCACAAACTTCTTAATTCAGTGCTGTTAAACACAAATTTGCATATCAAAAAAAATCGCACGTCATCAACACTGATGGTTCCCATGATATAGAAGGGTTCTTAATCCAAGAAATTGGTTGCTGAATGAAAACGATATATTCGATCGGCCACATGGTGACCACTGCTGAAGGCACATGAACTCACTCACTCTATATATAATACATTATAGTTTTGTAAAGGAAGGTGTGAAAGCAGAGATCTTAGATGGTGTGACAATTTTGTCATTGTTATCTAATAAACAATGAGAAAAAGGTATATGCCTCCAACATATTCTGACAGTTTTGTAGAATTGTTTAAAATTATTGTTAATAAATCAGTATAGACTGAATGAGCGGGTAGAAAACTGCTTGGTACTGATTTGCCCTTGCTTTTCTGTTATATCTGTTAATTACTTGTTTTATTCTTCATTCTATTGCATTCAGTTTTAGTTTATTACTGTTAATTTTAAATTAATTTGACCCTTTAGAATTGAACTGGTTAATACCAAATATTGTCCGACTCCTACAAGTTTTCACATAAGATGGGAAGCCGTGATTCTCGCCGTATCCTGGGACCAGAAAAAAGTATACCATACTCCCTGCTGCAGACACAAGAAATGAAACACTTTTTAGCAGAAGACGGTTTGCGATGGGATGGTCGCTCAGCTGTTGACCCCAGAAAACTCTGTAAGTGAAGCTCTATGCACTACTCTTTGAATTCAGAATGTGATATTATACAATAATATTATAATTTTATTTTTGTATTGTTAAGTTCGTAATTACAGTTACAGTATTTGTTGATAATCTAATTAAGCTATTATAGTAATCTGTGCATAGATGAAAATTCCAACACATTAGATCATATTTTTGTAACCCTAAATATTTTATAGTAAAATATACTGCACAGCAGTGCAGGATCTGATGCTTCTATGAATAAATTTTTACATTAACATTAACTCTGTCAAGACACTTTTTGCCTGAAGCTCTCGCTTCACACAGTGAGGGTCCAAGTTCGATTCCTGGCGAATGGGTGGAAACATTGGACATGTTTCCTTACACCAGTTGTCTATGTTTACCCATCAGTAACATGGGTACCTGTGTGTTAGTCGACTAGTGTGGGTCGCATCCTGGGACAAAACTGACCTAATTTGCCCAAAATGCTCTGCATAACAACCGGCTTTCTTTATAGTGGTATGTCATTGATGTCAGCTAGGCCTGTATACGCACTTTGTACATGTACTTGTAGTCAATAAAGATATTATTATGTTTACCTGGAGAGAGCTCCAGGGGTCAATGCCCCTGTGGCCCAGTCTGTGACCAGGCCTCATGGTGGATCAGGGCCTGATCAACCAGGCTGTTACTGCTGGCTGCACGCAATCCAGCGTACAAACCACAGCCCGGCTGGTCAGGTACCAACTTTAGGTGCTTGTCCAGTGCCTGCTTGAAGACAGCCAGGGGTCTATTGGTAATCCCCCTTATGTATGCTGGGAGGCAGTTGAACAGTCTTGGGCCCCTGACACTTATTGTGTTGTCTCTTAATGTGCTTGTGATAACCCTGCTTTTCATTGGGGGGATGTTGCATCGTCTGCCGAGTCTTTTGCTTTCGTAGGGAGTGATTTTCGTGTGCAAGTTTGGTACTAGTCCCTCTAGGATTTTCCAGGTGTATATAATCATGTATCTCTCCTGCCTGCATTCCAGGGAGTACAGGTTCAGGAACTTCCAGCACTCCCAGTAATTGAGGCGTTTTATCCCAGTTATGCATGCCATGAAGGTTCTCTGCATTTTCTAGGTCAGCAATTTCACCTGCCTTGAAAGGTGCTGTTAGTGTGCAGCAATATTCCAGCCTAGATAGAACAAGTGACCTGAAGAGTGTCATCATGGGCTTGGCATCCCTAGTTTTGAAGGTTCTCATTATCCATCCTGTCATTTTTCTAGCAGATGCGATTGATACAATGTTATGGTCCTTGAAGGTGAGATCCTCCGACATGATCACTCCCAGGTCTTTGACATTAGTTTTTCACTCTATTGTGTGGTTGGAATTTGTTTTATACTCTGATGAAGTTTTAATTTCCTCAGGTTTACCACATCGGAGTAATTGAAATTTCTCATCGTTGAACTTCATGTATTGCACTATAATTAATATTGATAATGTAATAAAACAGAATTGCAAGATAATAAAAAATAAAAGTGTAAACATTATTTTTAGAAATACAGGTACAACAATGTTCAAGCACCCT
>NC_091342.1:12176009-12238509 GCF_038502225.1 Cherax quadricarinatus
TTTCTTTAATATGTCTTCCATTCTATACAATGAGACCAGGAAAACTAGAATACAACAATAAATACCATACGAAAATATAGTGCAAAGTCGCTGTTTAAATCCAAAAACACGGTCAAAGTTTTTTTTTTTCTCATTATGCACTGTGTGCTGCAGGATTTTTTTTATACTGTGCACACTGACCACATAGACCCATTCTTTCATATGTAGGCCTACCAGCTTTCTCTCACTAGATTTGAGGGCGCTTGAATTTATGCGTACTAGTACGTCATGGACACTGGCGCGTAAGCCGTACTAGTACGGCCGAAACCCTGAAAGGGTTAAAGATTAAAGATTTTTTATTACAGTATGATACAATGTTTGTACAAAGGTGGGTGACATTTAGGTGTACATGCAGAAGTCCCCTTTGTATCTGTATACCCACCCTCCCTCATACTGTACTCCCTTTTTCACTCTCACCCACCTACCTATCTCTCGCTGTACATAATTATGCCTAAAATATTTTTTTTAATCCTTAGTATTGAAATTTGACTCAAAATTGTACTTTTTTCTTGCCACAGGGTCAAATCTCATTTAATTCCCACCATCAAAAGAGAAGAGTATAAATTTCTTTTGAGGGCTCTACAGACATCTTCATATTTGCATGTAAAGTAAAAACATTTATCTCCACAGGTCTTATGTGAAGTTAAGATGGCTCCATTCTCTTGCTCAGTGAGGAAGTCCCCACAACCTGACAAGCAACAGAGAGAGATGAGCAGACAGCTCAAGGATGCTTTAGAAACTGTCATTGTCCTTGTAAGTTTCCAGAGCTTTTGCTGTGCATTTGTTGAACTGTAACTCATACTAGTGGCACTTAATTTTTATTATTGCTGATAAAAGGGAGATGTTAAGTGAATGTATAGGAGCCTTTGAACCAAGTGAGAGAGTAATTGTGGTAGGGGACCTGAATGCTAAAGTAGGAGAAACTTTTAGAGAGGGTGTGGTAGGTAAGTTTGGGGTGCCAGGTGTAAATGATAATGGGAGCCCTTTGATTGAACTTTGTATAGAAAGCGGTTTAGTTATAGGTAATACATATTTTAAGAAAAAGAGGATAAATAAGTATACAAGATATGATGTAGGGCGAAATGACAGTAGTTTGTTGGATTATGTATTGGTAGATAAAAGACTGTTGAGTAGACTTCAGGATGTACATGTTTATAGAGGGGCCACAGATATATCAGATCACTTTCTAGTTGTAGCTACACTGAGAGTAAAAGGTAGATGGGATACAAGGAGAATAGAGGTATCAGGGAAGAGAGAGGTGAAGGTTTATAAACTAAAAGAGGAGGCAGCTAGGGTAAGATATAAACAGCTATTGGAGGATACATGGGCTAATGAGAGCATAGGCAATGGGGTCGAAGAGGTATGGGGTAGGTTTAAAAATGTAGTGTTAGAGTGTTCAGCAGAAGTTTGTGGTTACAGGAAAGTGGGTGCGGGAGGGAAGAGGAGCGATTGGTGGAATGATGATGTAAAGAGAGTAGTAAGGGAGAAAAAGTTAGCATATGAGAAGTTTTTACAAAGTAGAAGTGATGCAAGGAGGGAAGAGTATATGGAGAAAAAGAGAGAGGTTAAGAGAGTGGTGAAGCAATGTAAAAAGAGAGCAAATGAGAGAGTGGGTGAGATGTTATCAACAAATTTTGTTGAAAATAAGAACAAGTTTTGGAGTGAGATTAACAGGTTAAGAAAACCTAGAGAACAAATGGATTTGTCAGTTAAAAATAGGAGAGTTATTAAATGGAGAGTTAGAGGTATTGGGAAGATGAAGGGAATATTTTGAGGAATTGTTAAATGTTGATGAAGATAGGGAAGCTGTGATTTCGTGTATAGGGCAAGGAAGAATAACATCTTGTAGGAGTGAGGAAGAGCCGGTTGTGAATGTGGGGGAAGTTCGTGAGGCAGTAGGTAAAATGAAAGGGAGTAAGGCAGCCGGGATTGATGGGATAAAGATAGAAATGTTAAAAGCAGGTGGGGATATAGTTTTGGAGTAGTTGGTGCAATTATTTAATAAATGTATGGAAGAGGGTAAGGTACCTAGGGATTGGCAGAGAGCATGCATAGTTCCTTTGTATAAAGGCAAAGGGGACAAAAGAGAATGCAAAAATTATAGGGGAAAAGTCTGTTGAGTATACCTGGTAAAGTGTATGGTAGAGTTATTATTGAAAGAATTAAGAGTAAGATGGAGAATAGGATAGCAGATGAACAAGGAGGCTTTAGGAAAGGTAGGGGTGTGTGGACCAGGTGTTTACAGTGAAACATATAAGTGAACAGTATTTAGATAAGGCTAAAGAGGTCTTTGTGGCATTTATGGATTTGAAAAAGGCGTATAACAGGGTGGATAGGGGGGCAATGTGGCAGATGTTGCAGGTGTATGGTGTAGGAGGTAGGTTACTGAAAGCAGTGAAGAGTTTTTACGAGGATAGTGAGGCTCAAGTTAGAGTATGTAGGAAAGAGGGAAATTATTTCCCAGTAAAAGTAGGCCTTAGACAAGGATGTGTGATGTCACCGTGGTTGTTTAATATATTTATAGATGGGGTTGTAAGAGAAGTAAATGCGAGGGTCTTGGCAAGAGGCGTGGAGTTAAAAGATAAAGAATCACACATGAAGTGGGAGTTGTCACAGTTGCTCTTTGCTGATGACACTGTGCTCTTGGGAGATTCTGAAGAGAAGTTGCAGAGATTGGTGGATGAATTTGGTAGGGTGTGCAAAAGAAGAAAATTAAAAGTGAATACAAGAAAGAGTAAGGTAATGAGGATAACAAAAAGATTAGGTGATGAAAGATTGGATATCAGATTGGAGGGAGAGAGTATGGAGGAGGTGAATGTATTCAGATATTTGGGAGTGGACGTGTCAGCGGATGGGTCTATGAAAGATGAGGTGAATCATAGAATTGATGAGGGGAAAAGGGTGAGTGGTGCACTTAGGAGTCTGTGGAGGCAAAGAACTTTGTCCTTGGAGGCAAAGAGGGGAATGTATGAGAGTATAGTTTTACCAGCGCTCTTATATGGGTGTGAAGCATTGGTGATGAATGTTGCAGCAAGGAGAAGGCTGGAGGCAGTGGAGATGTCATGTCTGGGGGCAATGTGTGGTGTGAATATAATGCAGAGAGTTCGTAGTTTGGAAGTTAGGAGGAGGTGCGGGATTACCAAAACTGTTGTCCAGAGGGCTGAGGAAGGGTTGTTGAGGTGGTTCGGACATGTAGAGAGAATGGAGCGAAACAGAATGACTTCAAGAGTGTATCAGTCTGTTGTGGAAGGAAGGCGGGGTAGGGGTCGGCCTAGGAAAGGTTGGAGGGAGGGGGTAAAGGAGGTTTTGTGTGCGAGGGGCTTGGACTTCCAGCAGGCATGCGTGAGCGTGTTTGATAGGAGTGAATGGAGACAAATGGTTTTTAATACTTGACGTGCTGTTGGAGTGTGAGCAAAGTAACATTTATGAAGGGGTTCAGGGAAACCGGCAGGCCAGACTTGAGTCCTAGAGATGGGAAGTACAGTGCCTGCACTCTGAAGGAGGGGTGTTAATGTTGCAGTTTAAAAACTGTAGTGTAAAGCACCCTTCTGGCAAGACAGTGATGGAGTGAATGATGAATGTAAGAGGAGCTTAGCACACCTTTGGCTAATCTTTTCAACATATCACTACAAACTGGCATGGTGCCAGATAAGTGGAAAATGGCAAATGTGATAACTATTTTCAAAACAGGTGACAGGTCCTTAGCTTCGAACTATAGACCAATAAGCCTAACCTCCATAGTGGGAAAATTTATGGAATCAATAATTGCCGAGGCAGTTCGTAGCCACCTTGAAAAGCATAAATTAATCAACGAATCTCAGCATGGTTTTACAAAGGGGCGTTCCTGCCTTACGAATTTATTAACTTTTTTCACTAAGGTATTTGAGGAGGTAGATCATGGTAATGAATATGATATTGTGTATATGGACTTCAGTAAGGCTTTTGACAGGGTCCCACATCAGAGACTATTGAGGAAAATTAAAGCACATGGAATAGGAGGAGAAATTTTTTCCTGGATAGAGGCATGGTTGACAAATAGGCAGCAGAGAGTTTGCATAAATGGGGAGAAATCAGAGTGGGGAAGCGTCACGAGCGGTGTTCCACAGGGGTCAGTGTTGGGCCCCCTGCTGTTCACAATGTACATAAACGACATAGATGAGGGCATAAAGAACGACATCGGCAAGTTTGCCGATGACACCAAAATAGGCCGTCGAATTCATTCTGACGAGGACATTCGAGCACTCCAGGAAGATTTGAATAGACTGATGCAGTGGTCGGAGAAGTGGCAGATGCAGTTTAATATAGACAAATGCAAAGTTCTAAATGTTGGACAGGACAATAACCATGCCACATATAAACTAAATAATGTAGATCTTAATATTACGGATTGCGAAAAAGATTTAGGAGTTCTGGTTAGCAGTAATCTGAAACCAAGACAACAGTGCATAAGTGTTCGCAATAAAGCTAATAGAATCCTTGGCTTCATATCAAGAAGCATAAATAATAGGAGTCCTCAGGTTGTTCTTCAACTCTATACATCCTTGGTTAGGCCTCATTTAGATTATGCTGCACAGTTTTGGTCACCGTATTACAGAATGGATATAAATTCTCTGGAAAATGTACAAAGGAGGATGACAAAGTTGATCCCATGTATCAGAAACCTTCCCTATGAGGATAGACTAAGGGCCCTGAAACTGCACTCTCTAGAAAGACGTAGAATTAGGGGGGATATGATTGAGGTGTATAAATGGAAGACAGGAATAAATAAAGGGGATGTAAATAGTGTGCTGAAAATATCTAGCCTAGACAGGACTCACAGCAATGGTTTTAAGTTGGAAAAATTCAGATTCAGGAAGGATATAGGAAAGTACTGGTTTGGTAATAGAGTTGTGGATGAGTGGAACAAACTCCCAAGTACCGTTATAGAGGCCAGAACGTTGTGTAGCTTTAAAAATAGGTTGGATAAATACATGAGTAGATGTGGGTGGGTGTGAGTTAGACCTGATAGCTTGTGCTACCAGGTCGGTTGCCGTGTTCCTCCCTTAAGTCAATGTGACCTGACCTGACTAGGTTGGGTGCATTGGCTTAAGCCGGTAGGAGACTTGGACCTGCCTCGCATGGGCCAGTAGGCCTTCTGCAGTGTTCCTTCGTTCTTATGTTCTTATGGTGAAAGTTTTTCTTTTTCGGGCCACCCTGCCTTGGTGGGAATCAGCCAGTGTGATAATAAAAAAATAAAAAAGGATCTGGTGAAACATGCAAGATGAGTAGTAAGACAGAGGTATACTTTAGCTACAACCAAATAGGGATTACCCAAAGCAATTAAAGAAACAAGAAACATTTTATAAGTTATAGAAAAACACTATTGATGTTGGCTCAATATTAGGTCCTTCACTCTTGGGAACTGTACATCATTACTAATTACTCAGTCTTTCACTTTTACAGGATAAATTCCCCAAATCGCAGATAGATGTGTACTTGACTGTGATTGAGGATGATGGAGGGTTGCTTGCTGCATGCATCACTGCTGCAGGCTTGGCTATCTGCCATGCCAATATTGATGTCTATGACCTGGTTATTGGAGCTTCACTGGTAAATATTATTCATCCTTAGTTTGGAATTCATAATTAACAAGTAGTTTCAAATTATTCTCAAGTCGCAAGTTACTGAAAGGAAGAGTGTGGGAAGGAGATCCTGTTACACTACTGCTAATTTGTATCACCAAGAAGTCATGTGAGCTTGGAAAAGGTTCCACCAGATAGCAACCCCACACCTCTGCATCTACACCACCATGAACCAGGGTTTGCCAGAGGGCAACTCCATACCTCTACCCCTGCACCATGAACAGTGGTCCACTCAATGACAGTTCCACACATTACCCCTGCACCATGAACAGTGATCCACTATCTGACAGTTCCACACATCTACCCCTGCACCATGAACAATGGTTCACCAGGTGACAGCACCACACTTCTACACCTGCACCATAAACAGTGGTTCACCAGATGACAGCATGACACATCTACCCCTGCACCATAAACAATGGTTCACCAGGTGACACAACCACCAGATTCAGGAAGAATATATTATTATTATTATTATTATAATCAAAAAGATCAGGAAGAATATAGGAAAGAACTGGTTTGGTAATAGAGTTGTGGATGAGTGGAACAAACTTCCGAGTACCGTCATAGAGGCTAAGACATTGTGTGGTTTTAAAAATAGGTTAGATAAGTACATGAGTGGGTGTGAGTTTGACCTGACTAGCTTGTGCTACTAGGTCAGATGCTGTGCTCCTTCCTAAAGTGAATGTGACATGACCTGACTGGGTTAAGGCATTGGCTTAAACCAGTAGGAGAATTGGACCTGCCTTGCATGGGCCAGTAGGCCTGCAGCAGTGTTCCTTCTTTCTTATGTTCTACCCCTGCACCATAGACAGTGGTTCACCAGGTGACAGCACCACACCTCTACACCTGCACCATAAACAGCATTTCATTGCATTTTCTCATACCTTTACTTGCATTATTCTGACCTATATGGGAGGGCTGCGCTTATTCCATACCCTCTTTTCGGTGTTCCACATTTTCATTGGTTTTCATTTGAGTCATTGTTCATTATATTCTGTGCTTTTTCCGCTTTTCTGTCATTTTCGAACAACAGTTGCACAAGGGAAGGGCGAACAGCACCACATTTTAAGGTATGTATTGTTTGTACTGTATTTATTTTACTTTTGTATCTGTTTTTTTTTTATGCCTAGCTATATTAAGCACTTCAAATGTTTGACCCTTTCAGGGTCCAGACTCCCGATCTGAAACTTGTCCACAGGGTCCAAGAATTTAAAAAAAAAAATTCGTTATTTTTTTCTTATGAAATGGTAGAGAATCTTTTTCTGAAGGTAATAAAACAAAAAGTATGAAATTTGATGAAAAAGTGAGGAAATTACACTATTGCCAATTTTGCTGTGTCAGCAATATTTATGCATCGATGATTTTGGCCAATTTGAGTCCTAGTTTAGGCCAATTACATTGTTCCAGTTGACCAAATTCTTAGCTATTTTGCTAGTATGCCTTCCACTTGATTGGATGGTTTCTTGTGCTCAATCAATAAACTATTTCAACTACTCAATAAAGTGATCAGAAATTGGTAATTTGGCCAATTTCACACAAATTTCAAAATATTTCAGTTTCAAAATAGAGTCCAGAATAAACAATGCAGGTATTCCTAGTACTAAAATAACATTTCTTTTTTTCATTAGTTACCCCTCAAGGGAGGTTCCTTGATGCTGGTGAGGGGCTCTTGATCTAGGGAATTGGATCTGTGCTCCAGTTCCCTGAAGTCTGAATACCTTCCATCCCTCCCCACGGGCACTGTATAATCCTACAGGTTTAGCGCTTCCCCATGATTATAATAATAATAATAATGTTCATTTTCATATAGTCGGACTTGAGTCCTGGAAATGGGAAGTACAATGCCTGCACTTTAAAGGAGGGGTTTGGGATATTGGCAGTTTGGAGGGATATGTTGTGTATCTTTATATGTATATGCTTCTAAACTGTTGTATTCTGAGCACCTCTGCAAAAACAGTGATAATGTGTGAGTGAGGTGAAAGTGTTGAATGATGAAAGTATTTTCTTTTTGGGGATTTTTTCTTTTTTGGGTCACCCTGCCTCGGTGGGAGACGGCCGACTTGTTAAAAAAAAAAAAAATAATGTTCATTGCATTTCCAGGCTTTACACATGAATTGCACTTTAATTTTTGTTATTCACACATAGAATTTTTATTCACACCAAAAAGAATAAGATTTACTGTTATGCAATATTGTAATAATTGTATAAGTAATATCTGCACATTCATGAATATACGTACATTAGACCCCCCCCCCCCCAGTTGATGCGTATTGGACGAATGACATAATTTGTTTACTCTTAAACATTAGCAAAATTGAACATTTGTGCTACTTTGAGCTCAATTTCAAGCTGTTTTCAGTACTAAAACTAATCAAAATCATGTTTATTTCTGTAACTTATTTTCCATTCTATCAATGAGACCAAGAAACCGTGAATATAACCATAAAAACCATACAAAAATACATCGCAGATTCGCCGATTTAAACCAAAAACACGGTCTCATTTTTTTATTATTATTATGCAGTGTGTGCTGCAAGACTTACCACATAGACCCATTCTCTCAGGCCTAAATTTACCACTTACAGCTTACCTGAGTGAGCTGAGCTCATTGCATAGAACTACGGCACTGACACTGGCTTCAAAGCGGTAGAACTGCAGCACAGACCCTGAAAGGGTTAACATGTTTTCTGCCCAATTATTATTCGCCTGGAATCAATCCCTAAATTTCCCAATCCTGTGAATACAGCATAACTGTGTCAGAGATCTGCAGGACTGTGACCCACTACCATAGTTTTCATGATGTCACCATATGTTTAACCCTTTCAGGGTCCGTCCCGTAGATCTACGGCTTTACGTTCAGGGTCCAAACCGTAGATCTACATCATGAGCTAAGCTCACTCTGATAAACTGTGAGTGGTACATTTGGGCCTACATAGGAGAGAATACATCTGTGTGGTATGTGTGCACCACATAAAACAGATCCTGCAGCACACTGTGTATAATGAGAGAAAAAAACTGAAATCATGATTTTTTTATTAAAACAGCGACTGTGCATTGTTTTTTTCATATGTTTTTTATAGTTGTATTTGCGATTTCTTGGTCTCATTTGATAGAATGGAAGACATATTACAGAAATAGAGATGATTTTGATTGGTTTTAGCACTGGAAATGGCTTGAAACTGAGCTCAAAGTAGCAGAAATGTTAAATTTTTGACGATATTCAAGAGTAAACAAACAACCTCACACGTCTAATACACACGAGCTGGTGGGTCTAATATGCATTCACAAATATGGTGATGATATTTATACAATTATTACAGTATTGCATAACGGTAAATCTTCTATTTTTTGGTGTGAATAAAAAATCAAAATGGAATTTATTTGTAAAGCCTCAAAACGTAACTAATGAACAGAGGAAATGTTAGTTTAGTTCCAGGAATACCTGCATTGTTTATTCTGGACCCTATTTTGAAATTGGAATATTTTGAACTGTGTTAAATTGGCCAAATTAACAATTTCCGATCACTTTAATTTGTAGTTGAAACAGTTGACTTGGCTATTTCTTGTGCTCAATCGATAGAATAGAAGTAATACTAGTGAAATAGCTAAGAATTTGGTTGACTGGAATAATGTAATTGGCCTAAAATGGGAGTCAAAGTCGGCAAAATCGCAGATTCGTAAATATCGCTGACACATCAAAATTCGCGAGAGCATAATTTCGTCAATTTTCCATCAAATTTCGTACTTTTTGTTTTATTACCTTAACAAAAAGATTCTCTACCATTTCATAAGAAAAAATAATTTTTTTTTTTTTTTTTGAAAATTCTTGGACACTGGGGCACCACTTCAGATTTGGGCCTTGGACCCTGAAGGGGTTAATATGGAATACTTTTTTTATTTTTCAGCTCTGGCATGATGGTATCCTATATGCTGACCCAACCCATCATGAAGAGGAATGTGAGGGTCATAAGATTCGCAATTCTGGCAGTGAAGGTGGCCAACTAACTGTTGGAATTATGCCCAAGTATGCTAATGGGCAAGTCAGCCTATTAGTTCAAGGTGGCCAAATCTCAGCTGATAATCTTTGTGAAGGATTAGAGGTTGCAGTTGAAATATGTCAGAGAATTTATACTCTCTCCAGAAAGGTAAATATAAATTATACATGTTAAATATGGTTATGAAAGATCTTGTTGAAGTATCGTATATTACCAGCCATAAGACTGGGAAGGGATCTACTTTCCTTCAGACAGTCAAATTTCTGCATAGCGTAAGTATAAGACCGGGGCTCCAGAAAGGTAGATATAAATTATACATATGGTTATTTGTTTTTTTTTAAGTATTGCATATTACCTGCCATAAGACAATCTGGAACATAAGACCAGGAAGGAGGATTATACCTTCCCTTAAATGATCAGATTTTTTGCTTAACCCAACCCCAGATGTACAATGGAGGTATATATATATATTTCAGGCTTCACAGATGGGAGTAATTCAGGTTTGTCTTCATCAGTGTTAAGAATTTTTTTTTTTTTTTTTCAACAAGTCGGCCGTCTCCCACCGAGGCAGGGTGACCCAAAAAAGAAAGAAAATCCCCAAAAAGAAAATACTTTCATCATCATTCAACACTTTCACCACACTCGCACATTATCACTGTTTTTGCAGAGGTGCTCAGAATACAACAGCTTAGAAGCATATACGTATAAAGATACACAACATATCCCTCCAAACTGCCAATATCCCAAACCCCTCCTTTAAAGTGCAGGCATTGTATGAAAATAACCGGTTTCCCTGAATCCCTTCACTAAATATTACCCTGCTCACACTCCAACAGATCGTCAGGTCCCAAGTATCATTCGTCTCCATTCACTCCTATCTAACACGCTCATGCACGCTTGCTGGAAGTCCAAGCCCCTCGTCCACAAAACCTCCTTTACCCCCTCTTTCCAACCCTTTCGAGGACGACCCCTACCCCTCCTTCCTTCCCCTATAGATTTATATGCTTTCCATGTCATTCTACTTTGATCCATTCTCTCTAAATGACCAAACCACCTCAACAACCCCTCTTCTGCCTTCTGACTAATGCTTTTATTAACTCCACACCTTCTCCTAATTTCCACACTCCGAATTTTCTGCATAATATTTACACCACACATTGCCCTTAGACAGGACATCTCCACTGCCTCCAACCGTCTCCTCGCTGCTGCATTTACCACCCAAGCTTCACATCCATATAAGAGTGTTGGTACTACTATGCTTTCATACATTCCCTTCTTTGCCTCCATAGATAACGTTTTTTGACTCCACATATACCTCAACGCACCACTCACCTTTTTTCCTTCATCAATTCTATGATTAACCTCGTCCTTCATAAATCCATCCGCCGACACGTCAACTCCCAAGTATCTGAAAACATTCACTTCTTCCCTACTCCTCCTCCCCAATTTGATATCCAATTTTTCTTTATCTAAATCATTTGATATATATATATACATAAATTGTTATCATCATGTCTCGGTTCTAATTAACAGATTTGACTAAATTACCCGTTTCCTGAATAGCAGTCAGACATCGTTTTCATATCCTCTGCATCATTAGGGTTAAAAATAAAAAGATATTAGAGAAAAAACTTATAGAAAAGCTGAAAGATATTCCTCCAAGATTTATATATTCTCTTCTGCCCTCCATTTGCATAATGAGGCTTTAAATGAGACACAATTGTGTATGTCAATTTAGTAAATATGAATGGGAAAAATTCAGGATCTCTTATTTTTTTAATCTAGCAACAGCTTTGTCATTAAACTCATATTTTGTAATAAATAACAATTCACACGTGTGTGTTTATGTGAGAGCGACTTTACCAATAGTATGTATATATTCTTTCTTCCTTCTATTTGAAAAATCAGTGTTAAAATAAGAAAACTAGATATTATGTAAATATAGTACCTTCTTTATATACATTGTGTATCAATTTGGTTAAGTTTGAATGTTGTGATGAATAAATAAGGACATGTGAAGAGAAAAAATTAGCATACGAGAGGTTTTACAAAGTAGAAGTGATGCAAGGAGGGAGGAGTATATGGAAACAAAAAGAGAGGTTAAGATAGTGGTGAAGCAATGTAAAAAGAGAGCAAATGAGAGAATGGGTGAGATGTTATCAACAAATTTTGTTGAAAATAAGAAAAAATTTTGGGGCGAGATTAATAAGTTGAGGAAGCCTTGGGAACGAATGGATTTGATAGTTAAAAATAGGAGAGGAGAGTTATTAAAATGAGAGTTAGAGGTATTGGGAAGATGGAAGGAATATTTTGAGGAATTGTTAAATATTGATGAAGATAGGGGAGCTGTGATTTCATGTATAGGGCAAGGAGGAATAACATCTTGTAGGAGCGAGGAAGAGCGAGTTGTGATTGTGGGGGAAGTTCGTGAAGCAGGGGGTAAGGCAGCTGGGATTGATGGGATAAAGATTGAAATGTTAAAAGCAGGTGAGGATATAGTTTTGGAGTGGTTGGTGCTTTTATTTAACCTGTAAACAGTCCAAACTTATATATATGTTCACTATCCCAGTGCCCTGAATATTTTGAAAAATGAAAAAAAAAATTTTTAATGAAAATAAAGAGCACATTTTTTTAAGTGTTATAGGATAAGAAAAAAAAATTAGGGTCAGTACTTAGAGATATGAGGCCAAGAAGTTGGCGCTGGATGCTCACGTGACAGCATCAAAGTCCTGCCACTTGCAGAAATGTTGCCGATATACCTTTTTTCTATTTTTCATATTATTTTATATAATTTTTATGTTCTGATAATTACAGTTTATAGTAGTTCTTGTCATTTCATAACCAATCTTTGTTCTAACACTAGTATTAGGTACTAAAATTGTACTCAGATTTATTTATTTATTTATTTATTTATTTCCAATTTGTGCACACATACAGAGGTACAAAAAAAATACAGATAAGAGCAGTATGCCAAAGCCACTTATACTATGCATAGCATTACGGGCTGGCTTAAAATTAACTTAAGATTAACTAAGCAATGATTATTATTATTATAATCAAAAAGAAGCGCTAAGCCACAAGGACTATACAGCGCTGCTACTAAGCAGTGATGAAATCAGTGATAAAACATTAATGTAAACAGATAACTATAAAGCACAAGTGAGTATTACAAAGACAGGTCATATGGTTGCATTCAGTTAGGTAGTGATTCTGTTAGGTAGTGTATTTAAAAAATAATAAAGTTAGATTGGGTTTTAGGTTTAACATTTATGTGATATAATTGTGAGAAACATTTAAGATATACAATTTATAATGTTCAGTTATTCAGTATTTATTTGGTTTTGGGTGAGTAAGTAATCTTTTAGAAGAGACTTGAATTTATAAACAGGTTGTGTTTCTTTTATATTTACAGGTAATGAATTCCAGATTTTAGGGCCTTTTATGTGCATTGAGTTTTTGCATGGTGTGAGATGGACACGAGGAACATCAAAGAGTGATCTGTGCCTTGTGTTATGGTCATGTGTTCTGTTGAGGTTGGCAAGGAGATGTTTGAGGGGAGGGTTAATATCAGAGTTAAGTGTTCTATGTATGTAATAGGTGCAGTAATAAGTATGGATGTTTTGTATGGTGAGTAGGTTTAGTGTATTGAATATTGGTGGAGTGTGCTGCCTGTAGTGAGAATTTGTTATCATTCTAACTGCAGCCTTTTGTTGGGTAATTAGTGGTCTGAGATGGTTAATTGTTGTTGAGCCCCATGCACAAATTCCATAGGTGAGATAGGGGTAAATAAGAGAGTGATATAGGGCCAGGAGGGCTGACTGTGGAACATAGTACCGTATCTTCGATAGTATGCCTACAGTCTTGGAAATTTTCTTAGAAATTTGATGTATATGTGTATGAAATTTGAGTCTATTATCAAGGTGGATTCCTAAGAATTTTCCCTCTGTTAGTTTTGTGATAGGTGATCCATTTATCATTATGTTAAGAGGGACATATGTAGCTCTGTTACTAAACTGAATGAAGTAGGTTTTGTCAATGTTTAGTGTAAGTTTGTTAGTCCTCATCCAGGTAGATATTTTCTGTAATTCGGTATTTACAGTATTGGCTAGCGTGACTGGGCTCGGGTGAGAGAAGACGTATGTAGTGTCATCTGCAAATAGTGTGGGTTTGAGTAATTGCGAAGCATTTGGAAGGTCATTTATGTATAGGAGAAAGAGAAGAGGGCCAAGGACACTTCCCTGTGGGACACCAACTGTAATTGGTTGTGCAGAAGAGTTTGCCCCATTTGCGTACACATATTGGCTTCTGTTGCTGAGGTAAGACTTGAGGTAGTTGAGGGAGTGCCCTCTTATACCATAGTGTGACAATTTTACGTGGAGCAAGTCATGGTCAACTGTATCAAAAGCTTTACGTAAGTCAATGAAGATCCCCAGTGGGACTTCTTTTTTCTCTATTGCAGTGTATATATGTTCTAGCATGTGTATAATAGCATCATTAGTATTTTTATTAGGCCTGAATCCAAATTGGCAGGGGTTGAGTATGTTTTGGGAGATAAGGTAGGAGTAGATTCGTTTATGAATTAATTTTTCGAAGATTTTTGAGAGAGGGTGTAAGTTGGATATTGGCCTATAGTTATTCAACTCTGTTTGGTCTCCTCCTTTGTGGATCGGGGTGACCCTTGCTATTTTGAGTACTGTAGGGAAGGTGGAGGATTCAATGGATTTGTTAAAGAGTGTTGCAATGATTGGTGATAGCACTTGTGACACTTTTTTGTATATAAGGGGTGGTAAGGTATTTAAATCTCCTGCCTTGTTTTTTAGTGCGTTGATAATAAGGGAGACTTCGTATGGGTTAGTCGGAGCTAGGAACAGTGTGTTCGGGTAGTTGCCGGTGAGGTAGTCATTTGGTGGGGTATCTGAGCTTGGGATTTTATTGGCAAGGTTTTGTCCTATAGTGGAGAAGAAATCATTGAGTCTGTTTGCTGTTTCTGTTGGTGGGAGTTGGGGTTCATCATTTTTATTTAATTTTATTTCGCTATTTCGTGATATCTTTTTTGTTCCCAGAATTTCTGATAGGGTTTTCCATCTTTTTTGTTCCCAGAATTTCTGATAGGGTTTTCCAGGTCTTTTTTATATCACCTCGTAAGTTGGATAATCTGTTCTCATAATACAATTTTTTTGCCCTTCTTATCAGGCTGGTTAGGATTGACGAGTAACGTTTTGTTTGGTCTCTGGTTATGTGACCCATTCTGTACTGTTTTTCATATTGGTGTTTTGTATTTATGGATTTGAGAATGCTGGGTGTTAGCCAGGGACTGTTCAGTCTCTTTGCTGTCATCTGTTTAGTTTTTTTAGGGCAGTGCTTGTTATAGAGGTATTGGGTTTTTTTTAGAAAATTATTAATACATTCGTCAATATCTGTATAGGTTTCTAGCTCAGTGTGCCAATCAATGTTTGCTATTGCTGTTGTGAAGTTATTAATGGCTGCCTCATTGTGAAGTCTGAAGGTGACTTTAGTAGTGTCTTGGGGTAGTTTACCAAGAGTTGTTATGAGGAAAGTAGGGTAGTGGTCTGTGGTATTATCTGTAATTATGCCTGATTTTAAAGGGGATATGGTGTTGGTCCAGATGTGGTCAAGTAGGGAAACACTAGTCTCTGTAACTCTTGTAGGTTTTGTTACTGTTGGTAGTAACATACAGTTACTCATTGTGTTTGTGAATTCAGTAACGTGTGGGTCCTGGTCTTGCAGGAGATTTATATTGAAGTCACCTGAGAGTAGTAAGTGATCTTTGTTCATGCGTGCATCAGTTATCATACTTCCTAGATTTTGACTAAATTGGCTAATGTTTGACTGTGGAACTCTGTAGATGTTTATCAATGTGAGAGGTTTTTGTAGGTACTTTGATTTGAATTTAGCTATTATATATTCCCCATGTTCATCCCTTGTGCAAGTATTAGTGATACATTCTAGTTGGTCTGAGTAGTATATGGCTGTGCCACCCCCTTGTTGATCTGGCCTACAGTTGTGTATGGCTGTGTAACCAGGAATGGCATAGACATCTGTACTATCAGGCTTTAGCCAGGTTTCAGTTAGTGTAATGATGGACATATTGGCATGTAAGGAATTTAGTAATGCTATGAGGTCATCGTAATGCTTGCTTAAAGATCTGATATTGTAGTTAAATATAGTTATGTTGTTGTTGGCACTGAGAAGTGCCTTTGATTGTTCTGCAGTGTAGTAATTACAGTTACTGTTTGATTCATTTAAGTCATTAAATAAGAGGTTGGTATCAGGATCAATGCTTGTAATCATAAGATTTGTAGTGAATCTATAGTTTGAATTAAGTATAAAACAAAGTAAATAGTCTTAAGCTAAAAAATAGACATTTACACCTGCCCTGGCCATTTACTATTGTCTTGGAATATATACAAAGTATTCATAGGTCCCAGCAATGTTTTGGATATGTTTAAGTACATAATATTAATATTATTAAGAAAATAATAATAATACGTAACAACAAGTTCCCTTGAAGCAGGAAAAACAAGCCTCAGTCCACCCCTGACAGTGACGTGATAAGATAACATTAGATAACAGCTGACATTTGATGAGCATACACGAGGGTGCGGTGATAAGACTTGATAAGATTAGAGGTGACATTTGATGAGTATTGGCCCTCGCTTTGTTTTCGCTGGTACACAAACATATCTGTCTGTCTATTTGTCTGTCTGTCAAGCTCCCTGTCTTGTCTAGCTCTCAGAGAGCCACATGACTGCATCACGTTTACTCATATCTTCAAGCAGAGTATAGCACTTTGTCTGGATTTTTTGGGTTATCCTAGGTAATTTTCACTATGTATACTTGTATTTATGTGTACCTATGAGACAGACAGATAGAGATAAACAGAGACAGACAGACAAACAGAGCCAGGGCGCCAGCAGCTGGCCAGCCTGCTGAAAAAGTCTTACGTTCCAGAATTGTTTCTCTTTACTTAGGGCATAGGTTATAAGACATTCTGAAAGGGTGTTGCGCAAATGTTGCACACGGGTTATTATTGAGTTTTTTTTTATATTTTCTCAACCACTTATGGCCACATCCCCCTCAAAGCCACTGAACTTGGGGTCAACATCACTTTCCTCTTAAAATGGGAGAGTTAATAGTTCATGAAATCAGTGAATCCCAAGTGTTTGCTCTAGCTGGTACTCATTTGAACTTGTGCTCCCACAAGATACTAAGTGGTCCCAGATTTTTTTTAATACAGTGCACTCTGAGTGTTATGACCCATTCTATGCTAACAAGGCATCTTGGGCCAATCGTACCATATTTGAAGGCAGGAAAAATAAAACTGTGTGTTTGGGGCACTAGCGGTAAGAACGTATGTGTTTGGACTGTTTATGGGTTAATATATGTATGGAAGAGGGTAAGGTGCCTAGGGATTGGCATAGAGCATGCATAGTTCCTTTGTATAAAGGCAAAGGGGACAAAAGAGGGTGCAAAAATTATAGGGGAATAAGTCTGTTGAGTATACCTGGTAAAGTGTATGATAGTTATTATTGAAAGAATTAAGAGCAAGACAGAGAGTAGGACAGCAGATGAACAAGGAGGCTTTAGGAAGGGTAGGGGGTGTGTAGACCAAGTGTTTACAGTGAAACATATAGGTGAATATTTAGTTAAGGGTAAAGAGGTTTTTGTGGCATTTATTTTTGGAAAAGGCGTATGACAGGGTGGATAGGGGAGCAATGTTGCAAATGTATGGAATAGGAGGTAGGTTATTAAAAGCAGTGAAGAGTTTTTACGAGGATAGTGAGATTCAGGTTAGAGTATGTAGGAGAGAGGGAGATTATTTCCCAGTAAAAGTAAGCCTTAGACAAGGATGTGTGATGTTACCATGATTGTTCAATATATTTATAGATGGGGTTGTAAGAGAAGTAAATGCTCAGATGTTGGCAAGAGGTGTGAAGTTAAAAGATAAAGACTTTAACACAAGGTGGGAGTTGTCACAGTTGCTCTTTGCTGATGACACTGTGCTTTTGGGAGATTCTGAAGAGAAGTTGCATAGGTTGGTGGATGAGTTTGGTAGGGTATGTAAAAGAAGAAAATTAAAAGTGAATATAGGAAAGAGTAAGGTGATAAAAAAAAATTAAGTAACGAAAGATTGGATATCAGATTGGAGGGAGAGAGTATGGAGGTAAATGTATTCAGATACTTAGGAGTGGACATGTCAGCAGATGGAAAGATTCTTCTTCTTCTTCTTCTTCTTCTGTTGGGGTTTCAGGGCCACTGACAGCATACGCTGTAAGATGGAAAGATGAGGTGAATCATAGAATTATTATTATAATCAAAAAGAAGCACTAAGCCACAAGGGCTATACAGCTCTGCAAGGCAGGAAAGGAAGCGAGGGTATTGGGCGGCAGAAGGGGGGAGGGGCGATCAGTAGGTTACAGAAAACAGCGGGGCAGGGGACATTGCAGGGTAGAGGGTAGCAAGAGATCGAGGTAGAAAGGGCTGAAGGTATCATCAGAGTTTGTGAAGTAAGTCAGTTGTTGTCAAAAAGTCAACGAGAGAGTCCGGATGAAAGGTGGGTCCATCAGCGAGAAGGGAAGGTAAAGAGAGAGCAGCGGAGCGAAGACGACGTTGGAGGTAAATTCTGCGTGCTCGTTGATAAAGTGGGCAGTCTAACATAATGTGGCTGACCGATAATGGAACCTGACAAATCTCAGAGGAGCAGGGCGCCTCTCCACGAGATATCCATGAGTAAGACGAGTATGGCCAATGCGGAGACGGGAGAGAGTAGTCTCCCAACCTCGGCACTGGTGACAAGAAGACGGCCAGTAACCTATACTCGGTTTAATAGATTGAAGTTTGTTACCGAGTAAAGTAGACCAACGTTGTTGCCAACGGGTGTGAAGGTGGGTAGCTATTGCAGCAAAATAGTCCGTAAATGGAACACCTCTATATGAAACTGGTAGGTCATGTACTGCTGACTGCGCAGCAGTGTCTGCCTGTTCATTGCCCTGTACGTCAACATGACCAGGGACCCAACAAAAAACAATATCTTATGCTTGGTAGAGATGCGGCATAGCCAAAGTTGGATACGGAGGACTAAGGGGTGAGGTGTATCAAATTTCTGTACAGCCTGTGAAGCACTAAGGGAGTCTGAGACAACCACAAATGATGACAGGCATAGATGCAATATGGTTAAGTGCTGCAAGAATGGCATACAATTCAGCAGTAAAGATACTAGCCGAAGATAGTAAATGCCCTCGTACGACGCTGTCCAGAAACACTGCTGCGAATCCTACGCTGTCAGAAGACTTAGAGCCATCTGTGTACACTGCAATGGCATGAGAATGAGAGTGGAAGTGGTCAAGAATAAGAGAGCGGGAAGCTACTGTAGATAGTTGGGCTTTCGAGCAAGGGAGTGAGAAAGAACAGACTCGAACAGCTGGAACTTCCCAGGGGGGTAGGGAAAAGTGAGATGCTACATGAACATAGAAAGGTGGAAATTGAAGAGAAGACAAGAGCGAATGTAGGCGAAGAGAGAAGGGACGGAGCAAACAGGGGCGGCGAACAAATAAAGAATGTCTACTAATATCGGTGACCATTCTATAAATGGAAGGATTGCAGAGATCATGAGAGCGTACATAGTAGCGAAGGCAATGGGCATCATGGCGATCGGATAAGGATGGAACATTCGCTTCTGCATAGAGGCTCTCAACAGGGGAAGAGCGAAAAGCACCAAGGCATAAACGTAATCCTTGGTGATGAATAGGGTTGAGGCTAGATAGAGTAGCGGGAGAGGCAGCTGAATAGATCTGGTCACCATAGTCAAGTTTCGATAAAATGAGGGTGGAATGTAGGCGAAGGAGAGCTTGAGGATCAGCTCCCCATGAAAGATGAGCAAAGGTTTTAAGAAGGTTCAGCCGGCTGTGACAAGTTGTCTTCAGAGAGGTAATGTGAGGTTTCCAGGATAACCTACGGTCAAAGAGGAGGCCTAGAAACCTGACTGTATTAAGTTCAGGGATACGGGTGCCATAGAGGTATAAAGGATGATCGGAGATGACAGAGCGTCTAGTGAAAGTAATTTGGTGAGTTTTGGTACTGGAAAATTTAAACCCATGTGTGGTGGCCCAATTGGAAACACGGTCGACCTCACGCTGGAGAGAAACTGTAATGAGGCGACAGTCAGCGCCTGCACAGGCAATAGCGAAGTCATCAACATAGAGTAATGACCAAATATTGGATGGAAGACTAGAGGCCAAATCATTTATAGCAAGGAGAAAAAGTTTTGTGCTCAGAACACATCCCTGGGGGACACCTTCAGCTTGGATAAAGTCCGGGGAGAGCACATTATTAACCCGAACACGGAAATGTATGTCAGTTAAAAAGTTCTTAAGGAAGGATGGTAGATTGCCTCGAAGGCCTAAGGAGTGGGCTTGGGCCAAAATATTATACCTCCAAGTTGTGTCATATGCCTTCTCAAGGTCAAAAAATATGGCAATAACTGAGTGGTTATTCGCAAAGGCATTACGGACATACGTATCCAAGCGTAGTAAGGGGTCTATGGTAGAACGGCCCTTACGAAAGCCATATTGACGAGTGGAGAGACTGTTGTCTCTAAATACCACACTAAACGTCTGTTTACCAGGCGTTCCATCACTTTGCAAACTGCACTGGGACGATAGTGGGAGGCTTCATGTCCCGTAGTACCCGGTTTGCGGAAAGGGAGAACAATGGCAGATTTCCACAGCTGTGGAAGAACTCCTTGTGACCAAATAAGATTGAAAAGGCGTAATAGGACTGCAAGGGCTGACTGATGTAAATGTTGTAGCATACGAATATGAATGTCGTTGGGCCCAGCTGCCGATGATTGGCAAGCTGAGTGTGTTGCCTCCAGTTCCTGAGAGAAGAAAAGTCCAAGGTTTGCTAACTCTCTGGCACTTTGAGGAAAGAAACGAAGGGCATAGATGGAGCCCCTGAGAAATACGGACCAGAGAATTGTCAATTTCATTGGCAACATCTAGTGGGTTTGCTATATCAACACCGGCAACCCGCAGAACAGGAGCCGGGTCAGGAGAATATTTACCACTCAGTTTTTGTACTTTTTTCCAGACTGCACTCAGAGGAAGCAGAGGTGATGATGGAGACAATCTCGCCAGCAAGTGCGTTTAGTGTCATGGATGACACGGCGAGCGATTGCACGCTTCTGCTTAAAATCAAGAAGTCTCTGTGGTTCTATTGTACAGGTACCTGCCCCACGCAAGGCGTTTCAAACGTACTGCATGAGCACAAGCAGGAGACCACCAAGGCATGCATTTCTGAGAATGCCTGCCCGAAGTTTGGGGTAGAGAATGAGAAGTTGCGGTTAAAACGGAGGACGAGAAGAGGTGTAAAAGCTCATCAATGGAGGACAAAGGAGGAACCTCACTAAAAACAGTTAGTTGTGAGTAAAGGTTCCAATTTGCCTGATCAAATTGCCAGCGTGGGTTACGAAGAGGTGGTGAATATGAAGGGGAAGTAAGAATGATTGGGAAATGATCGCTGTCATGTAAATCTGGGAGAACAGACCAGGTGAAGTCTAATGCGGCGGAGGAAGAGCAGACTGAGAGATCGATGCAAGAGAGAGTACGAGTCCGAGGATCAAAATGGGTGCGAGTACCTGTATTTAAAACATGGAGGGGGTGGGTAGCAAGAAAAGCCTCTAACTGAATGCCACGGGAATCAGAGTGAGACCCCCCCCCCCAGAGGAAATGATGGGCATTAAAATCGCCAAGTAACAGAAGTGGTGGCGGTAATGATGAAACAAGAAAGGCAATATCCAGGATAGATAATGCCCGAGAAGGAGAGAGATACAAAGAACAGTGTATACCACCTATGCAAGTGGATACGGGCTGCTGTGTAATGCAGCGAAGTACGAACAAATGGCTGATGGTACGTAATATCAGTGCGTAGAAGAAGGGCACTTTCATTAAAGGTCCCATCAGGAAAAGGATCTGAAGAATACAATAAATTATAGCCCGAGATGGGATAGATAATGGCAGAGTGTATTATTATTATAATCAAAAAAGAAGCGCTAAGCCACAAGGGCTATACAGCGCTGCAGGGTAGGGAAGGAAGCAAGGGAATTGGATGGCAGAAGGGAGGGGGGATGATCAGCAGGTTACAGAAAACAGCGGGGCAGGGGATAGTACGGGGGTAGAGGGTAGCAAGAGATTGAAGTAGAAAGGGCTGAAAGTATCAGAATTTGTGAAGTAAGTCAGTCGTTGTCAAAAAGTCAATGAGAGAGTCCGGATGAAAGGTGGGTCCATCAGCAAGAAGGGAAGGTAAAGAGAGAGCAGCGGGGCGAAGACGACGACAGAGGTAAATTCTGCGTGCTCGTTGATAAAGTGGGCAGTCCAACAGAATGTGGCTGACTGATAATGGAGCTTGGCAATTCTCACAGAGAGGAGCAAGACGCCTCTCCATGAGATATCCATGAGTAAGACGAGTATGGCCAATGCGAAGACGGGAGAGAGTAGTCTCCCAACCTCGACACTGGTGATAAGAAGACGACCAGTAACCTATACTCGGTTTAATAGACTGAAGTTTGTTGCCGAGCATAGTAGACCAACGTTATTGCCAACGGGTGTGAAGGTGGGAAGATATTACAGCAAAATAGTCCGTACATGGAATACCTCTATAAGAAACTGGTAGGTCATGTACTGCTGACCGCGCAGCAGTGTCTGCCTGTTCATTGCCCTGTACGTCAACATGACCAGGGACCCAACAAAAAACAATATCTTTATGCTTGGTAAAGATGCGGCGTAGCCAAAGTTGGATACGGAGGACTAAGGGGTGAGGTGTATCAAATTTTTGTATAGCCTGTAAAGCACTAAGGGAGTCTGAGACAACCACAAATGATGACACAGGCATAGATGCAATACGGATAAGTGCTGTAAGGATGGCATATAATTCAGCAGTAAAAATACTAGCCGAAGATAGTAAATGCCCTTGTACGACGCTGTCCGGAAACACTGCTGCGAATCCTACGCCGTCAGAAGACTTAGAGCCATCTGTGTACACAGCAAATGCATGAGAATGAGAGTGAAAGTGGTCAAGAAAAAGAGAGCGGGAAGCGACCGTAGACAGTTGGGCTTTCGAGCAAGGGAGGGAGAAAGAACAGACTCGAACAGCTGGAACTTCCCAGGGGGGTAGGGAAAAGTGAGATGCTACATGTACATAGAAAGGTGGTAGTTGAAGAGAAGACAAGAGCGAATGAAGGCGAAGAGAGAAGGGACGGAGTAAGCAGGGGCGGCGAACAAATAAAGAATGTCTACTAATATCAGTGACCATTCTATAAATGGAAGGATTGCGGAGATCATGAGAGCGTACATAGTAGCGCAGGCAATGGGCATCACAGCGATCAGATAAGGATGGAACGTTCGCTTCTGCATAGAGGCTTTCGACAGGGGAAGAGCGAAAAGCACCAAGGCATAAACGTAATCCTTGGTGATGAATGGGGTTAAGGCTAGAGAGAGTAGCAGGAGATGCCGCTGAATAGATCTGGTCACCATAATCAAGTTTCGATAAAATAAGGGTGGAATGTAGGTGAAGGAGGGTTCGACGATCAGCTCCCCACGAAAGATGAGCAAGGGTTTTAAGAAGGTTCAGCCGGCTGTGACAAGTTGCCTTCAGAGAGGTAATGTGAGGTTTCCAGGATAACCTACGATCAAAGAGGAGGCCCAGAAACTTGACTGTATCACAAAGGATGATCGGAGATGACAGAGCGTCTAGTGAAAGTGATTTGGTGGGTTTTAGTGCTGGAAAATTTAAACCCATGTGTGGTGGCCCAATTGGAAACACGGTCGACTGCATGTTGGAGAGAAACTGTAAGGAGGTGACAGTCAGCGCCTGCACAGGCAATAGCGAAGTCATCAACATAGAGTGATGACCAAATATTTGATGGAAGACTCGAGGCCAAATCATTAATAGCAAGGAGAAAAAGTGTTGTGCTCAGAACACATCCCTGGGGGACACCTTCAGCTTGGATAAAGTCCGGGGAGAGCACATTATTAACCCGAACACGGAAATGCCTGTCAGTTAAAAAGTTCTTAAGGAAGGATGGTAGATTGCCTCGAAGGCCTAAGGAGTGGGTTTGGGCTAAAATATTATACCTCCAAGTTGTG
Source organism: Cherax quadricarinatus (assembly GCF_038502225.1). NCBI lineage: Eukaryota > Metazoa > Arthropoda > Malacostraca > Decapoda > Parastacidae > Cherax > Cherax quadricarinatus. The sequence continues at coordinate 12,199,830 of NC_091342.1, forward strand.
TCATATGCCTTCTCAAGGTCAAAAAATATGGCAATAACTGAGTGGTTATTCGCAAAGGCATTACGAACATACGTATCCAAGCGCAGTAAGGGGTCTATGGTAGAACGTCCCTTACGAAAGCCATATTGACGAGTGGAGAGACTGTTGTGTGTCTCTAAATACCACATTAAACGTCTATTTACTAGACGTTCCATTACTTTGCAAACTGCACTGGTAAGAGCAATGGGACGATAGTGGGAGGTTTCATGTCCCGTAGTGCCTGGTTTGCGGAAAGGGAGAACAATGGCGGATTTCCACAGCTGTGGAAGAACTCCTTGTGACCAAATAAGATTGTAAAGGCGTAATAGGACTGCAAGGGCTGACCGATGTAAATGTTGTAGCATACGAATATGAATGTCGTCGGGCCCAGCTGCCGATGATCGACAAGCTGAGAGTGTTGCCTCCAGTTCTTGAAGTGTAAAAGGCACATTATACTGTTCTTCTCTGAGAGAAGAAAAGTCCAAGGGTGCTAACTCTCTGGCAGACTTTGAGGAAAGAAATGAGGGGCATAGATGGAGTCCCTGAGAAATACGGACCAGATGATTGCCAATTTCATTGGCAACATCTAGTGGGTTTGCTATATCAACACCGGCAACCCGCAGAACAGGAGCCGGGTCAGGAGAATATTTACCACTCAGTTTTCGTACTTTTTTCCAGACTGCACTCATAGAGGAAGCAGAGGTGATGGTGGAGACAATCTCGCCAGCAAGTGCGTTTAGCGTCACGGATGACACGGCGAGCGATCGCACGCTTCTGTTTAAAATCAAGGAGTCGCTCTGTGGTTCTATTGTACCGGTACCTGCCCCATGCAGCGCGTTTCAAACGTACTGCACGAGCACAAGCAGGAGACCACCAAGGCACGCATTTCTGAGAATGCCTGCCCGAAGTTTGGGGTATAGAATGAGAAGCTGCGGTGAAAACGGAGGACGAGAAGAGGTGTAAAAGCTCATCGATGGAGGACGAAGAAGGAACCTCTTTAAAAACAGTTAGGTGTGAGTAAAGGTTCCAATTTGCCCGATTAAATTGCCAGCGTGGGGTGCGAAGAGGTGGCGAATATGAAGGGGAAGTAAGAATGATTGGGAAATGATCACTGTCATGTAAGTCCGGGAGAACAGACCAAGTGAAGTCTAATGCGGCGGAGGAAGAGCAGATTGAGAGATCGATGCAAGAGAGAGTATGAGTCCGAGGATCAAAATGGGTGTGAGTACCTGTATTTAAAACATGGAGGGGGTGGGTGGCAAGAAAAGCCTCTAACTGAATTCCACGGGAATCACAGTGAGACCCCCCCCAGAGGAAATGGTGGGCATTAAAATCACCAAGTAACAGAATCGGTGGCGGTAATGACGAAACAAGGAAGGCAAAATCCGGAATAGATAATGCCCGAGAAGGAGAGAGATATAAAGAACAGAGCGTATACCACCTATGTAAGTGGATACGGGCTGCTGTGTAATGCAGCGAAGTATGAACAAATAGCTGATGGTACGGAATATCAGTGCGGAGAAGAAGGGCACTTTCATTAAAGGTCCCATCAGGAAAAGGATCTGAAGAATACAATAAATTATAGCCTGAGATGTGAGAAATAACAGCAGAGTGTAATTTTGGTTCCTGTAAGCAAACACCAACAGGGGCAAACTGGGAGAGTAACATCTGAAGCTCACCCCGATTACCCCTGAGGCCGCGTATATTCCACTGTAAATAGGCCATGATTGGCAATGATAAAGATACTTGAAATCCGCAGGTAAGGGTTCCTACGGACTAGAAGGGTTAGAAAAGTCCACATGCGGAGGCAGTGGAAAATGTTCAAGCAGCGAAGGAACGGTGCGCTGTGAAGAAAGGAGTTGCGCAGATGGAGCAGAGGAGAGAGAAAGAGCGGAAGGTGGATCAGTGTCCATTGATGGTTTGGTCTCTGCAATATATTCAGAGATTGCTTCAAGTGTTTCGGAATTCAGAGATGTCGTATGGGAGACAATATTGGGAATGGTAGGGGGAGGATGAGTAAAGATTGGAACTGTATTGGACTGTACCAAGGTAGGGGGGGGCGAAAGGGTGGAGGGAACTGGAGAAGCATGGCAGGGGACAGAGGAGGCAGGAACCTGGGAGGTGGCAGAAGAGGAAGAAACTTGGGAGGGAACAGGGGAGGAAGGTACATTACGAGGAGGAGGGTGAACCTCTGCACTTGTAACTGAGCCAGTGAGAGGGGAAGAACTAGGGACAGAGACAGGGAGGGTAAAATGAGGAGGTGGAAGATGGGTAGGAGGTGTTACCGGACCTTTTTTTGACTTTTGAGAAGTAGAGGGACGATTGGGAGGAGGTGTCGTACGAGGTCTCGTCGATACCGAGGCTTGTGAGAGAGAACTCGAAGAAGCGAGATTAGACTGAGGCGTTGAAGTAGGGACGTCTGAGCCGAGGACAGCAAAAGGATTAGATACAGGAGTGATTATGGGAGAGGTAACCACAGAGGTGGGTGTAGAAGATGGGATACCAGAAGTGGGGGGACGTTTTGAAACACGGGAATAAGAAACACGTGGGAGTCTCCCTTGGAGGCGGAGATGAGAAACTGCCATGGCATAAGGGAGACCTTCTGTCTCTTTGAGGTAACGGATTTCCCGCTCGTTTAAATAGACCTGACAACGGCGAGAGTACGAAGGGTGAGCCTCATGACAGTTAAGGCAAGAGGGAGATCGATTGCAAGACGTATTAGAATGGTCATCGGCACCACAGACTGGGCATTCGGCGATAGATCTGCAATATTTCGCTGGATGGCCAAATCGCCAGCAATTTCTACACTGTTGTGGTGTAGGGATCACCTTTCGAACTTGTAACCGGTGTCCTGCTATATAAACTGAGGATGGGAGTTCTCGGCTGTCAAAAGTTAAACGAGCCACATTGCTAGGGTATCGTCTCCGCCCACGGGCAGGAAGAACGTAAGTGTCTACCTTGAGGATTGGGAGATCTTGGAGTTCCAGCTGTTCTAGAATGTCAGTGCCACATGTCTGGAAATTTCGTTGAACTATGGTATGGGGCAGAATGACGGTACCACTACAAGAATTGAGGGAATGATGTTTTTCAAGAGTGACAGGAACAGTATCGATATGGGAAAGACGAGAGAGCTCATGAGCCTGGGTAGCATTCTGTACGGTAATGATGCGCGTACCGCTCTTAAGAGCATGAAAAGAAATATCTTTACCAACATGGCATAGGAGTGCCTTGCCAATACTATGGTCAGAAAGATAGGCAGTAGAGGAAGTTGGTCGTAAAGTGAAGAATTTAGTCCACTGTTCAGTCTGAAACTGAGCGTGGAAAGGTAGTGAAGGACGTGTCGATCGTTTCTGAGAAGAACGAGAAGGTGGAGAAGTATCATCAGCAGGTAATTGTCGTTGGCGTTTAGGCGTGGGACCAGAGTTGGTCCGACGTGGAACGGGTCGGCGATTTGAAAATTGCTGCACCGTAGAGGGAGAGGCCGGAAGCATAGTCAGAGGAGAGCGAAGGTCCGATAAATCGAAAGAGTCAGTCGAGGCCTCAGTACCTGAAGCGGGTGAGGAAACAGCACCGGCAATAGGTACAGAGGCATGAGGAATGTCTGAAGAGTGGTCCAAAGACGAGGCGGGGTCAGAACGGGGTGCGGTATCAAGAAGGGGCCCGGGGGTACCAGGTTCATGGACTAGGGCTGCCATGGTTAGGTTACTTCTTTCTTTTTGTTTTTAAGAAAAAAAAAAGAAAGAAAAGAAAATAAAAATAAAAAAAAGAAAAAAAAAGGGGGGACCGGGGAGGGATAGGTCCTAGGAGGAATGTAAGGGCCAGAAATCTCCCTCCGCGCCCAAGAGGACCTCAGCACCGCAAGTAGCGCAGATGCAGCATGGAACCCGTGCCATACCCTACCCATCATGCTAGTAAACTAACAATCCGGGATAGCAACCTCACATCTGCCGAGCTACCTCGGTGGACAAAAGAGAGGGCGGCCGGATATCCGCCACAAAGCATACCTCCTTCGGCCACCACCCCCAGAATCCGAAAGGTGGCTTCCAGAGATACACTCGTCGCCCGAAAGACACCCAAAACTACTCCGGGATACCGGAGAGGGATCGGTACATCCCCAGGCGATCCAGATTCCACGGCAAACTACGCCACCGCTAAGAACCTCAACGGAATGGGATGGACCCCAGTATCCTTTCCTCTACCTAGGAACTAGCGCGCCTGTGGGAGAAATCCCAAAGGACAAAAAGAGGAAGGGCAAAAGGGAGGGGTGGGGAGGGGGAGGAGGAAAGGAAAAAGGGGAGGATGGGATAGGGGAGGGGAGATTGGGGGGTAATTAGGTTCGGTCTGAGGAAGAAGACCGATAGGTCTAATTCCTCAGACCAAGAGCCTCTTCACCACGCCAAGGAGCCCCCCTTGAAGAGGCGGCAGAGTGTAATTTTGGTTCCTGTAAGCAAACACCAACAGGGGAAAACTGGGAGAGCAACATCTGAAGCTCACCCCAATTACCCGAGGCCACAAATATTCCACTGTAAATAGGCCATGATTGGCAACGATAAAGATACCTGAAATCCACAGGTAAGGGTACCTACGGACTAGAAGGGTTAGAAAAGTCCACATGCGGTGGCAAAGGAAAACGTTCAAGTAGCGAAGGAACGGTGCGTTGTGAAGAAAGGAGTTGCGCAGATGGAGAAGAGGAAAGAGAAGGAACAGAGGGTGGATCAGTGTCCATTGATGGTTTGGTCTCTGCAATATATTCAGAGATTGCTTCAAGTGTTTCGGAGTTCAGAGACGTCGTATGGGAGACAATATTGGAGATGGAGAGGAGTTTTGAGTAAAGATCGGAGCTGTAATGGACTGTACCAAGGTAAGGGGGGGGTGAAAGGGTGGAGGGAACTGGAGAAAAAGCGTGGAAGGGGACAGAAAAGGCAGAAACCTGGGAGGTGGCAGAAGAGGAAGAAACTTGGGAGGGGACAGGGGAGGAAGGCACAGTACGAGGAGGAGGATGAACCTCCACACTTGTAACGGAGCCAGTGAAAGGGGAAGACCTAGGTACAGAGACTGGGAAGGTAAAATGTGGAGGTGTACGAAGGGAAGGAGGGGTTAAAGGAGATTTGTTGGACCTCTGAGAAGAAGAGGGACGATTGGGAGGAGGCATCATACGAGGTCTTGTCGCTACCGGGGTTTGTGAGGGAGAACACGAAGAAGTGAGGACAGACTGAGGCGTTGAAGTAGGGATGTCTGAGCCCAGGACAGCAAAAGAATTAGATACAGGAGTGATTATGGGACTGGCAACCACAGAGGAGGCTGCAGAAGATGGGACCCCAGAAGTGGGGGGACGTTTTGAAACACGAGAATAAAACACGGGGTAGTCTCCCTTGGAGGCGGAGATGAGAAACTGCCATAGCATAAGGGAGACCTTCTGCCTCTTTGAGGCAACGAATTTCCCACTCATTTAAGTAGACCTGGCAACGGCGAGAGTATGAAGGGTGAGCCTCATGACAATTAAGGCAAGAGGGAGGTCAACTGCAAGATGTATTAGAATGGTCATCGGCACCACAGACTGGGCATTCGGCTATCGATCTGCAATATTTTGCTGGATGGCCAAATCGCCAGCAATTCCTACACTGTTGCGGTGTAGGGATCACCTTCTGAACTTGTAACCGATGTCCTGCTACATAAACAGAGGATGGGAGTTCACAGCTGTCAAAAGTTAAATGAGCCACATTGCAAGGGTATCGTCTTCGCCCGCGGGCGGGAAGAACATAAGTGTCTACCTTGAGAATTGGGAGATCTTGGAGTTCCAGCTGTTCGAGAATGTCATTGCCACATGTCTGGAAATTCTGTTGGACTATGGTATGGGGCAGAATAACAGGACCACTACAAGAATTGAGGGAATGATGTTTTTCGATAGTGATAGGAATAGTATCGATATGTGAAAAAGAAAGATCATGAGCTTGGGTATTATTATTATTATAATCAAGGGGGAAGCGCTAAACCCGGAGGATTATACAGCGCCTGGGGGGGGATGTGGAAGGCATTCAGGCTTAATTCGGGGAACTGGAGCACAGATCCAATTCCCTAAATCAAGAGCCCCTCACCAGCATCAAGGAACCTTCCTTGAGGGGATGAGCTTGGGTAGAATTCTGGACTGTGATGATGCACTTACCACTCTTAAGAGCATGAAAGGAAATATCTCTACCAACATGGCGTAGGAGCACTTTGCCAATACTATGGTCAGAAAGATAGGCAGTAGAAGAAGTCAGTCGTAAAGTAAAGAATTTAGTCCATTGTGTGGAGAGGGGGTGCATGACGTGTCGGTCTTTTCCGAGTAGAATGGGAAGGTAATGAGGTAACATGTCAGGAGATTGTCGTTGGCGTTTAGAAGTGGGACCAGAGTCGGTCCGACATGAGACGGGCTGGCGATTCGAAAATCGTCGCACCATAGAGGGAGAGGCCAGAAGCATAGTCAAAGGAGAGCGGAGGTCAGACAAATCAAAGGAGTCAGTGGAAGCCCCGGTACCTGAAGCGGGTGAGAAAACAGCACCAGCAAGAGGTACAGGGGCCTTAGGAGTGTCCAAAGAGTGGCCAAAAGACGAGGCGAGGTCAGAACAGGGTGTGGCAACAATAAGGGGCCCGGGGGTAGCGGGGTCATGAATTTGGGACTCCATGGTTAGGTTACTTCTTTCTTTTTGTTTTTAAGAAAAAAAGAAAGAAAAGAAAATAAAAAAAAAAGAATGAAAAAAGGGGGGACCAGAGAGGGATAGTTCCTAGGAGGAATGAAAGGGCCAGAAATCTCCCTCCGCGCCCAAGAGGACCTCAGCACCACAAGTAGCGCAGATGCAGCATGGAACCCGTGCCATACCCTACCCTTCATGCCAGTAAACCAGCAATCCAGGATAGCAACCTCACATCTGCCGAGCTACCTCGGTGGACAAAAGAGAGGGCAGCCAGATATCCGCCACAAAGCATACCTCCTTCGGCCACCACCCCCGGAATCCGAAAGGTGGATTCCAGAAATACACCTGTCGCCCGAAAGACACCCAAAGCCACCCTCCGGGATACCGGAGAGGGATCAGGACATCCCCAGGCGATCCAGATTCCACGGCAAACTACGCCACCGCCAAGAACCTCAACGGAATGGGATGGACCCTGGTACCCTTCCCCCTACCTATGAACTAGTGTGCCTGTGGGAAAAATCCTAAAGGGCAAAAAGAGGAAGGGCAAAAGGGAGGGGTGGGGAGGAGGAGGAAAGGAAAAAGGGGAGGATGGGGAGGATGGGATAGGGAAGGGGGGATTGGGGGGTAATTAGGTTCAGTCTGAGGAAGGAGACCAACAGGTCTAATTCCTCAGACCAAGAGCCTCTTCACCACGCCAAGGAGCCCCCCTTGAAGAGGAATCATAGAATTGACAAGGGGAAAAAGGCGATTGGTGCATTGAGGAGTCTGTGGAGACAAAGAACTTTGTCCATGGAAGCAAAGAGGGGAATGTATGAGAGTAAAGTTATACCAACGCTCTTGTATGGGTGCGAAGCATGGGTGGTGAATGTTGCAACAAGGAAAAGGCTGAAGGCAATGGAGATGTGTCTGAGGGCAATGTGTGTTGTGAATGTAATGCAGAGAATTTATAGTTTGGAAATTAGGAGGTGGTACGGGATTACCAAAACTATTATCCAGAGGGCCGAGGAAGGGTTGAGGTGGTTCGGAAATGTAGAGAGGATGGAACAAAATAGAATGACTGAGAATGTATAAATGTGTAGTGGAGGGAAGGTGGGGTAGAGGTCGGCCTAGGAAAGGTTGCAGGGAGAGGGTACAGGAGGTTTTGTGTGCGTGAGCATGTTAGATAGGAACGAATATTATTATTATTATAATCAAAAAGAAGCGCTAAGCCACAAGGGCTATACAGCGCTGCAGGGTAGGGAAGGAAGCAAGGGAATTGGATGGCAGAAGGGAGGGGGGATGATCAGCAGGTTACAGAAAACAGCGGGGCAGGGGATATAGGAACGAATAGACAAATGGTTTTTGGGACTTGACATGCTGTTGGAGTGTGAGCAGGGTAACATTTATGAAGGGATTTGGGGAACCCAGCAGGCCAGACTTGAGCCCTGGAGATTGGAAGTACAGTGCCTGCACTCTGAAGGAGGGGTGTTAATGTTGCAGTTTTATAACTGTATTGTAAGCATGCCTCTGGCATGACAGTGATGGAGTGAATGAGGGTGAAAGCTTTTCTTCTTTTGGGCCACCCTACCTTGGTGGGAAACGGCCGATGTGTTAAAATGTGAAGGTGACCTGCCATAGTGGGCAGTGTTTATGAACTGTTCTATCCCTTCCCTTATTATCATCATTGTAAATGCAATAAAAATACTGTATGATTAGATATTTTAGATTTCATAGTTGCACTTTACCAAAGGCACAATTCTTGTAAGAGATTCTGAGAAGAATATAAAGGATGGTAGATGAATTTGGGTGGGTATATAAAAGAAAATTTAAAATGAACTTACAAGAGCAAGTTAATGAAAGTATTATTATTATTATAATCAAGGGGGAAGCGCTAAACCCGGAGGATTATACAGCGCCTGGGGGGGGGATGTGGAAGGCATTCAGGCTTAATTCGGGGAACTGGAGCACAGATCCAATTCCCTAAATCAAGAGCCCCTCACCAACATCAAGGAACCTTCCTTGAGGGGTTAATGAAAGTAACAAGAATTACTAAGCAATGGAAGATTTGCTGTTAGATTAGAGGGAGGCATTATGAAAGGAATGTATTCAGATATTCGGTAGCGGACATGTCAGCAGACGAGTCTGTGAAAAATAAGGTGAACCATAGAATAGGCAAGAGAAACAAGTTACAGTAGGTGGTGTATTGAGGGATTTTATTTTCAGACCAAAAGTTGCTGAATTTATTGATATCATTATTATTATAATCAAGGGGGAAGCGCTAAACCCGGAGGATTATACAGCGCCTGGGGTTTGGGGGATGTGGAAGGCATTCAGGCTTAATTCGGGGAACTGGGAATTTATTGATAGCGCAGTTTTCAGAATGTACCCTCTACAAATCAGGAATCCCCACAATTTTTTTTTTTTTTGTCTGGTATGAGATCAGGGTTTGGGAAGGTGATCACTGGGACCCTTAACAGATGTAAATGCAGATAATTGTATTTATATGTTATATTCAGGATGATGTTTGACACTAAATTTTCTTGCCATTGATTACATGTAGCTTTATGAAAAGTTACATAGAGGCTCAGGTTCAGATCATTTTTAATAGTCCTAATGTATTTGTTCTTATGATTTTAATAAAATATATCTAAATTTTTTTCTAGTGTACTGTCTTGTTTTTCTCTCTCAGACATTGATTGATTATGTGGAGCAGTCCCTTGAAGCAAACAGTGACTCTTCTTGATGACCATTTCCTGGAAATACCCCAGCTTTCATTGCAGTCTCAAGTATATATGGGCTAAAGTTATGTTTTACCCTACCTTAGATGTATAGAATTGTAACAAGCACCATTTCCCCTCCTTTTCCCAACAGAGATTCCCTGATACCACTTATTAATCCATTCATGGATGGAGTGCTAAACTTATAAGTCATATACAACACCTGAGGAAGTAAATGGAAGGCAGTCAGGTTCAATCCAAGATAGATACAATTCCTTGGATCAAGAACTCATTGGAATCAAGATACCTTCCTTAAGGTTTCATATCACCGAGAGGCTCTTGAGCCAATTGGACCTAACCTCCATTAACTTAGCCTGAACCTGATTGCCTCCTATTACCCTAGGTTCTGTATGAGCCTTACAGGTGGTAATAAGCATCTTAACCCTTAAACTGTCCAAACGTAGATCTACGTTTACTCCCGTAGTGCTCCGAACGTAGCTCTACATTTTTTTATATGCTTTCATGTGGAGAAAATCATGGTCTGAGAGCTACGCGTGCAAACCTCGATCAACACTTGGACAGTTTAAGGGTTAATAAAATAATGGAGAAAAATTATGCTTTGTTATTTATATTTCAAATAATTTTTTTTTTTTCCTTTAACATACTGACAGTCTCCCACTGAAGTTTTATATATGTAATGGTGTTTAATAATGTGAAAATTAAGCTAAATAAAGTATATGCTAGATTGATATACGTATTATTATAATAAAAAAAGCGCTAAACCTAGAGTAATGTAAATACAGTATTTGAGTTTACAGTGGAACCTTGGTTTTTCGTGATTAATCCGTTCGAAAAAGTCTGACGAAAACAAACAATATTTCCCATAAAAAATGTAATTCCAATTAATACGTTCCAGACACCCAAAAATAAAAAAAATACATTTTATAGAGAATATAGTTTTACATACAATGAGAAATAAATATGACTAGTTAAATGTTCATTTACCCATTTCATATCACTTTTTACCTTTATTGAACACACTTGTTGGCGTATGGAAGACAGCGAGGAGAGGAGAGGTTATTGTTTGGAAAGGAAATCCCCATCCACAAGGAATTCAGGTATCAAGGCCCTATCCGGGGTTACTTCTTCGTCTTTTACTGACACTAGGACCAGCTCGAATCACTGGACCCCCGTCACACAAAAAGTCTGCCTTAAATGGGACAAGGTATTGTCATTGAATGTGTTGCAGACAGCTTGCAACAGCTTTGTTAGGGTGATATTTCTCCACAAAACTTTGCAGTACATTCCACTTTGCACACATCCTTAACCACTGAAGGCGGCACATTCTTCCCTCTCTTCCTCCTCCTCTGAAGCAATTTCTTCAGCTGCAGTCTGTTGCTCTTCCAGTTGAAGGTCCTGCAGCTCTTCAGTGGTTAGCTCTTCCCTGTGGTCATCCATCAACTCTTCCACATCCTGGCCACTCACATCCAACCCCATGGACTTTCCCTAAGACAATAGATTCCACAACAGGCATAGGGTCAAACCCTTCAAAATCCTTCGAGGACACATTCTGGCCACAATTTTCTCCAAGCAGAGTTCATTGTCCTGGAAGTCACTCCCTGCCAAGCCTTATCTATAAGGCTTATGCAATGGAGGATATTGAAATGATTCCTCCAGAACTCTTTTAGGGTCAATTCAGTGTCCAAGGTCACTTCAAAGCACCTTTTAAACAGTGCTTTGGAGTAGTGTTTTTTTTTTGAAGTTTGAAATGGCCTGCTGGTCCATGGGCTGGATGAGAGGAGTGGTATTAGGGGACAAAAACTTCATTGCGATGAAACTAAACTCCTCCAACAATTGGTCTTCCAACTGAGCAGGTGAAATGCCCATTACAAGGAGGCACTTAAGTGGTAATTTATTTTCCAGGAGGTATTTCTTCACACTCGGGCCAAACATTTCATTGACCCACTCAATGAAAATTTGCCTCGTGACCCATGCCTTAGTGTTAGCCTTCCACATCACACACAATTTACTCGACATTGTTTTTCTTGAACACTCAGGGATTTTCAGAGTGATACACCAGTTAAGGCTTCACTTTGAAATCCCCACTAGCGTTACCACAGAACTAAAGAGTTAGCCTATCCTTCATAGGTTTGTGTCCTGGCAGTGCCTTTTCCTCCTGCGTGATGTAGGTCCTCTGGCATTTTCTTCCAAAAGAGGCCTGTTTCGTCACAACTGAAAACTTGTTGGAGGAATCCTTCAGCCTCTACGTACTCCTTGAATTCATCAACAAATTCTTCGGCCTCACGTTCGTTTGAACTTGCAGCCTCACCATGCCTTACCACACTGTGTATGCCAGCTTGCTTCTTGAATTTGTTGAACCAGCCTCTGGCCTTAAATTCACTAACAGCAGCACTTGTTCCAGGCATTTTCTTTGTGAAATCCACATGCAACTGCCTTGCCTTTTCACAAATTATTGCCTCCAGAACACTATCTTCCACTAACAGTTTTCATTGATTCACACCAACAACAACTTCTCAACATCTTCAATTGTTTGCGATCTCTGTTTTGTTAGCACATTTACCCCTTTTGCAACATCAGCTTCCTTGATTTATTTTTTCTTCACCAGGATGGAACCGATTGTTGATGCTGACTTCCAGTACATCCTGGCGAGATCAGCCACGGGTACGCCACTTTCATACTTTGCTACAAGCTCTTTCTTGAATTCTAACGTGTTTCTCACCTTCTTTATCAAAGGGCTGGCACTCAAAACTTTCTTTGGCCCCATGGTGGCTTATTTATCAGTCTCACTGAATAAACAAGCACAAAAAACACTGGATTATTACGAAATGTTTTGAATGAATGCACGGGGTGATGCTCACTCGAGAAACAAAGGCAGACTGAGTCACGGACGCATGGGATGCTTTGTTTGGGTGTTCGATTCCAGGAAATGAGTGGCCAAGTCATGCGAGCAGGTGGACGAGTTTGGTATGGACCATTTTCAACTGTACGAAAACTGGGATAAAATTTCAATGAAAGGTTTTCAAAAACTGAATCGTACGAAAAATAGGGCATACAAAAATCGAGGTTTGACTGTATAGTCAATACCTTAATCATCTTTTCATAATTAGGAAATTATAATCATAACTTAGTGCTAAACCCATAAGGATCATATAACACTGCATGTAATTAGGAAAAACAATTGATACTAGAATCCACACCAATTTTATATATTTACAAAACATTATGCTAAAGCTATAATTTGGGGGGGAAGAGATTGCAGTAATTAAGTATACTCAAGTGTATAAACTTCCTTTTAACTCGCAGAAACTATAATTCACTCATGAATGAAGTATTAACATTGCTTTCTTCTTTTTGGCACCAGAGTAATAAAATTTTTAGAGGAAAACAACTTCATAGTGTGGTCAGTTAAAGTTTAGGCTATGTGATGATGCTAAAAGCTAAATGGGCTATGCCTTACCAACATCATGCAGCAATTAATATTTGGCAAGATTATTACATAGGTGTGATCATAAAACCTTACACTAATGTATAATATATATATTGTATTTACATATTTAAGCAGATTTTCCTACGTCAAAACACTTACTTGAATTGTATGTTATTAATTAATTTGAAAATACGTAGAGTATTCTCACTAATAAACTTAGTTTTACCTCCACGTTATGCATATTTTCCATTACAATTTTAAATCTTTGTAGGATGCTACTAAACTCAAGGAATCAAATAAATTTGGTTTATTCCTAGACTTTGACACTGAGCCTAAAGATTACCTATTACTTGCCATGTACATAGATATTTTTTAGTACTGTACCATATGCATTACCACAATATGTACTAATCAGTTGTAAAGTACTTCATCGTAATACCAATTGGATGAAAATTTAAAAGAACTCCCCCCCCAACCCTAACGTATACAGCAGAACTGTTACTCGTTTCTTTCTTCAATGACTGATCAAATAGAATTGGTTAAAGGAAAAACTTATCACAATAAATTTGACTTTAATAGTAACAAACATTAAATTTTAGTCTTAAACAATGTACATACTTAATGCAGATGGTTTGTTTTATTACTGTATAAACTAGAGACCCTGAATTGCAGCTAATTTATTTTTATTTAAATCAGGGGGATTCATATATTGGTGGGTAATGGGAGGCATTCAGATTATCCAACAAAGAACAGGATAAGTCCACTTCCTTGGATTGAGAATCCTCTCACCAATATCTACCCACCTCATCTGTTGGGGGGAGGGGAGCTACTACTAAGCCAAAATAAAAAATTAATTTATATGGGTTCCTTACTGTTTGTTAAGAAAAAAAATTATATCATAAATATTCTCTCTATTTGACTACTTAAAAGTCTGTAGGTACTATACAGATTTCGTTTAAATGTTCCTACCATGTTATGAAATACGTATACAGAAAACTCTTATTTGAAATTCTATTACAGTACAGAGTATTCAAAAGACACTTTTATATTTTCCTCAAACAACAATTCTGAATTGAAATCTGGAAAATACAGGATATAGAATTATTTCCAAACAAGAGAAAGCTATCAAATTTAGAATTTTCTCTGATTCCTGTGCATTCATTAATATGAGAGAGATTACTCTAGCCTTCAAAATACAATACACTGTACAAGGAATCCTTGCATTAGGCTGTTGCCTGCCAATGCACATGCTGGTGAAGGGTTCTTTATCAAAGGAACAAACTACCCTCTAACTCTACATATTCCCTACATCCCTATAAACTAACCCCATAAAGCACTAGTGTAACGAACTATTATGCAATGGATTTTGGATAAACCTGACAAATCTGGCCAGATAAAGACTCAGCTAGTCCAGTAGAAATATCAATACAGTGGGTCAACTTGCTGCATCACAGATGTCCATTTGTCATATCATTGATGGAGCTGACCAGGTACACTTCATCGCAAGTTTGTCTGGACTGGGCTGTGTCCAGGACCTGTTCATTTTCATTGTTCCTGGACAAGTGGGGCCAGTAGCTTAGCCTGTATGAGTTCGTTATTGTCTGTGTATTCATTCACATCATTTGGTCTCAAATTTTCCCTGGATATACAGTATTTATCATTACCTTAAAAATTATCTTGGACAGTGTTATTATCAGTGGCCTCTAAAACCAGTGACAGTGCCAAGAAGTGTGTAAATTTGAGTGCTAAGTAGAAATTTTAATTAATAAGGCAGGTGGGGATTTGATGTCTTGGTGGCCTGGGTGTGAGGAATAGTGTAGCAAAGGCAGTGTCTGACATTTGAAGTACAGACAAACTTACAGCATATGCTATTAACATAGTGTAAAGGCTAGCAAAAAATCTGCAGTTGTTCCTAGGATGCATAAAAAAAATGGCCCAAGATAGAAAGGGTTGAAAAACCAGTGCATAAATAGCATACTGCTGGTGTTAACATCATTCTGCTAAGTTTCACTCTGCTGCTAAGAAGCTAGCAAGTCATATATGCATATAATATGGGGCAAGTAATGGTTGGCTTTGATACTTCCATAAACAGCATAGCTTGATCAACAACTTATGGCATGGCTGGTATTCTGAGTCACCACCAGACAACACAGAATCCAACTGTTAGCTCATCCATCCACCAGAAAATTTAAGAAAAATTACTGTACTGTGCTATACTTTTAACTTTTATTTTCAGGTATCATACCATTGTAATTTATTGACTGCATTTTAATACTGTCTGGTAGTGTCATCAGTGCAGAGAACTAAGTATGAATTTGATACCCAATGCAGTGAAGTCCACCGTGTTGGGTATTTGTCTATGACTGGTAGGCTATCAACGCAGCAGACGTAGTTTGCCACATCCATCACTTCCATGCAGCAGATTTGTTTTTAAGCAAACACCCCCTCCCTTCTATTAGACCATTAAACAAATTTCAATGCACCATCTTTCATAAGAATCATTGCCTGCAAATGCTTCAGCCTTGTTTAAGTCAGATCTCTCGCACCACCCATCAGTTAATTTTCAGGATTTATGAATTTTTTCATTTTACTTTTTGTTTCATTTGTTAACCCTTTCAAGGTCAGAACCCCTGATTTGAAACTTGCTCTCAAGGTCGAAGAATTAAAAAATAAAAAATTAAAGGATAGAGAATCTTTTTCCAAAGGTAACGAAACCAAAAGTACAAAATTTGATGGAAAATCTAAGGAATTACACTCTTGCAAAGTTAACAGTCTCAGTGATATTTACACATCAGTGATTCTGACCAGTTTGAGCCCTATTTTTGGCCAATTCTATTGTTCTAGTTGACCAAAATCAAAGCTATTTCGCTTGTACAGTGGACCCTCGGTTATCGGCTGTAATCTGTTCCAGAAGCTCTGCATAAAACCAAACTGGCCGAAAACCGAAATAATATTTCCCATAAGAATTAATGTACCGTTCAAGACAAAAATATTCACCAAAAAATATTTTTTTTAACAATTAAATCAGCATTACATACCTTTATTGAAGACTAATGCTGGCTTCTGGAATGCCTGCTACACTTCCTGCATGCCTGCTACACTTCCTGTATAACAGCTATACTTCCTGCATGCCTGCTACACTCCTTGCATGCCTGCTACACTTCATGCTTAAATTCCATGGTGTTTGTCACTTTCTTTACCACAGGAACTTTACTAGGAACTTTCTTTGGAGCCATGGTTACTTATTTCACAGTTGCACTGCAAAAAACCTACAAAAAAAATGGAAAACACGCAAAATGTTTGGATGTACGAGCAGAAGCTTTCTCCCACACCGAAAGATGCAGCCAAACTGATGCGCAAGCAGCCCCAGCTGGCGGACGGATGCATCCCAAATGGCCGATCACTGAAACGGCCGATAACCGGGCGCCAAAAAAAACGGCCAACCACCAAGTTGGCTGATAACAGAAGCGGCCAATAACTGGGGGTCCACTGTATTCCTTCTATTCTAACAACTAAGTACAAGAAACAGCCAATTTAACTGTTTCAACTACCCACTAAAGTGATCAGAATTATCACTAAAGTGATTAGAAATTGGTAATTTGGCCAATTCACACAAAATTAAAGAATTGCCAATTTAAAACTAGGGTCCAGAGTAAACAATGTAGACATTCCTGGCATTTCAAAACACTTCCTCTGTTCATTAGTTACATCCCCAGGCCTCTTGTATTACACTTGCTTTGCATTTTGAATTTTTATTCACACAAAAAATAGATTTGCTGTTATGCAACTACATTATTGTAATAATTTTATAGAAGAAAATGTCAGCACATTTGTTAACATTTATCAGACTGACCAGTTGGACACGTATTGTATGAGTGACATAATTTGTGTACTCTGGAATATCGGCAAAATCGAACATTTCTACTAATTCGAGCTCAATTTCAAGCAACTTTCAGTCTTGAAACCAATCAAAATTATCTATATTTCTGTAATATATCTTCCATTCTATCAAGTGAGACCAAGAATGCAACCATAAGAACCATACAAAAATACACCCCAAATTTCTCTCTCTCTCTCATTATGCACTGCTTGCTGCAGGATTGCTTTTATATGGCGCACACTTACCACATAGATCCAAGCTCTCATATCTGGGCCCAAATTCACCACTCACAGCTGTAGTATGACAGGACCCATCCCAAAAGGATTAAGTGTACTGATTTTTTTTTATAAGTTCATTCTATGTATGCATGAGCTCCTCTTCATCTAGTAGAGAGTAATGAAAAAGATTGGCTACTACAACAATTACTGTTGCATGGTTTAATTAAAATATTTAGATGAAGGTACAGGATGTAGGGATAAACAGTTAAGGTAAGGGGAATAATGTGCAAAAACAACAATAAGTGTAGGCTGGCAAAATTATGGCCTAGTGTGAATATTTTCACAATTCTGTCAATTGAGAGGCAAGCTGAGGCAACTGTTCAGCTGGCAAGGAGATTGCAAGATGAAGGCTTTGAAGACATGCAGCCAGAAGACATCAATGAACTATTAGATAACAAGGAAGAAATCAGTCTAGAAATTTTTTTGGCAGAGTTGAATTTCCAAGTAGAAAAAGACTCAAAGTTGAGGATGAGGAAGAAGAGCCTGCAGAGAAACAGTTAACATTTCAACAGCTACATAAGCAATTCCATGTTGCTCTTAAACTTACTTTTTCATTGAAGAGGACCTCTAATGCATCTAGAAGCACTACTCTGAAACAGATGCTGAACCAATCAATGATGCCCTACCATCAGCTGTATAAAGTACTGCTGGGTAAAACACAGCAGAGATGCATGACAGAATACTTCAAGGTTCCTGTAATCCCAACCATTCACTTCAGCCATCCAATTCTGCCCACGAACCCCAGCCCTCTATTTCAACTACCCCGTGAGGCCCAGTAGGGCCATACCAAGCCTCTCCACTGACATCAAGCCACTTAAGCAATAACAACCAGAATTTGAAGCAAGTGTATTCACATAGCTCGACTTTCTCAGGTTATGCTATGTTAAATCATCCTGTATTATACTATAACAACATGCTTTAATGTGCCTGTAACATCTGAGTGCCTTTTAAAATCATTGCACAATACTTTGTTCATTGATTGATTCATTAAGGATTTGCCGGTACTTCCGGCAAATCATTAATGAATGTTCATTATTTTAGGTAAATTATATATTTACAAGAAAAGGTGCTTGACTTTTTTGAAGGTGATATAGAACATAACCTACTTTCTTCCCACAAGTTGTTCATTCTACCTATCACATTTTTTGAATAACTCCATTTTTCTGGAAGGTATTTTGTGCAAAAGGTGGTTGTCTACTGTATTTTTTTAGTAAATAAGATTTTAGTAAAATCCTGTAATTGTGTGAAAAACTTAGTCTAGTGCAGAAGCATCTAATATTGATATGTACAGAGATCTATTATACTGTATAGAAACAAGAGAAATGCAAGTGATTTAATTATTACAAATTAGTGTGGGGCTAGGCTTTACTAATTCTTTTTTTTTTTTTTAAATCCTACTGCATCACTTATTTTATTTCTAATCACTTCATGTCACTTGCATTTTCTCATTCCCATATGAACCATTCTGTACTCACCTATTGTAGTTCTGCATTAAACTACATCGTCATACTGTATACAACACTACAGAATTATTCTGTAAGAAAATGTCAGAAGTAACACAGAATAGCCCTTTCTTGTTTGATCACTATGATTAGTCTCTATGCTGTGTGAAAAATATTTCCTGAGATATGGAACGTATCTCTAATTTATAAAAAATCCAGGAAAAACATACTTTGCATTATGCAAGATTCTCATTACATACAATTTTTCAAAAACCAATCAGGAGTGTAAGCCATGGACTTCACATTTTAAGAGCAAACAACTCTAATTTGTAGTATGTTAATGATTACAATCAGGAGTTTCAGAAGCATTATTTACTGAACATCTAATAGAACATGATTATAAAGTGAAAAGGCTTCATATCACATACAACATGATAAAGTTGCCATTAAAAGAACAGCAGTTGTAATAATAGATTTGATTTGGTACTTTGAATCTAGCTAATAACAATATTATATAAAAAATAAAACTAATTAGTTCACCAATAACAGTTTTTCTCACTAGCAACAACAAAATCTAGTCACTGTTACCATATTATATATAACTATGTAAGATTTCAGGTATGATATATAATAAAAAATATATTTTCAACAATGTCTGGAATTAAATCCATTTCATAATTTCTTCCCACTCTGATATCTACTCACTCAAACTCCCGGAGATCAATAACCTTTATGGGGAAATTTTTCTCAAGTGAGACATGGCTGGCATTCTGAAAGAGAAAATAAACATCTAAAGTTACTACTTGGTTCCAAATATTACATTTATTAATACACTGGCCATCTTCCACCGAGGAAGGGCGACCCGAAAAAGAAAAAGTGCTTTAACTACTCAATGATGATTCTCTTCAAATTGCCTGTTCTCTCTAAGCTGGAATACTGCTGCACACTAACTGCCCCTTTCAAGGCAGGTGAAATTGCTGACCTGGAGAGTGTACAGAGAGGTTTCATGCCACACATAAGTACAATAAAGCACCTAAATTACTGGGAACGGTTTAAGTTCTTTGATTTTTATTCCCTGGAATGCAGGTGAAAGATACACGATAATATAAAATTGGAAAATCCTAGAGGGATTAGTACCAAACTTGCACATGAAAATCACTCCCTATGAGAGCAAAAGACTTGGCAGGAGATGCAACACTCCCCCAATGAAAAGCAGAGGCACCACGTGTATAATAGAGACAACACAGGTGTCAAGGGTTCCAAGACTGTTCAACTACCTCCCAGCATACATATGGGGGATTACCAATAAACCTCTGGCTGTCTTCAAGAAGGCGCTGGGCAGGCACCTAGAGTCAATACCTGATCTGCCAGACTGGTTTTACGTCAGTTTACGTGCGGCCAGCAGTAACAGCCTGGTTGATTAGACCCTGATCTACCACGAGGCCTGGTCTCAGACCAGGCAGTGGGGGTATTGACCCTCAAAACCCTCTCCAGGTATACTCACTCCATCACCGTCTTGCCAGAGGCTTGTCAATACTATAGTTCAAAACTGCAAGTATCTCCACAATAAACATAGACCACTTTTATCAGCTGGTCAGGTGCAAGAAGCACTTACCAGTTTCCCAAAGCATGCAAAAATTTATTGTAAAGACATTAGAATTGAGCATTTCTTGTCTTTCTTTGAAATTTGCTTCCCTTCTACAATCTTTCTAAATCCTTCAATCTGTGATTATCTGCCTAAGGGAGACTAGCTGGAGTTCTTTCTACCTTTGATGCTCGATTGGGCTCTAATAAATTTAACCCTTTAGCCTGGCAACGTGTGCATGTGCATGCGCGCGTGTGTGCATGTGCATGAGTGCGTGCATGTGGGTGGGTGCGTGCATGCATGTGCCTTCAAATTTCCCACCTGCCAACATTTTTGACATCACAACTAATTGGGTCTTCTACACTATTTATACATTTGAAAATCTCTTAAGGCCAGGACAATCCACACATTGCAACATGGTTAACAACTCAGGTGATAACTGTCCAATATACTAGTACACCTAACTAGCATAAGTAAACAATGAAATCAGTTGTTGTTCCTCCACCAGCTTCTCTACCAGCAAACAAGGTGTGGAAGTGACATGAAGATTACTTATTCCAAATTTATTACAATTTCATGATACTAACAGTGGACTAACAGTGCAATTCAGCCACAAAGCACACTAAGTATACTTAATCCAGAATAACCCAGTAAAGTCAATGTGACTTATTTGGATGTTTTGAGAAGTATTACTCTCTGAAAGAAATGAGAGTGTAAGTATTATTTGTCCATAGTGTTAGAAGACCAAATTAGTAAAAAACTAAAAAAAATATACAGCCTCTCTTCACTTAGCGATATACTCTTTTACCGATGACTCAGAGTTACGAAGGGCTATGGCCAGTATGCATACCTAAATAATGTACATTAGAGCTGATTTCCTCTTCTGTTTATTACAATATACAGTACACTACTGTATAAACATTCAAAAATATACCAGAAATGTTATAAATGGTGCAAAGGTGACATTAAAACAATATAAAAGATGGATGACACAAACCCATTACCATTATAGTGTGTTCTTAGCATCATTAAGTGAGGAGAGGCTGTAATACATTTTTTTCAACATGCCAACTGTCTCCCATCAAGGCAAGCTGGGTTAAAAGAGAAAAACACTTTCACTATCATTCACACATAATCACTGTCTTTGCAGAGGTGCACAAATGACAGTTCAGATGTCACTCCAAACAGCGAATATCACAAACCCCTCCTTTATGCAGGCATTGTGCTTCCCACCTCCAGGATTCAAGTTCAGCTAGCCAGTTTCCCTGAATCCCTTCACAAAATATTACCCTGCTCACATTTCAACAGCTCATCAGGTCCCAAAAACCACCCATCTTCAGTCATGTCTTACTTATAAATATTAAATGGGACAAGGTGAAGTGCTTCTCAGATATTTACTCTCAAGGTAACTTTCTAATAGGTGAATTTCCAAAAGAATATAGTGTCAAAGAGCAACAATTACAAGCCAAGATTATGCTAATGATGACAGATTGATTGCTTATATTACACAAGAATACACACACATACACAAATAACCCGCACATAAAAGAGAGAAGCTTACGACGACGT
The DNA here is from genome assembly GCF_038502225.1 of Cherax quadricarinatus. Classification (NCBI taxonomy): domain Eukaryota; kingdom Metazoa; phylum Arthropoda; class Malacostraca; order Decapoda; family Parastacidae; genus Cherax; species Cherax quadricarinatus. Next base: position 12,221,420 of record NC_091342.1, read on the forward strand.
TTCGGTCCGACTTGGACCATTGACAAAGTCACGGTATTGTGCCTTTTTTTGTTATTTACACAAGAATAATTTCAGTGCTTACTTGGAACAATGGAGGCTCTTTAGGGTGTGGATGAAATCCACTCTGTTGACAGTTGGAAATAAATGGTAATCCATGATTAGGACTGAGAGTAAAGAATCCTGTCTCATCATATTTGGGTGCACATACTATAGCCACAGCCTCAGGCATCATCAGTTGGTAAGAGCAATGTGTGTGAAGATCAACACTAGACAGAAAAGCTGTCTGTGTTGGGTGTGTCTGGAAAAGATCACATTAAAAATCAGCACATACATAAAAAAATGAATCATCATAAGGGGCAAGCCTGAAGGTCACAATATTAGATCTATAATATACGTACTTCACCAGCAATTGCTGCCAAGATTAATAATTTTACATCCCTATCAAAACTATTGTTATTAGTAATTTACTGTATCAATAAAAAAGGAAAATCTTATATCTGAAAGTGCAGTGTAACTCTTCAGGTAACTCAATATTTTAGCTACCTCAGATATAATACTTGAAAGGTGGGAATTCAAATATGTATTATTATAAGTATGTTATTAAGCTCCTCAAAATATTTTCTATACAGTAATGCAGTATATAAAAGCAATGACTACATTTTTTGGAATTTAGAAATTTTCTTATAATAATGTATTGAATAAAGCTTTGAACCCTTTCATTGTCGAGACCCTTGCTCACAAACTTGCTCTCAGTGTTGAAGAATTAAAAAAAAAAAATCATGAAATGATAAGACTTTTCCCGATGGTAATGACACAAAGTATAAAATCTGATTGAAAACTTATGGAATTACACTCTCGCAAAGTTAGCGGTCTCAGCGATATAAAAGCATCATTAATTTCACCCACTTTGATCCCTATTTTTGGCCAATTCCATCGTTCCAGTCTACCAAACTCGTAGCTATTTCGCTAGAACTCAATTTGTTCTATCGATTGAGTACAAGAAACCACCCATTTACCAGTTTCAACTACCCAATAAAGTGGCCAGAAATTGGCAATTTGACCAATTTCACACAAATTTCAAAAGATGTCAGTTTCAAAATAGGGTCCAAAATAATTAATGAAGACATTCCTGGCACTAAAATAACATTTTCTCTGTTCATTAGTCATGTCTGCAGGCCCCACTTATATGACTCCTGCTCTCCATTTTGAATTTTTATTAGCACAAAAAATAGAAGAATTAATGTTATGCAAATTACTGCAGTATTGTAATAATTGTATAAATAATGTCAACCCATTCGTGACTGCGTATTAGACTGGTCAGTTGGGCACGTATTAGAGAGTGACGTCATTATTTTAATCTTGAACATCAGCTCAATTTCAAGGTACTTTTCATCATGAAACCAATCAAAATCATCTCTATTTCTGTAATATATCTTCCATTCTATGAAACGAAACAAGGGAAATTAGAATACAACCATAAACACCACATGAAATTACACCTCAAAGTCGGCGTTTTAAACCAAAAAGTTTTTTTTTTTTTATACTTCGCACACTGACCACGCAGCCCCATTCTCTCACATGTAGGTTCACCAGCTTTCTCCTGCTAGATTTGAAATCACTAGAATTTTGGCGTATTAATACGGCACCAACACTGGCTTGTAAACCGTACTAATATGACACCGACAGTGAAACGGTTAAAGTTGCAACAATATAGTTTCTGTGAAGTCTGTTTGTTAATAACCCCGCAATGTCTAATGTTTGGATCTAGAGTGAGTAAACCAAGTGGTGGTGGAAAAATGAATTAGGTATCCCTAAAGGGGTGCCTTATAGTTTGCAGTCATGTAACTTGAGCAACTGTATCCAACACTATGGAAGTCAAATATACTATTTTCATCCAGTAGCCAACAGGTATGAAAAAGCCACAAAGTCAAAAATTATTAAAATGTTATCTGATATAAATTTCATTAACACAATCTTTTGGGAGATATAAAAAAAAGTTACAAAGGTCAATGGATGAGTTCAGGAGGGTGTGTAAAGGTAGAAAGTTGAAAGTGAACATAGATAAGAGTAAGGTGATGAGGGTATCAAATGATTTAGATAAAGAAAAACTGGATATCACATTGAAAAGAGGGACTATGGAAGAAGTGAGTGTTTTCAGATATTTGGGAGCTGACTTGTCAGCGGATGGGTTTATGAAGGATGATGTTAACCATAGAACTGATGAAGGAAAAAAGGCAAGTGGTGCGTTGAGGTATCTGTGGAGACAAAAAACGTTATCTATGGAGGCAAAGAAGGGAATGTACGAAAGTATAGTGGTACCAATACTCTCATATGGGTGTGAAGCTTGGGTTGCAAATGCTGCAGCGAGGAGGTGACTGGAGGCAGTGGAGATGTCCTGTCTAAGGGCAATGTGTGGTGTAAATATTATGCAGAGAATTCGGAGTGTGGAAATTAGGAGGTGTGGAGTTACTAAAAGTATTAGTCAGAGGACTGAAGAGGGGTTGTTGAGGTGGTTTGGTCATTCAGAGAGAATGGATCAAGGTAGAATGACTTGGAGAGCGTATAAATCTGTAGGGAAAGGAAGGCAGGGTAGGGGTTATCCTTGAAAAGGTTGGAGGGAGGGGGTAAAGGAGGTTTTGTGGGAGGGGGTAAAGGAGGTTTTGTGGACAAGGGGCTTGGACTTCCAGCAAGCATGTGTGAGCGTGTTAGAGAGGAGTGAATAGAGACAAATGGTTCTTGGGACCTGACGAGCTGTTGGAGTGTGAGCAGGGTAATATTTTGTGAAGGGATTCAGGGAAACTGGTTAGCCAGACCCGAGTCCTAGAAATGGGAAGTACAATGCCTGCATTTTAAAGGAGGGGTTTGGGATATTGGCAGTTTGGAGGTTGACTTTTAAACAGTTCTATCAGAGCGCCTCAGCAAAGACAGTGATTATGTACGAGTCAGGTGAAAATGTTGAATGATGATGAAAGTATTTTTGGGGGGGGAATTTTTTTTCTTTTTGGGTCGCCCTGCCTAGGTGGGAGATGACTGATGTGTTGAAAAAAAAAATATTTATATACATGTACACCTACCATCCGACTTACAACCTGCTCGACTTACGACCGTGTTTTTTATGCCAAATTTCTGTGAAATAAACAACTATTTGTGTTGTACACAGTGTTTATCCTAAACCTTACAGTATAAAATACAGTACTAACAACACAAAAAGTAAAGTAAAACATGAAATACCAAAATAAAACAATAAAATAAAGTCATTACAAAAATGTTTTGTTGATATTCAGTAGTAAAGTTCGACTTACGACCATTTTGACTTACGACCGGTTTCTCGGAACCAAACTCGGTCGTAAGTCGGATGGTAGGTGTATATATATACATACAGTGGTACCTCGAGTTACGAACTTAATTCATTCCAGAAGGCTGTTTGAGTGAATTTGTTCCCATTAGGAATAATGTAAATTAGATTAGTCTGTTTCAGACCCCCAAAAATACACTTACAAAAGCACTTACAAAAATACACTTACATAATTGTTTGAGTTGGGAGCTGTTCGAAACTCGAGGTGCCACTGTATATACAAATGCAATGTTGTTGTTATTTACTAATATAACTAAATCTTCACATATGAAACCACAGGCAGCCTAATGGTCATTATTCTCATTACTTGCTCTAAAAAACTGGAATATTAATGTAACATACTAACACAGATATGCACAAATTACTGACAGAGATCAAAGGCAAACTTTTGTGGATTTCCTCTCACCTGGTATTCCAGTAGTATATTAAAGTAAAGGCTTTGGCAACAAGCAAAGAGAATGTTGAATTTTGATTTCTCAAATAGAAGCTTAAAAACTACTGTTAGCAAAGATGTTTGAACAAATAGAATAGTACAGATAGGAACTAGCTCATACATTTCAATCATAATGAAATGCATCAAGTAAACATGTCTGTGGATAAAGTTACAAGACCAGTAGACTACAAGATGTTCTCACTGCTCAGTCTGTGGTATAAACATTTATGGTTATTGATGAATGGCTACTAACAAAACTTAAAAGAATAGTTGCTCAACAGGAAGGTGAACTATATCATGATCATCTTAGTTAATACTTACAACAGGTATCCAAATGATCTAACCTCCATGTATGTATATGCCATGCCTAGTATGCCTCAGGGAATGTGTTAAAATGTACGAAATTTACTATCTAAAATTTTCCAGTGAACAAATATACATCATAAGTTGAACTAATTTTAGTCTCACTGGCATGTATAATAAGGGTTGCTTGTGCAGATATACACAGCAGTACTGTAGTGATGAAAGTAGTAAAACTACAAATGTAAATCAATAACACAATGAGAAAACTTTCTTTACAAGAGCTGAAGGTTCATGAGAGCCTGATGCAGTGTATTTGGTTTGAACATATCACCTGTGCAGCACAGTTATGCTAGCACCCACTGGAGCTGATACAGAAATGTACTTAGGAAAACAAACAAGAAAATAATAAAGCTACCCTAAGTGTCATAATCTTAATGTGTTTCCTAATTTCTTTACCTGAACAGAAACAACTACAACTTACAATCTGAACTGAAATATAAAATTGTTATTGACCATAAGAAAAAAGCTTTATTTTTCAGGAACATCTTGGGTAAACTGCTCTACTTACATGTATCCAGCCAACAGTTATAAGATCTAGTTTATCTTGATAATCAAAGAGTTCCTCTTCATGCTGGGTCGTGCAAGAGTCAGCTGTGCCACATTGCTTAGGAACCAGCAAATGTGTCACCAAAAGTTTGTGATGTGCCTGAAATATTTCAAATGCAGTGTATCACAGTCTTTTAAAAATTATGACATATTTTGGACTTATAGTTTCTCCTTCTAAATTTAGTAATTCTTCTTTCAACACACCAGCCGTATCCCACCAAGGCAGGGTGGCCCAAAAAGAAAAACGAAAGTTTCTCTTAAATTTAGTAATTTATATGGGAGAAGGGGTTACTAGCCCCTTGCTCCCAGCATTTTAGTTGCCTCTTATGACACGCATGGCTCACGGAGGAAGAACTCTGCTCCACTCTCCCATGGAGACGAGGAAATAAGCAAGAACAAGAACTAGTAAGGAAACAAGAAAACCCAGAGGGGCATGTGTATATATATGCTTGTCTATGCATTTGTAGTATGACCTAAGTGGAAATAGCAAGACGTACCTGAAATCTTGCATGTTTACAAGACAGAAAGAGACACCATCAATCCTACTATCATATAAAACAATTACAGGCTTCTGTTTCACACTCACTTGGCAGGACAGTAGTGCCTCCCTGGGCAGTTGCTGTCTACCAACTTATTACCTAGGAGTATATTATATATGTAATATTCTTTATCAATACAGAACACTGATTGTTGGTATTATTGTTTTTTAACCCTTTCAGAGCCCAGAGGCCAAATTTCAAAGTGCACACCAGGGTCCAAGAATTTTCAAAAAAAAATTTTGTTATTTCTTCTTATGAAATGGTAGAGAATCTTTTTCTGAAGGTAATAAAACAAAAAGTACAAAATTTGATGGAAAATTGACGAAATTATGCTCTCACGAATTTTGATGTGTCAGCGATATTTATGAATCGGCGATTTTGCTGACTGACTCCCATTTTAGGCCAATTACATTATTCCAGTCGACCAAACTCTTAGCTATTTCACTAGTATTACTTCTATTCTATCGACTGAGCACAAGAAATTGCCAAGTCAACTGTTTCAACTACAAAATAAAGTGATCGGAAATTGGTAATTTGGCCAATTTAACACAAAGTTCAAAATATTCCAATTTCAAAATAAGGTCCAGGATAAACAATGTAGGCATTCCTGGCACTAAACTAACATTTCCTCTGTTCATTAGTTACATTTTGAGGCTTTACAAATGAATTCCATTTTGATTTTTGATTTTTTTTTTTTATAATTATCACACTGGCCGATTCCCACCAAGGCAGGGTGGCCCGAAAAAGAAAAACTTTCACCATCATTCACTCCATCACTGTCTTGCCAGAAGGGTGCTTTACACTACAGTTTTTAAACTGCAACATTAACACCCCTCCTTCAGAGTGCAGGCACTGTACTTCCCATCTCCAGGACTCAAGTCCGGCCTGCCGGTTTCCCTGAACCCCTTCATAAATGTTACTTTGCTCACACTCCAACAGCACGTCAAGTATTAAAAACCATTTGTCTCCATTCACTCCTATCAAACACGCTCACGCATGCCTGCTGAAAGTCCAAGCCCCTCGCACACAAAACCTCCTTTACCCCCTCTCTCCAACCTTTCCTAGGCCGACCCCTACCCCGCCTTCCTTCCACTACAGACTGATACACTCTTGAAGTCATTCTGTTTCGCTCCATTCTCTCTACATGTCCGAACCACCTCAACAACCCTTCCTCAGCCCTCTGGACAACAGTTTTGGTAATCCCGCACCTCCTCCTAACTTCCAAACTACGAATTCTCTGCATTATATTCACACCACACATTGTCCTCAGACATGACATCTCCACTGCCTCCAGCCTTCTCCTCGCTGCAGCATTCATCACCCATGCTTCACACCCATATAAGAGCGTTGGTAAAACTATACTCTCATACATTCCCCTCTTTGCCTCCAAGGACAAAGTTCTTTGTTTCCACAGACTCCTAAGTGCACCACTCACCCTTTTCCCCTCATCAATTCTATGATTCACCTCATCTTTCATAGACCCATCCGCTGACACGTCCACTCCCAAATATCTGAATACATTCACCTCCTCCATACTCTCTCCCTCCAATCTGATATTCAATCTTTCATCACCTAATCTTTTTGTTATCCTCATAACCTTACTCTTTCCTGTATTCACCTTTAATTTTCTTCTTTTGCACACCCTACCAAATTCATCCACCAATCTCTGCAACTTCTCTTCAGAATCTCCCAAGAGCACAGTGTCATCAGCAAAGAACTGCTGTGACAACTCCCACTTTGTGTGTGATTCTTTATCTTTTAACTCCACGTCTCTTGCCAAGACCCTCACATTTACTTCTCTTACAACCCCATCTATAAATATATTAAACAACCACGGTGACATCACACATCCTTGTCTAAGGCCTACTTTTACTGGGAAATAATTTCCCTCTTTCCTACATACTCTAACTTGAGCCTCACTATCCTCGTAAAAACTCTTCACTGCTTTCAGTAACCTACCTCCTACACCATACACTTGCAACATCTGCCACATTGCCCCCCTATCCACCCTGTCATACGCCTTTTCCAAATCCATAAATGCCACAAAGACCTCTTTAGCCTTATCTAAATACTGTTCACTTATATGTTTCACTGTAAACACCTGGTCCACACACCCCCTACCTTTCCTAAAGCCTCCTTGTTCATCTGCTATCCTATTCTCCGTCTTACTCTTAATTCTTTCAATAATAACTCTACCATACACTTTACCAGGTATACTCAGCAGACTTATCCCCCTATAATTTTTGCACTCTCTTTTATCCCCTTTGCCTTTATACAAAGGAACTATGCATGCTCTCTGCCAATCCCTAGGTACCTTACCCTCTTCCATACATTTATTAAATAATTGCACCAACCACTCCAAAACTATATCCCCACCTGCTTTTAACATTTCTATCTTTATCCCATCAATCCCGGCTGCCTTACCCCCTTTCATTTTACCTACTGCCTCACGAACTTCCCCCACACTCACAACTGGCTCTTCCTCATTCCTACAAGATGTTATTCCTCCTTGTCCTATACACAAAATCACAGCTTCCCTATCTTCATCAACATTTAACATTTCCTCAAAATATTCCCTCCATCTTCCCAATACCTCTAACTCTCCATTTAATAACTCTCCTCTCCTATTTTTAACTGACAAATCCATTTGATTTTTTATTCACATAATGAATTTTTATTCAAACCAAAAAATAGAAGATTTACTGTTATACAATATTGTAATTATAATTGTATAAATATCATCACCACATTTGTGAATGTATATTAGACCCACCAGCTGGTTTGTATTAGATGTGCGAGGTCATCTGTTTACTCTTGAACATAGGCAAAAATTTAACATTTCTGCTACTTTGAGCTCAGTTTCAAGCCATTTCCAGTGCTAAAACCAATCAAAATCATCTCTATTTCTGTAATATGTCTTCCATTCTATCAAATGAGACCAAGAAATTGCAAATACAATTATAAAAAACATATAAAAAACACTGCAAAGTCGCTGTTTTAATTGAAAATCATGGTCTCAGTTTTTTCTCTCATTATACACTGTGTGCTGCATGATTTGTTTTATGTGGTGCACACATACCCCATAGATGTATTCTCTCATACCTAGGCCCAAATTTACCGCTCATAGCTTATCGGAGTGAGCTGAGCTCATGGCGTAGATCTACGGTTTGGACCCTAAACGTAAAGCCGTAGATCTACGGCACGGACCCTGAAAGGGTTAACAACTGCCATCTCATGCCTAGGTTACCTTGCCACTAATATTATTATTATTAGGAAGAGGCACATGGAGAATGGGAGGAAACAAGGTTTGATCCAAGGGTGAGACAGATCCACTTTTCTGGAACAAGATCATAAGTCCTTTCTGTAAACATGAAATTCTCTAAATTAAAAGACCCTGACTACCTTTTAGTCTGGTTACAAGAACTATCATTAGACTTTATTTATTTATATTAACTGTCACATACAATAACTCAATGAAGAATGGGATTTCAGCCTATGGCAAACCAATCCTAAAACTAGCAAGCCAGTGCATTATTCACAGTACCATGCCAGCCTAATAAGATTTATCCAATAAGGCATACTGCATTTCTGTTCTAACTAGGAAGGTTAGCATACCTTACCTTTGATATACCTTTGAAGAGTTTCGAGAGTTTCTCTACTCTCTGAGTCTGCCCATGGGCCAGGCTCATCTGGTGCTTTCCTGGTTAACCAGGCTGTTGCTGCTGGAGGCACGATGCCCCACATATCCATCACAGCCTGGTTGTTCTGGTACCTGGTGAAAATACTTGTCCAGTGTCCTCTTGAAGGCTTCTACACTTGTTCCAGCCGTGTTTCTGATATCTTCTGGTAAGATGTTAAATAGTCTGGGACCCCAGATGTTGATACAGTGTTCCCTTATTGTCCCCACTGTACCCCTGCTCCTCATTGGGTTTATTTTACCCTTCCTCCCTACCATTACTGGGCAGCCGCAGCAAGCAACAACAAGGCTGCTCCTACATCTTGCCGTCCCCTGGGCCCATCCGAACTCCAGTGATGGCCAAATTTGCAAGTACTGCTGCAACAACATGCAAGGAACCTATAGTGACATAAAAACTGACGGTGACGACAACGAAATGGACTAAATATGACAAAAGAGGGACCGGCATTCAAGTACCAGACCTGCTGCCAGACGTGAACCAGACATGAGACGTTTTCCACTACAATGAAATAACTGACCTCCATATCAACTGCACCAGTGTTTAATGGGAAGACAACATGGCAGAAAACCTGATCAACTAAATCTCCAAGGAAATGACAGGTCTGTAGAACTTTTTTCGTCAGTGCCAAACGAGGGAAAGAATTGAACATTTAAACATGGCTGACCGGCATCCAAACAGCCGCTACTGCCAGACGTACAACTAGCGAAGTGAAATTCTCATCTTTACTGACGTTCATCTGTTGACAGTAGCATCATATCTGTACCACCATCATATCACCTGTGCCAGTGCTAACGAGAGGGAAACACAGGAGACATCGTCAAATCAACAGTACAAAACTCCAAGGTTATAGGTCGGATATCCCTCAGTGCCAGTCGTGAGAAAGAAGTGAATAGTTAAACAGTCAAGGTTAATGTTTTAGTAGCTGACCTATATTCAGCTGACCAGTGTACAGTGAGAGAATCATAGCAGAAAACGCCAAATATATCTATAAACTCAAGGAAAGTCAGGTTGTAGGTGGCGTTACTCCCCTCAGTGTTTTAAAAATGGCTGAGACAGCAGAACAGGTCAGGCAGTCAACAACACCACACAACCCCCGATAAATGGAATTGAGGGGGATTTGGAAGGATAAAACCATGAATTAAACCTTTCTGGTCTACCAGAATGGAAAGGAGTTAGAAGTTAATTGGGGAAGCCAGACTGTGAAGTGAGATGGGAAGGGGAGTGTGTAATAAGGGTTTAACTGTAAGGGTTGTGTGAAGTTAAGGGAAAAGTGAGCAGTGAAGAGGGTTTTGAAGAGGAAATTTTACTAGTAATTCAGTGGTGATTGCTAAAGTAGATACTAAGTGTACTAGGGACTGGAAAAGAGAAATAAATATTATTGTATATGAGTAAAAGAGCGAAGAGTGAAAATGGCAGGCATTAGGGGGGTAGAGGCTGCCATAATTATATTTATATTTCTTCTTCAATTCCATGAAGAAAGAAATCAGTCATGGGGGCTGGAAAAGGTGAATGGAGTAACATCGCCCTGGACAGTAAAAGCCCAACAGTTGCCATCCTACCAGAAAAGTAAATGTCACTATCGCCGTGAGGTATGGCAACACCGCATACCCAAACAAAAACAGTGGCACACAGCTCTTATTGTAGCGCTCTTAAGTGGTGATATCCAAATTAATCCAGGACCTCAAACTATTGTGCAGAGGCAAAACAGACAGATAAATGACGGTGATAATGACGGTCTAGTAGCTAGGAATGATAACCTTAACTCCATATGTAATGCATACATAGGTCAATGTGAGACAATACAGCCATTATTATCTCAAACACTACCAAACAGGTGCATACACTGTACTAAAGTACGCATGAAAAACAGAAAAGGCACCTTATGTAAAATGTGTAAGCGGTGGGTGCATGATGGATGTATGTACAATTATAGCAACAGTGCCAGAATTCATTTTGTGTGTAACAAATGCACTTTGGCACAGTTACCCTTTAGCAGTGATGACATTGATTTACCTAATTTTAATACAAATGACCCATTGCCATATATTGATGATTATGATTGTTTTATGAAAACAGGCCTTCACTTTATTCATGTCAATGCAAGATCACTTCTTCCTAAATTGGCAGAGATTAGGATTCTAGCTAACAAAATTAGGGCGGCAGTTATAACCATCTCCGAATCTTGGTTGGATGATACGGTGACTGACGACGAGGTCAAAATAGATGGTTACAATATAAAACGCTTAGATAGGAACAGAAAGGGTGGTGGAGTATGTGCCTACATTAGAAATGACTTAGCTTACAACCCAAGACCTGATTTAAATAGCAATAAACTGGAGATTCTATGGTTTGAAGTGCTGCTTCTTAAGACCAAACCCATCTTAGTAGGAACTAGTTACCGCCCTCCTACCCAGGACCAGTTCTTAGAAAACTTTTCCAGAGTCTTGTCCAGAGTTGAAAACAATTGCGAGACAATAATACTGGGCGACTTCAATATCTGTTTTCAGCAGCAAAATAACGGGCTATGCAAAAGGTATAAGCAAATTCTAGGATTAAATAGTTACACTCAACTAATTAGTACTCCAACCCGGATCACACAGTTCTCAGCCACCCTAATTGACCACATACTTTGTAACCGCGCTGAGAACATTAGTCAGTCAGGCATCATTACCACAGGTCTTAGTGATCATTTCATCATTTACTGCACCCTACACAGGACAATAAAAATGAGGTCAACTAGAAACTACAGTAAAGAAACACTGGTAAATAGGCTACACAATTGTGACTGGACAGAGATAACAAGTTGCACGGACGTAAACGATGCCTGGGAAAAATTCAAAACAATGTTCACTACCATCCTTGATAATATTGCACCAGTTAAAGAGGTTAGGATTAAACGAAGAACTGAACCCTGGATGAATACTGAGATATTAGATAATATGAAATTCAGAGACCAGCTGCTAAAAAGATTTAAAGCAAACAGACAGGATATTGCAGCACTAAATGAATTCCAAAGGGTGAGGAACAGAGTACAGAGACTTATAAAAGGAGCAAAGGCAAAGCACTACTGCTCAAAAATTGAAGAGTATAAGCATAACCCCAGAAAGCTCTGGCAACAACTAAAACAGTTGGGGTATAGCCATAAGCCAGTAGATAGGTCTAACATAGTACTCACTATCGATAATGAGGTATGCCACGAAACATCTAAGGTGGCAAATTGCTTTAATTCCTACTACACATCTGTTGCATCAACACTAGTAAGTAAACTACCAGCTGCATCAAATACCTTTAACACAGACTCTGATAAGTTTCAAACATACTATACCAATAAAGGGGTAACCCCAAACAGTTGTCAACTAGTAGGTGTATCTCATGACTTTATTCAAAAAGAACTAAGCAGGTTAAACCCAACTAAGAGCACAGGCCCTGATAACATCCCGTCTAAGTTCCTAAAAGATGGTGCTTCTGAACTGTCAATCCCTATTGCTCACATAATAAATCTATCAATCACCACTAATACCGTACCGGAGGGGTTCAAGGAGGCCAGAGTTACTCCTATCTTCAAGAAAAATAGTAGGTCTGATGTAAGCAACTATAGGCCTGTTAGTATACTCAGTATAATATCTAAAATTCTAGAGAGGGCAGTGTACTCTCAAGTAGTTAAGTACCTTAATGACAACAACATTCTCCATAGCTATCAATCGGGCTTTAGAAGATCCTACTCAACCGACACCTCCCTTATTAATCTGATGGATTACCTGAGAACTGAAATGTCAAAGGGGAACCTCATAGTTATGGTAACCTTAGACCTGCAAAAGGCCTTCGATACTGTCAACCACAATACATTATGTAATAAACTTCAAGCTATCGGTATAGGTTCTGTAGACTGGTTTAAGTCCTACCTTAGCAACAGGAGACAAATAGTCAAAATCAACAAAACAGAATCAGAACCCCTGCCGATAACATGTGGAGTTCCCCAAGGTAGTATTCTGGGTCCCTTATTATTCTTATGTTATGTCAATGATATGCCTATCAGTGTCAAGTGCAAACTCCTACTGTATGCAGATGACAGTGCTCTGTTAGTGTCAGGTAAAGACCCAAAAGATATTGCTAATGTTTTAACCAGTTCCAGTACAGAGTGGTCAGGTTAGAATACACTTTAACCCATCGGTGATATTTATGCATTGGTAATTTCACCAACTTTATGGCCTATTTTTTGCCCATTCCATTGTTCCAGTCTACCAAACTCATAGCTATTTCACTAGTATTCCTCTATTCTGTCAATTGAGTACAAGAAACTGCCCATTTACTTCAATTACCCAATAAAGTGATCATAAATTAGTAATTTGGCCAATTTCCTTGGAGGCAGAGAGGGGAATGCATGAGAGTATAGTTTTACCAACGCTCTTATATGGGTGTGAAGCATGGGTGATGAATGTTGCAGCGAGGAGAAGGCTGGAGGCAGTGGAGATCTCATGTCTGAGGGCAATGTGTGGTGTGAATATAATGCAGAGAATTTGTAGTTTGGAAGTTAGGAGGAGGTGCGGGATTACCAAAACTGTTGTCCAGAGGACTGAGGAAGGGTTGTTGAGGTGGTTCGGACATGTAGAGAGAATGGAGCGAAACAGAATGACTTCAAGAGTGTATCAGTCTGTAGTGGAAGGAAGGCGGGGTAGGGGTCGGCCTAGGAAAGGTTGGAGAGAGGGGGTAAAGGAGGTTTTGTGTGCGAGGGGCTTGGACTTCCAGCAGGCATGCGTGAGCGTGTTTGATAGGAGTGAATGGAGACAAATGGTTTTTAATACTTGACGTGCTGTTGGAGTGTGAGCAAAGCAACATTTATGAAGGGGTTCAGGGAAACCGGCAGGCCGGACTTGAGTCCTGGAGATGGGAAGTACAGTGCCTGCACTCTGAAGGAGGGGTGTTAATGTTGCAGTTTAAAAACTGTAGTGTAAAGCACCCTTCTGGCAAGATAGTGATGGAGTGAGTGATGGTGAAAGTTTTTCTTTTTCGGGCCACCCTGCCTTGGTGGGAATTGGCCAGTGTGATAATAAAAAAATAAATAAATTCACACAAAATTCAGGAGATACCAATTTCAAAATAGTCACATCTCCAGACCCCTCTTATATTATGCTTGCTTTCTATTTTGAATTTTTATTCACACAAAAATTAGATTTACTGTTATGCAAACTACTGCATTATTGTAGTAACTGTATAAATAATGTCAACCCATTTATGACTGAGTATTAGACTGGCCAGTTGGACATACATTGGATGGTGATGTCATTTGTTTACTCTTGAACATCAGCAAAAATCGAACATTTCTGCTATCTGAGCTCAATTTCGAGGTACTTTCCATTGTGGAACCAATCAAAATCATATCTATTTCTGTAACAGATCTTCTATCAAAGGAGACCCAAAAAACTAGAATACAACCACAAAAACCACGTGAAAATACACCACAAAGTCGTCGTTTTACACCAAAAACACGGTAACAGTTTTTTCTAATTATGTACTGCGTGCTGCAGGATTTTTTTATATACAGTTCACATTTACCACACAGACCTATTCTCTCATATGTAGGCCCAAATTTACCAGTCTAAGCTTAACTGAGTGAGCTGAGCTCATGGCGACTGAAAATGGCTTCAAAGCCACCTTATCTTTTTTGGATAATGTAAGGTGTATGTGCTTTACACAACGAGAAGCATTTCTTTTATTCGTTGGAACCATGGCTAGGGCTAAAGTGAGCAGGTTATAACAATAAATGGTGAAAAAGAAATTGGAATGACTTATGTGGCAAGTAGCACCACCCAACAGTAGCAGCAGGTTGGTGGGGTGCCCCCAGAAATTTGAAATTATGCTGGCCAAAATTAGTGCCAGATTACTGATGGAATCGACTGGATTACTGATTGCCGGATTAGTGATGACTGATCTATAGTTTGAATTTTGGTTATCCCTACAAATTCAAAGAGGGTTATGTTTTTAAAGGTCCCACAACAAAGGTAGAAGCTGAAAATAATACAATATTAAGTCTATACAACAAATTTTAGTTCTTAGTGTAATACAATTTTTTTTTTTTCCAGGAAGTCGGCCATCTCCCACCGAGGCAGAGTGACCCAAAAAGGAAAAAAAATCCCCAAAAAGAAAATACTTTCATCATCATTCAACACTTTCACCTCACCCACACATAATCACCTGTCTTTGCAGAAGCACAGAGATACAACAGTTTAGAAGCATATAATACAATATACGTATCTCTCTTAACCCTTTCAGGGTCCAAGGCCCAAATCTGAAGTGGTGCCCCAGTGTCCAAGAATTTTCCAAAAAAAAAAATGTATTATTTTTTCTTATGAAATGGTAGAGAATCTTTTTGCGAAGGTAATAAAACAAAAAGTACGAAATTTGATGGAAAATTGACGAAATTATGCTCTCGCGAATTTTGATGTGTCAGCGATATTTATGAATCGGCAATTTTGCCGACTTTGACTTCCATTTTAGGCCAATTACATCATTCCAGTCGACCAAATTCTTAGCTATTTTACTAGTATTACTTCTATTCTATCGATTGAGCACAAGAAATCGCCAAGTCAACTGTTTCAACTACAAAATAAAGTGATCGGAAATTGGTAATTTGGCCAATTTAACACAAAGTTCAAAATATTCCAATTTCAAAATAGCATCCAGAATAAACAATGTAGGCATTCCTGGCACTAAACTAACATTTCCTCGGTTCATTAGTTATGTTTTGAGGCTTTACAAATAAATCCCATTTTTATTTTTTATTTACAAAATGAATTTTTATTCACACCAAAAAATAGAAGATTTACTGTTATGCAATATTGTAATAATTGTATAAATATCATCACCACATTTGTGAATGTGTATTAGATCCACCAGCTGGCGTGTATTAGACGTGTGAGGTCGTTTGTTTACTCTTGAACATCGACAAAAATTTAACATTTCCGCTACTTTGAGCTCAGTTTCAAGCCATTTCCAGTGCTAAAACCAATCAAAATCATCTCTATTTCTGTAATATGTCTTCCATTCTATCAAATGAGACCAAGAAATTGCAAATACAACTATAAAAAACATACGAAAAAAACACTGCAAAGTTGCTGTTTTAATCGAAAATCTTGGTTTCAGTTTTTTTTCTCTCATTATACACAGTGTGCTGCAGGATTTGTTTTATGTGGTGCACACATACCACATAGATGTATTCTCTCATATCTAGGCCCAAGTGTACCACTCACAGTTTATCAGAGTGAGCTGAGCTCATGACGTAGATCTACGGTTTGGACACTGAACGCAAAGCCGTAGATCTACGGGACGGACCCTGAAAGGGTTAATATGGTAATACTGACACTGATAAGAAATAATGACTAGAATAGAGATAGAGATTTAGATACGGGAAAGCCAGCAACCCAGATAACATTATATTCCTGAGGGGCAATGGTGAAGAAACACTAAACTTGTACAGGTCATACAGGAGCATGAAGGAATCATTAGCTGTGATGACTTAAGTGGCACACCTTCAACGAGGTAGGTGAACATGGTGATCATTGCAGGAAGTAACACTGCATGGGGGAGCTGTAGTCTGGGATGACTCAGGTGGTGAGTATTCAATGCTGGGGTATTTAAGACAGAGCCCGTAACTGGCATCAAGGAAGTGAGAAAGAAAAATGATGGATAATTAAATCTACTCGCTTGTAGGTGTTTAAAGCACTGGATAATCAAAAATCCAAAAATATGGAAGCCCAAAATTTTGTAAATTTGTAGGGATGGCTTCATACTAAGTCACTTACAGGTACGTATTAAACTGACCCATGGCGTTGGTAAGTCTATATACAATAATTCATATTTATGTATTGTAGTTAAGTATAGTCATGCCCAACATTCTGAGTATGGTATGAAGCTTGCCTAATTATTTTTTATAATACAGAGTACTGTTTATTTTTTTAATCTAAATAAGTCAAAGAAAAAAACATTTATGACAATTTGCTGCTTTACTGTATGTTAGTTAAGCCTCTTATTTCACTACAAAATGTTTAGTGAAACATACTATAATATGATTTAGTGATTACAAACTTTACCTAAAAACACTGCAACATATTAATTAATGAAAACTATCAAAGATAAAGAGCTCAAAAAATACCACTGCC
>NC_091342.1:12241009-12308241 GCF_038502225.1 Cherax quadricarinatus
TTGACTGGTATGTTTTATTCCATCAAATGATGTCAAGAAACAGCCAATAAAACTATAAAAATCACCCTAGAATACATCTAAACTAAACCCCAGGTCAAAGGTTTAGGTCGGGCAGAATATTTTTTTTGTATTATGCATACTCACCACAGACCCATTCTTTAATGTCTAAGCCAACATTTACAGTGTGAAGGCTTACTCAGCCCTGTAACAACTTCAGAGTATTACCAAGGCTGGCTCCTCCTCAGGAAAATTAATGAAAAGAAAAAGAAATAATACAGTGGACCCCCGCATACCGTTGGCATCACATACCGTTTATTCCGCATACCGCTCACTTTAATCGCAAAAATTTTGCCTCGCATACCGCTCAAAAACCCGCTCACCGCTGTTCGTCCGAGACGCGTCCAATGTGCGCCTTAGCCAGCCTCACATGTTCCGCCGGTGGCAATGTTTACCAGCCAGCCTCCGCGGTAGCATCCAAGCATACAATCGTAACATTTCGTATTATTACAGTGTTTTTGGTGATTTTATCTGGAAAATAAGTGACCATGGGCCCCAAGAAAGCTTCTAGTGCCAACCCTACAGCAATAAGGGTGAGAATTACTATAGAGATGAAGAAAAAGATCATTGATAAGTATGAAAGTGGAGTGCATGTCTCCGAGCTGGCCAGGTTGTATAATGAACCCCAATCAACCATCGCTACTATTGGTGGTACAGCTGCTGCTGCTGCACTGTCAGCTGCTGCTGCTGCTGTAGCATCGTCTGCTGCTGCTGTAGCATCGTCTGCTGCTGCTGTAGCACTGTTGTTGGTGTGGCTTATTGAGAATATACCAAGAAACAATTAACCCCAGAGGATTTGCCACCCAGGATAACCCAAAAAAGTCAGTGTCATCGAAGACTGTCTAACTTATTTCCATTGGGGTCCTTAATCTTGTCTCCCAGGA
Organism: Cherax quadricarinatus; assembly: GCF_038502225.1. Taxonomy (NCBI): domain Eukaryota; kingdom Metazoa; phylum Arthropoda; class Malacostraca; order Decapoda; family Parastacidae; genus Cherax; species Cherax quadricarinatus. The sequence continues at coordinate 12,241,951 of NC_091342.1, forward strand.
TGCAACCCATACCAGTCGACTAACACCCAGGTGAACAGGGAAAAATGCCTGGAACTAGTGCTCATATTGGTGAATTTAAAGCCAGCAAAGGTTGGTTTGAGAGATTTAAGAATCGTAGTGACATACACAGTGTGATAAGGCCTGTTCTGGAAGAAAATGCCAAACAGGACCTACAGTACTCAGGAGGAAAACGCACTCCCAGGACACAGTGTCTCATCAGTCATTGCTGCATCTTCAATAAAGGTGTCATTTATTCTTCATTTAGTAGACTAGTACATGCACAATATATACTGTGCATGTACTACTCTACTATTGTGCATGTATCCTTCTCTTTGTGTGTAGGAAAATGTATATTTCATGTGGTAAAAAAAATTGTTTCATACTTTTGGGTGTCTTGCACGGATTAATTTGATTTCCATTATTTCTTATGGGGAAAATTCATTCGCATACCGATTATTTCGCATACCAATGAGCCCTCTTGCACGGATTAAAATCGGTATGCAGGGGTCCACTGTAATTCATAAAGATAAACACTTTATTATTTAGTAATGCAAAGATAAAACATTGAAAGATGACTGTGTATCCTACTTGAAAGAAAAACGAAAAATGAAATGAAAAAATGACATTTGAATTCAATGCTAATATGTACAGTTATACTGGGGTGTCTGGTGGAGGTTGACACCGTCTTGTAGAAATTGTAGCCGTTACTGATGATGTGGTGGGGGGGGGGGGGGGGGGTCACAGGTGTTGGTGACAACCCAACGACTAGTTCTTCACAGAGTCTATAGCCTTGAACAGTCAGTCCAGATGACAGGAACGCAGGTTCTTTACCACTGCGAAGATGAGGGGTAGTCGTCTGCGGTTGACTGTACGTAATCAGGTAGGTAGATCAATAAAGTGACGTCTCAAGACCGGTTTCAGTCCGTCTCCTTCAACACTTCTCGTTGGTTTGCAGGTGACCCGAGCTGTCATTCCAAGCTGGAAAGAGAGACAGGTTACCCACTGCTTAAGAAATCACTCACCATGATAAGTGTAAGATACTTAAAAAAGGTGGTGATTATCTACAAGTCTCATGTGAAGCTTAAAACTGAAAGGACTAAGTTTATTATTGGTCAAAAGTGAAGCTTTCAACCAATATCCACTAGAATAGGAGCAGAGGCTTTTACTTACAGTTGTGGTGGGAGCTGTGAGTCGAGTGATTACTGTTTGGCCGGAGCCCCACACGTCACCTTTCGGGGTGGGGAAAAAGGATGGGGGGGATAGCGGGAGCTAGACTGACCCTACCTTAACAAGCAGCCGGCAATCAAACTATCGTTACCATATACTTGCTCGCTACTCCTATCTGTTGAACTTTTCCCTCACAACAGCTCATAGCATATATGAGGGTACTGTACTTAAAACAGAGATTTACACGAGCAACTGGCAGAACTATGAGACGCAGAACTATGACACACTGAAAGGATAAAGGTAGAAAAGCCTGTAGATAAAAAGTTAACACTACTACATGTTTGTTAGCAGTTACATACTATGAACAACATTAGAGTATTTTTTAGCTGAAGAGGACCCAGACACGTCCAAAAGCATTGCTTTGAAGAAGACTTTAGAGCAAGCAATGATGTTTTATCATCAGCTGTATAAAGTACTGATGGGTGAACAGAGAAGAGATACAATGCAAAATACTTAAGCACTTCAATACAACCATCAACTACATACTAACAACACTATCTGCATCAACACAAAAACAACAGCCATCCACTTCAGTCCAGTTTGACTGCATCAACCCTCTCCACACACTTTCATATAAAATAATAGCAGATTATTTCCAAAATCTGTTAAATTGAGGCCTGATATATCAAGGATATAATGTACTATATGTGATATGAGCTGCAATCATAGTAGTGACAAATTAATACTGTGTTATACAGTACTGTATATGCCACAAACAAGAAAGTCCTCATGCACAGTACCATGACTGGAACAATACACAAATAACCAGCACATAGGAGAGAGGAGCTTATTACAATGTTTCAGTTTGACCTTGACCACTTACAAAGTCGCACTGACAGAATCTTAGTCTGGCTTTGTCTCTGTAGATGCCTCTCTTTCCCATTACATTGTCAAATGCTCCAAACTTCACAACATATGTTCTTAACCTGATTTTTTTTTTCTCCTCTTTCTACCTCCTCTTTCCTATTTTTTATTTTTCTTGTTTTGGTTTCCTTTCTTCTGTCTTGAGTGTTTTGTCCTTCACTCTTTTTTCCCCTTGTGTTTTTGGTCTTACTCCTTGTGGGCCCTTAGCTCTCATGCAGTGCTCCTCTTTCTTGGCCTCTGACTGACCCCACTACTACTACTACTACCTCCTTTCTTACTATCTTTGGCTCCTACCTTCACTTTTGCCTCCTTTCACTCCCCCTTTCTGCTCTTGTCCCACCAACCACTCTCCCTACTACTTCCACTACCAGTCTTACTCCTACCATTACTACTACTTCCACTGCCTGCCTTACCTCTACTGCTACTACTCCTCCCACCTCTTTTGTCCCAACCCTGCCAGCTGGCCTATATATACTAGCTCCTCTCTTTTCTGTTAGTGTAACTTTGTAAATGGTCCAACCTGGACCAAAATGTTGTCGTAAGCTCCTCTCCTATGTGTAAGTTATTTGTGTATTTATACATGTATCTAGGAAAGTGTACCTTAAGGAAAACACTTACGCTGGGGGAGCATCATCCAAGGCTAATGCAGGGCTTTTATGATATACAGACTGTAGGTCTTGAATTCTTCTCTCTTCATCTTTTATATCTCTATTTCTCTTGTAATCCTCATCATACTGTTGTTTCTTCCTTTTTTCCTCTTCCTGTGCAAGACGTTCAGCTTCCTCTTGCTTGCGTTTTAATTGCTCCTCCAACTTTTTCTGGAAGTTTAAATATAACTCACTGTCACACATGAAAATTTCACTGGAAATTGTCAGGATGCAAATTTACAATTGAGAGAACAATGCACTCATATATACAGTATATCTTTCTCATAAAAGGCCTTTAACTACCTACCTTTTAATCCTGGCAAAATTCTTGTATTGTTTAATTTGATGTTAGTTAACTAAAAATTAACCTTTTCACAAATTTTGAAGAAACTAAAATGCTGTTTGATATAAACATTGAATACATTTGATCAGCCTTTGGGAAAAAAGTTAGAATATTGATATAAAGCATTTAAAAGTAATGAGTGACACTTTTGTATTACATCATCCAAAGGTTATATCACAGCTCTATACACAGAGGCCTCACTTAGATTATGCACATCAGTTTTGGTCTCCATACTGCAGAATGGCTAAACTCAGTGGAAAGCATACAAAGACAAAATTAATCCACTGTATGAAGATAGATTGAGAGCCCTGAACTTACCCTCACTTGAAAGATACAGAATGAAGGGTGATAACATTGAAGTATGAAAGCGGAAGATGGGTATAAATAAAGGCAATATAAATAGTTCTGATGATATCCAATAAAAAGAGAACTCAAAATAGCAGATTTAAATTAGATAAATACAGACTGAGGGAGCAAGGGGCTAGTAACCCCTTCTCCTGTATAAATTACTAAATTTAATAAAAAATAAATCTTTTTTCTTTTTAAGTCACCCTGCCTTGGTGGGATACAGCCGGTTCGTTGGAAAAAACAAATACAGATTGAGAAAAGATATAGCAACATAATCATTAAGGAATAAAGATGTTGAGTAAAACAATCTGCCAAGTAGTCATTGAAGCTAAACCTTGGGGAGCTTCAGAAATAGGTTGGACAAATATACAAGTAAAAAGGGCTGAATCTGAGTAGTCAGTGACTGACAGTGGTAACTAAGGTTATTGCAGCTAAGTCCTTGGGTGGTTTAGGAATAGGTTGAACAAACGTGAGCAGAAATGGTTAGATTTGAGAAGGACCTGCTAAATATGGGCTAGCAGGCCTGCTGCAGTGTTCCTCCATTCTTATGCTATCTTCAGACTATCAATTAACCTATATTTTGTTATAAGCTCTCCTATATATGTTTTTAATTATGACCTACATTACTTTTCCTTGATGTTAAATTAACTATGTTCAGTGCCCAACAAGTGACACTGAATTTAATATTTTCAGCAAGTGAATGAATGATGGCAAATGTGTTTCCTGGCCCAGAGCCAGGCTTTGACAGTAGGAAAGCTCTCAAAACCCATCAAAGGTAACTACTTGTAAAGGAAGAAGTCTTCCTGGAGGATACAAGTGTTAGTCTTGCTGTGTTTATGGGTATAAAATCCCATATTGCACAAGTTACAATGACAACCCAACAGTCATACAGCATTATCAGGGAAATATGAAAATGTGAAGATCAAACAAGCTGGTGTGCTTTCTACTCAATCATGGTACAGTATTTATGAAGTGAGAGAAGCCATACAAGAGTATTAGTCAAGTTCAGTTCCGAGTTACCTATACCCAATCTCCCGCAACTTCCTTCATTCCCACAAATGCATGCACACACTGAGCTCAAAAGTTTTTCCAGGTTATTTCACTAGAAAGCAAGTGCTGTAACCCAGGAGGTATGGAATTTTACTTTCATAGCCAAGTTTGAACAATGATTTTTTTTAGTTGTATTTTAAATATAAAGCCAAAGAGATTTGGAGCCTCTAGCTAGGCACTTCCAGATTCTGGGCACCTTTATATGCATGGCAGTTTTACAAAGATTCAGATGAATACATGAAATATTAAATACATTAGGCATTTATTTTTGTTTGATTCCCATGGGCTCTGTTGCAGCTGTCTAGAAAGAAATAATCTTAAGTCTAGATTGGCTTTGCCCTGAAGATGTCAAATGAATAGCAGAATATATAAATGGCTTGTATGTTTATAAAATTTTATTTTTTGAATAAAGGGAATGTGTTTAAATTTATTAGTTAGTATAATTCAGATACCTATCATTGGCTGTAATTATCAGTTTGAGATTGCCATTGTTGATCCCTATGCACACGTGAGACATGGACAGATAAGTGACGAGTATAGTACAGAGCAGAACTAGGCACTACATAGCAGATCTCTCAGAGTATACCGTATCCACAGCGTGATACTTTTTTCTGTATTATACTGGATATGAATATTTAATTTACTCTCGTTTTTCTTTTTGGGTCACTCTGCCTTGGTGGGATACGGCTGGTTCATTGAAAGAAAGAATATTTAATTTATGTATGTTGTTCAGGATTATGCCAAGGATTCTATCTTCATTCTTCAGTCAATTATATAGTAATTTATTCTAGTATTTGTTGGGTTGGATGTTTTATTACCAAACAGCATGAAAATTTCTTGGCTATCCTCCAATTGTGAAAAGTTCTTAGCACATCAATGATTATTCCATTTACAGCAATCGGGTCACAGCTTGAGAATACTGATCTGATCTGATTTGTTGGGTGATGATTAGAAAGTCACTGATATAGACAAGGATGATGATGAGAGTCCATAATGTTGCAATGGGAAATACCAATATTTATTACCAGAGTAGAAGTGGTAGTGCAATATATGTATATTTGTTGGAACCTGTTATTCCAGTATGACTGGATAAACTTAGTGATGGCCAAGTCATTTCAGCTTAAGGAGAATGGGCAAAGCATTATTTAGACTAAGGTATTTTAAACACTTCCTTACATTTGGAAGGAAAATGTAGACAATCATACAGTGTACAATGTCCTCATGAGGTAATGTTACTGGCAGGATATAACAAGAATCTGTACTTGCTCTAAAATTAAGAATTATATGAACGTGTTTGTAGATGATATACAATGCAATATAAGTAATAAGAATTACTGTATCCTTGCAGGAAGAACTGGATAGACTGAGCAAGTGGAATATGAAAGTGGAATGTGAAATTTTGACGTGGGTAAATACCAAGAAACTAGGTAGTAGGGTGGTAGACAGCAAGTGGCCAGGGAAGTAAACCATTCTGCCAAGCGAGTGTAAAACGAAAGCCTGTAATTGTTTTACATGATGGTAGGATTCCTGATGTCTTTTTTTTTTCTTATAAACATACAAAATTTCAGGTACATCTTGCTACTTCTACTTACACTTAGGTCACGCTACACAAACATTTCTTTTTTTTTTTTTAACATGCTGGCCATTTCCCACTGAGGCAGGGTGACCCAGAAAGAAAAGCCCAAAAAGAAAGAAAAATACTTTCATCATCATCATCATCATCATCATCCAACACTTTCACCATCACTTATACATAATCACCGTCTTTCCAGAGGCGCTCATATATGACAGTTTAGAAGTCCCTCCAAACTGCCAACATCCCAAAACCCTCCTTTAAAGTGCAGGCATTGTACTTCCCATTCCCAGGACTCAAGTCCGGCTAAATCTATAATAACCAGTTTCCCTGAAGCCAATCACTAAATATCACCCTGTTCACACTCCAACAGCTCGTCAAGTCCCAAAAACCATTCATCTCCATTCACTCCTATCTAACACACTCACACACTTGCTGGAAGTCCAAGTCCCTCGCCCACAAAACCTCCTTTACCCCCTCCCTCCAACCTTTTCAAGGACAATTCCTACCCCTCCTTCCTTCCCCTACATTTTTATACGCTCTCCAAGTCATTCTACCTCGATCCATTCTCTCTAAATGACCAAACCACCTCAACAACCCCTCGTCAGCCCTCTGACTAATACTTTTATTAACTCCACACCACCTCTTAATTTCCACACTCCGAATTCTCTGCATAATATTTACACCACATATTGCCCTTAGACAGGACATCTCCACTACCTCCAGCTGCCGCCTCACATTTACAACCCAAGCTTTGGCTTCACACCCATATAAGAGTGTTGGTACCACTATACTGTACTTTCATACATTCCCTTCTTTGCCTTCATAGATAAGATTTTTGTGTCCAAACATACCTCAATGCACCACTCACCTTTTTTCTTCCATCAATTCTATGGTTAACCTCATCCTTCATAAACCCATCTGCTGACAAGTCAACTCCCAAATATCTGAAAACATTCACTTCTTTCATACTCCCTCTCTCCAATGTGATATCCAATTTTTCTTTATCTAAATCATTTGATACCCTCATCACCTTACTCTTATCTATGTTCACTTTCAACTTTTTATCTTTGCACACCCTCCCAAACTTTTCTTTAGAATCTCCCATAAGCACAGTATCATCAGCAAAAAGAAACTGTCACTTCCCATTTTGTATTTGATTCCCCATAATTTAATACCACGCCTCACAAAACACCCTAGAATTTACTTCTTTTACAACCCCATTTATAAATATATTAAACAACCATGGTGACATTACACATCCCTGTCTAAGACCTACTTTTACCGGGAAGTAATCTCCCTCTCTTCTACACACCCTAACCTGAGCCTCACTATCCTCATAAAAATTTTTTACAGCATTTAGTAACTTACCACCTATTCTATATACTTGCAACATCTGCCACATTGCTCCCCTATCCACTCTATCATGTCTTTTCTAAATCCATAAATGCAATGAAAACTTTCCTACCTTTATCTAAATACTGTTCACATATATGCTTCAATGTAAACACTTGATCTACACATCCCCTACCCACTCTAAAGCCTTCTTGTTCATCTGCAATCTTACCTCTAATTCTTTCAATAATAACCATACCATACAAGCATATACATACACACCCCTCTGGGCTTTCTTCTATTTTCTAAGTAGTTCTTGTTCTTCCTCCATAAGCCCTGCTTGTCATAAGAGGCAACTAACATGCTGGGAGCAAGGGGGCTAGTAATCCCTTCTCAGCCGGTTTGTTGAAAAAAGAAATGCCATGAAATGAGAGAAATTGAAACCATGCTATGCAAAGAATACAGATTGTGCAATAAAATATTAAATTCATGAAGCAAAAAAAAAGAACCTAGGCGTTAATACTAACGAGATACTTTGTATTATTTGCATCACCATCAACCTCACATACACACAAATTTGAACCCATTACTTTGTTGCTTTTGTGTGTGTGTGTGTGTGTGTGTGTGTGTGTGTGTGTGTGTGTGTGTGTGTGTGTGTGTGTGTGTGTGTGTGTGTGTGTGTGTGTGTGTGTGTGTGTGTGTGTGTGTGTGTGTGTGTGTGTGTGTGTGTGTGTGTGTGTGTGTGTGTGTGTGTGTGTGTGTGTGTGTGTGTGTGTGTGTGTGTGTGTGTGTGTGTGTGTGTGTGTGTGTGTGTGTGTGTGTGTGTGTGTGTGTGTGTGTGTGTGTGTGTGTGTAATTACCATACAAAATTTTGAATTCAAAAAAGGTTTTACTGGAACACTACTATTTGACTGGATGACTTGCCATACATTCCTACATACAGCCACACTATCAAGTTTCTAAGTCATCTTAGATGTAAGAACAAATGCCTGTGACTGAATGAAGTCAATCAAAATGTATTAAAGGATTTATGAAGGATGCGGTTAATCACAGAATTGATGAAGGAAAAAAAGCGAGTGGTGCATCGAGGTATATTTGGAGACAAAAATTGTTATCTATGGAGGCAAAGAAGGGAATGTATGAAAGTATAGTAGTACCAACACTCTTATATGGGTGTGAAGCTTGGGTTGTAAATGCTGCAGCGAGGAGGCGGTTGGAGGCAGTGGAGATGTCCTGTTTAAGGGCAATGTGTGGTGTAAATATTATGCAGAAAATTTGGAGTGTGGAAATTAGGAGGTGTGGAGTTAATAAAAGTATTAGTCAGAGGGCTGAAGAGGGGTTGTTGAGGTTGTTTGGTCATTTAGAGAGAATGGATCAAAGTAGAATGACATGCAGAGCGTATAAATCTGTAGGGGAAGGAAGGCGGGGTAGGGGTTGTCCTTGAAAAGGTTGGAGGGAGGGGGTAAAGGAAGTTTTGTGGGCGAGGGCTTGGACTTACAGCAAGCGTGCGCGAGCGTGTTAGATAGGAGTGAATGGAGACGGATGGTATTTGGGACCTGACAAGCTGTTGGAGTGTAAGCAGGGTAATATTTAGTGGAGGGATTCAGGGAAACCAGTTATTTTATATAGCCGGACTCGAGTCCTGGAAATGGGAAGTACGATGCCTGCACTTTAAAGGAGGGGTTTGGGATATTGGCAGTTTGGAGGGATATGTTGTGTATCTTTATACGTACAGGAGGGCCCCACTTTACAGCGTTTCACTTTACGGCGTTCCGCTAATACGGTCATTTCAAATTATGACCAAAACTCGCTATACGGCTCCCCCCACCTGACTTTCTAATACGGTCACCGCGCCCCACCCTGTTTGTTTACATTCTTCGTGAGCTCAGTAAGCACTAAGTCTCTCCATTTTGTCTGGAAACTCCAAAATTTCAAATGTTTTTAAAAGTTATTTCATATTTTATATATACTCTGATAATTATACTTATGTATACCTGTACTTAAATAAACTTACATACTGTGCTGGCGTGCAGGTACACATTAAAATCAGTAAGAGTGTCTTATGTCTCCAGACGTCATATTAGTAATGATAATAATCATCGAGTCTCATTTAAATGTCATATATTATGTTAAATACACATTTTCATTAATCCATCTATGATATTTTTTCAAAATTATATAATAAACACGATACATAACATAAAAAGATGATAAATACACCCCACAATAGAATAAATAAACATAAATATGAGATGTGGTAGCAGACGACTTGCACAAGTGACACCATATTAGAAATAATAATAATCACTGAGTCTCATTAAATGTTGTATATTACGTTAATATACACATTTTCATTAACCCATCCATGATATTTTTTTCAAAATTATATAATAAACACGATACATAACATAAAAAGATGATAAATACACCCCAAAATAGAATAAACATAAATATGAGATGTGGTAGCCAGATAACTTGTACAAGTGACGCGAAGAATAACATTTTCTCTAATCTAACATAAGAGAAAATGTGTTACTGGGGGTAACTGTAGAAAATTATTCCTTTCGTATGTATGTAAGTCAGTTTATTCAGGTATACACAAATACAGTTACACAGATTATCGTACATAACATATGTGTAGAGAACCTAGGATAACCCAAAAAAGTCAGAGTGACTTATTTCCATTGCCTTCACTCAGAGCATCATTTCTTCTCAAAATGATGTTACATGAGAATGGGAGTGTTCTTCTTTATTTATTCTACCGTATCAATGTAGAGACAACCTGTACACAATGTAACTTGTACACAAACCAGACATGTACACTTTGTTTAAAAAACTTACCTTCGCCTGGTTTGTTTACATAACTCTGCGCCTGTACTCTCTCATGCACTCATTCTTTCTCTCTCTCATTTATTTGTTTTATCTCATTTACTTACTCCTGACCCTACATTAAGACTACAAATATTTTAAGGTAAGTAATGAGTGAACTGTATATACATTTTATCGCTCTGGGAGGCTTAAATGTAATAGAATATTATGTGTAGGTGGGTTGGCCTGGTATGGTAGCCCAGCTGACTACCATACATACCACACTTGATTTTTTACAATAAATACTACTCATCTCACCCTATATTTTAAGGTAAGTAACGAGTGAACTGTATATACATTTTATCGCTCTGGGATGCTTAAATATCATAGAATTGTATGTGTGGGTGGGGTGGCCTGGTATGGTAGCCTGGCTGACTACCATACATACCACACTTGATTTCTTACAATAAATACTACTTGTCTCACCCTAGATTAAGACTATAAATATTTTTAGGTAAGTAATGAGTGCACTATGTGTGTATTGTACTTTTTTGTTGTTTTTTGATGCCTGGTTCTATTGCTAACTTAATATATGTTAGTGTAAACTTGTTATCTAGTGTTTGTATGCATCTGTAAGTGGAAAAAAAGGGTGTTCCACTTTACGGCGGTAGCCTGGAACCTAACCAGCCGTATAAGTGGGGCCCTACTGTATATACTTCTAAACTGTTGTATTCTGAGCACCTCTGCAAAAACAGTGATTATATATCAGTGAGGTGAAAGTGTTGAATGATGATGAAAGTATTTTCTTTTTGGTGATTTTCTTTCTTTTTGGGTCACTCTGCCTCAGTGGGAGACGGCCGACTTGTTAAAAAAAAATAATTATAATAAAAGTCAGCAATACTGTACTGTATATGTACTTATCATGTTTCATAATCTAACAGAAGATCCTTCATAGGAGGATAAACATTTAGGATATTCAGTACTCTGCTATGTACAGTATACAACGACTACTTTAAGTCAATAAAGGACATTCACATACCTGCTCTTCAACTATAATTTTATATTCCCGCTGGTATTTTTCTATGAGTTGATGTTTTATTCTCTCAGCCTTTGGAAGAATTTCCTAAGGTAAAATAGAAATGAGGCATTGATGAGTAACTGAATATAACCCAAGTTTAAACAATACATATAAACAATTAGCCAGAGATGAATTACTAACAAAAAAATAATGATTCCCATAATAATAAAAATTATCCTGATAAATTATTTTAAATGATTAGCAATATTAACTGATATGGCACATTGAATATATCAAACATGGGAATGCAAATTGTATATAAAAACCAAGAAATTCTTATAAACATCTAAAATAAAAATTTGCCTATTATATCTTAGAAAGGTGTAAACAGAACTAAAAAAGACTGATGCACTTTGCTTAGATATCTGAGACACTGAGACAGAAAAGACTGGAAGCCACTATGGCCAAAATCAAGGTCAGTGAATGAATCGATTCCTTAATGTTTCGATGGTTTGTTGGAAGATGCAGACATTGTCACCTGCACCTGTAAGTTAGGCTTGGAGCCTCATATCAAAGTATGGTAATATCAGTTTCATATTTCTGTTTTTTCACATGACTGCTTTTTTTTTTTCTCCAAATAAAAAAAATTATAAAAATTCTTGAACTGCTTTATACAGCTCTTGAAAATAATGAATATCCTCTGGGCCTCTTCATAAACCTGCAGAAAGCCTTCAGTACAGTGGACCACATCCTGCACCTTAAATTAGAACATTATAGGGTCAGAGAGGTCATACTATTGTATACTTAAAGTTTTATCTCAGTAGGAGACATCAGCATATCTCCATCAATGGTGTAACTTAATCAACCCAGCCTGTCAACATAGGTAATTAGGGGAGTGTTCTTGGCCTTTTGCTCTTCCTCATATACAATGGAACCCCGGTTTTCATCCGGTCTGAATATCATACAATTCGGATTTCGACCGCTTTTTTCGGTGACTTTTTACCCGGGTTTCGTACATCCACTTGAAAATCATCCGTATCAGACACGTTCGCCCTCTTGTGCCACCACCGCTCACAGTCTGCCTGTGTCACTCGCTCAGTGAACAATACTCTGCACATTCACCAATTGTTTTTGGTACTTGTTTACTGGTGTATCACTCTGAAAATCCCCGAGTGTTCAAGAAAAACAATGTCATGAAGAGTAAATTGTGTGTGATGTGGAAGGCTAACAACAAGGCACGAGTCACAAGGCTAATTTTCATTGAGTGGGTCAATGAAGTGTTTGGCCTGAATGTGAAGAACTACCTCCTGGAAAATAAATAGCCACTCAAGTGCCTCCTTGTAATAGACAATGCTCATGCTCATCCTCGAGACTTGGAAGACCAATTGTTGGAGGAGTTTAGCGTCATCACAGTGAAATTCTTGGCCCCTAATACCACTCCTCTTATCCGGCCCATGGACCAGCAGGTCATTTCAAACTTCAAAAAACTCTACACTAAAGCAATGTTTCAAAGGTGCTTTGAAGTCACCTCGGACACTGAAATGACCCTAAGAGAGTTCTGGAGGACTCGCTTCAGTCCTCAATTGCATAAGCCTTATAGATAAGGCTTGGCAGGCAGCGAGTTCGAAGACGATAAACTCTGTTTTGAGAAAACTGTGGCCAGAATGTGTCCTCGAGAAGGATTTTGAAGGGTTTGAGGCTGACCCTGACAACCCTATGCCTACTGTGGAATGTATTGTGTCTTTGGGGAAGTCCATGGGGTTGGATGCGAGTGGTGAGGATGTGGAAGAGTTGGTGGAGGACCACAGGGAAGAGCTAACCACTGAAGAGCTGGATGACCTTTAACCCATAAACGGTCCAAATGTATATATACGTTCACTACCCCAGTGCCCCGTATATGTATTTTGAAAAAAAAAATAGTTTTTTTTTTATTGAAAAAAGAGCACATTTTCTAAGTGTTATAGGATAAAAAAAAAAAATTTTAGAGTCAGTACTTACCGAGATATGAGGCCACAAAGTTGGCACTTGGGGCCAACATGGAGCGCTGCTGCTTGCAAAAGTGTTGCCGATATGCCTTCTCTAATTTTCATATTTTATATAATTTTCATGTTCTGATAATTACAATTTATAGTAGTTCTTGTCATTTCATAACCAATCTTTGTTCTGAAACTAGTATTAGGTACTCAAATTGTCACAAACACACTGACAGGTGAACATTTACACCTGCCTTGGCCATTTACTATTGTCTTTGAATATATACAAAGTATTTATATGTCCCAGCAGTGTTTTGGAGAAGAAAAAAAAAAGAAAAAAAAAGAAAAAAGAAAAAAAAGAAAAAAAAGAAAAAAAAAAAGAAAAAGAAAAAAAAAGAAAAAAAATAAAAAAAAAGAAAAAGAAAAAAAAAGAAAAAAAATAAAAAAAAAAGAAAAAAAAAAGAAAAAAAGAAAAAAGAAAAAAAAAAGAAAAAAAGAAAAAAAGAAGAAAAAAAGAAAAAGAAAAAAAATGAAAAAAAAGAAAAAGAAAAAAAAAAGAAAAAAAGAAAACAAAAAAGAAAGAAAAAATAAAAGAAAAAAAAGGAAAAGAAAAAAAAGAAAAAAAAAGAAAAAAAGAAAGTAAAAAAAAAGAAAAAAAGAAAAAGAAAAAAAAAAGAAAAAAAAAGAAACAAAAAGAAAAAAGAAAAAAAAGAAAAAAGAAAAAAAGAAAAAGAATACATAATAATAATAAAATAATAAGTTGCCTTGAAGCATGAAAAATAAAGTCCACCCCTGACAGTGACATGATAAGATGAGATAACATCTGATAAGAGCTGACGTTTGACGAGCATACACAAGGGTGAGGGAGGGTGCAGCAGATACGAAAAGATTAGAGGTGACATTTCATGAGCATGGCCCTCCTTTGTTTTTGCTGGTACACAAACATGTCTGTGTATTTGTCTGTCTGTCAAGCTCCCTGTCTATCTGTCTAGCTCTCTGTCTCAGAGCCACAAGACTGCATCATCACCTTTACTCATCTTCAAGCAGAGTATAGCACTTTGTCTGGATTTTTGGGGTTATCCTAGGTAATTTACACTATGTATACGTGTATTTATGTGTACCTGTGAGACAGAAAGAGATAGACAGAGATAGACAGGGATAGACAAACAGATAGAGACAAAGATAGACAGACAGAGACATTGATACAGACAAATGGAGATAGAGCCTGGCCGCCAGCAGCCAGCCAGCCACACAGCTGGCCAGCCAGCCAGCTAGCTAGCCAGCCAGCCAATCAGTCAGCCAGTCATCCATCCAGGCAGCCAGCCTGCCAGCCAGCCAGAATTGTTTCTCTTGACTTAGGGCATAGATTATAAGACATTCTGAAAGGGTGTTGCACAAATATTGCACATGGGTTATTATCTAGGTTTTTTGATATTTCCTCAACCACTTGTGGCCACATCCACCTCAAAGCCACTAAACTCAGGGTCAAAATCACTTTCTTCTTAAAATGGGAGTGTTAATACTACATGACATCAGTGAATCCCATGTGTCTGCAGCCGTTTGCTCTAGCTGGCGCTCATTTGAACTGGTGCTCCCACAAGGTACTAAGTGGTCCCAGATTTTTTAATACCGCGTACACTGAGTGTTAGTACACATTCTATGCTGACAAGGCATCTCAGGCCAATCATGCCAAACTTGAAGGCAGGAAAAATAAAACCTATATATACGTTTGGGACACTAGTGGTAAAAACGTACATACATTATGTTTGGACCGTTTACGGGTTAACTGGAACAGCAACAGATCGCAGCTGAGGAAATTACTTCAGAGGAGGAGGAAGAGGGGAGAACGTGCCTTCTGCAGTGATTAAGGACATTTGTGCAAAGTGGAGTGAGGTGCAAAGTTTCGTGGAGAACTATCACTAACAAAACTGTTGCAAGCCCTGTCTGCAACACGTTCAATGACAATGCCTTGTCCCATTTTAGGCAAATCTTAAGAGACGCCAGAAACAGCTCTCTGGACAGATTTTTTGTGCGACAGGGGTACAGTGACTCTTAAGCTGGTCCTAGTGCCAGTAAAAAACAAAGGAGGGAAGTAATCCTGGATAGGGCTTTGATACCTTAAGTCCTTATGGAGGGGGATTTCCCTTTCAAACAAACTCTCCTTCCTCTCCCCTCCTTGCCTTCTTCCAAACGCCAACAAGTCTTCAATAAAGGTACAAAATAGCGATTTAAATGTTCATTTATCCATTTCATTAGTCATTTATATTTTTTCTCATTGTTTTCTGTATGTAAAACTATAGTTATTCTCTATAAAATGTATTTTTTGTTAATATTTTTGGGTGTCTGGAATGGATTAATTGGATTTACATTATTTCTTATGGGAAATATTACTTCGGTTTTTGACTGACCTTTTGAAATGGATTAAGGATGAAAACCGGGGTTCCACTGTACATCAATGATCTCCCCAGTATATTTTATCTCCTTGAACCTGCTTTGTACGTAGATGACAACTTTTGTCATCTCCCACTCAAATCTGACTTCTCTCAATAACACAAGAATACAAGGTGTGTGTAATAACAAAATAAGGTTAACAGTACTTAAGGACATTACATACTAAACTAAAAATTTAAACAACTTTATGACCTAAGCTAAGTACACAGTAAGATACACTGGTGTATCTTACATAAAGGGAGATTCGGATTGTTACTGGGCTGTGTAGTTGCCAATCTGTCAATTTTATTAATTAAATTAACAATGGCATGTACAAGACAACTTACAAATGCCCTTTCTAACTGGCCTCAAACTTTCAATGATGGTGCATCCCATAAAAAGTAAGGCTAAGGTTTATAAATACTGTATTATAGAGTAAACAATTGCCTAAACATTTGGCTTGGCTGGCCACCTCATTTCTATGCCTCATTCTGCAATGTGTGTGTGTGTGTATTTCATAGCTTCAGTACAAATATTTTTCTTATTTAAAGATTGTTCAGCCTTCTAATACTAACATTGCATTTCCTATTTGAAGTAACATTAACCTTTAAGATGATCAATATTTTTGCACTCTTAAATAAAGCAAGCCTTCAGTATCGAATTTTCAGTAACCCTTCTCTTTGACTGATCTAATCTCATTGTCTTCTTATTTCATAATATGTATAAAGATTACAGCTAAATTCCTTTTACATAAATTTCTCTCTTTTTTTTAATTTAGTGTTCTTACAATTTTACAATGAAGATGAAAACTTTCATAAAATTTACCTTAAGTTTCTTAGTATTATTGGTTTTGTCAGCTGATGAGTGACTAGCAAAGTCTGGGTGGCTTCGTATCTTTTCTAAAAATAGCCTGCAATAAAAGTTTCATCTTGTTATATATAATGCTTCAGTAATTTACACTGAAGAGGAAATGTATGCATTTATCACTATTTCACAAGGATTCACTTTCAAAAATTAATTTACACTATCATTCTTAGTACTACATAGAAAGCTCACAAATCGTGTACTGTAGCCTAAAATTGTACTTACGTCATAAATTTCATGTACAAAATAAAGGCATTTTCAAGGCTTCCCTCCTCATCATAAACATCAGCCATCCGAACCATTTCCAAGCCTGATCTGTAGTACCTGTAAATTTGTAATAACTAATTAAATTACATTTTCTGCACAGTTACACCAATCCCATGGAGCTACATATTTTCTTTATTACTGGGTATGACTAATAAGGGGATAGATAACCTCATGGATGCAGTCACTTTATTTAACCTAGTTAGAGGGCCTCAGAAGGCCACACGTTTCCTGTATATGATAGCACCTGGGTTTCAGTTAAATCTTTCACTTTTCATAGTACAGTATGTTATAGTATAAAAAAAAAAACAATAAGACAATTATTACTAGATTTATGGGGAAATGTCAAACTCTTAAGAGTTATACAGTACATGGGGAATGAGGAATAGGAGGAAAAAATGTCTGATCCAAGAAGTGGGGGACAATTCAAAGGTGAAAGGCTCACTTAAATTTATTTATCTTCCATGTTGTTTCATTACCATCCAGATATGAACTGCTTTCACAAGTCAGCCATTACTTGATAAGGAAAATGTGATACAAAATGAATCCCATGAATAAATAAATGATCATATGCAGCTGGAACTGATGGGATCATGACAGAAATGTTAAAAGCAGGGGGGGATATAGTGTTGGAGTGGTTGGTACTTTTGTTCAATAAATGTATGAAAGAGGGGAAGGTACCTAGGGATTGGCGGAGAGCATGTATAGTCCCTTTATATAAAGGGAAAGGGGACAAAAGAGACTGTAAAAATTATAGAGGAATAAGTTTACTGAGTATACCAGGAAAAGTGTACGGTAGGGTTATAATTGAAAGAATTAGAGGTAAGACAGAATGTAGGATTGCGGATGAGCAAGGAGGTTTCAGAGTGGGTAGGGGATGTGTAGATCAAGTGTTTACATTGAAGCATATATGTGAACAGTATTTAGATAAAGGTAGGGAAGTTTTTATTGCATTCATGGATTTAGAAAAGGCATATGATAGAGTGGATAGAGGAGCAATGTGGCAGATGTTGCAAGTATATGGAATAGGTGGTAAGTTATTAAATGCTGCAAAGAGTTTTTATAAGGATAGTGAGACTCAGGTTAGGGTGTGTAGAAGAGAGGGAGACTACTTCCCGGTAAAAGTAGGTCTTAGACAGGGATGTGTAATGTCACCATGGTTGTTTAATATATTTATAGATGGGGCTGTAAAGGAAGTAAATGCTAGGGTGTTCGGGAGAGGGGTGGGATTAAATTTTGGGGAATCAAATTCAAAATGGGAATTGACACAGTCACTTTTTGCTGATGATACTGTGCTTATGGGAGATTCTAAAGAAAAATTGCAAAGGTTAGTGGATGAGTTTGGGAATGTGTGTAAAGGTAGAAAGTTGAAAGTGAACATAGAAAAGAGTAAGGTGATGAGGGTATCAAATGATTTAGATAAAGAAAAATTGGATATCAAATTGGGGAGGAGGAGTATGGAAGAAGTGAATGTTTTCAGATACGTACTTGGGAGTTGACGTGCCGGCGGATGGATTTATGAAGGATGAGGTTAATCATAGAATTGATGAGGGAAAAAAGGTGAGTGGTGCGTTGAGGTATATGTGAAGTCAAAAAAACGTTATCTATGGAGGCAAAGAAGGGAATGTATGAAAGTATAGTAGTACCAACACTCTTATATGGATGTGAAGCTTGGGTGGTAAATGCAGCAGCAAGGAGACGGTTGGAGGCAGTGGAGATGTCCTGTTTAAGGGCAATGTGTGGTGTAAATATTATGCAGAAAATTCGGAGTGTGGAAATTAGGAAAAGGTGTGGAGTTAATAAAAACATTAGTCAGAGAGCAGAAGAGGGGTTGTTGAGGTGGTTTGGTCATTTAGAGAGAATGGATCAAAGTAGAATGACATGGAAAGCATATAAATCTATAGGGGAAGGAAGGCGGGGTAGGGGTCATCCTCGAAAGGGTTGGAGAGAGGGGGTAAAGGAGGTTTTGTGGGCAAGGGGCATAGACTTCCAGCAAGCGTGCGTGAGCGTGTTAGATAGGAGCGAGTGGAGACGAATGGTACTTGGGACCTGACGATCTGTTGGAGTGTGAGCAGGGTAATATTTAGTGAAGGGATTCAGGGAAACCGGTTATTTTCATATAGTCGGACTTGAGTCCTGGAAATGGGAAGTACAATGCCTGCACTTTAAAGCAGGGGTTTGGGATATTGGCAGTTTGGAGGGATATGTTGTGTATCTTTATACGTATATGCTTCTAAGCTGTTGTATTCTGAGCACCTCTGCAAAAACAGTGATAATGTGTGAGTGTGGTGAAAGTGTTGAATGATGATGAAAGTATTTTCTTTTTGGGGATTTTCTTTCTTTTTTGGGTCACCCTGCCTCGGTGGGAGACGGCCGACTTGTTGAAAAAAAAAAAAAAAAAAAATGCACTACCAATACAGCAAGCAAGGTAATAACATTTTGTGTATCACATTAATATGAATGTTTCTAACTGGTCACATTACATATATAATACAAGAATGGCAATTAAAGCAAAATGACAAGGATAATAATTTCAAGTGCTTAATTTTTTGCAAAGACTGACATCACACTAAGCCAAGCACTAATTTTCATGTGGTACAAATGTGCAAGGTAATACTCCTCAATTGTATATAGCTGCCATAACACATGATACAATCATCATTAAGAGAACACGAATATAAATTTATATCTTTTCTGCAGCATGTAACAATAACAATAAGTTTATTTTAGCATGATACATGTGTGTACAAAGGAGTAACAATTTGGTGAACAAGCCAAAAGCCCCATTATATGCAGAGCATTTCAAGCATACTTTAAGACTAACTTAAGATTAATAAGGCAATAACAGCGCAGTAATGAAGTTAACATGTAATATAATATTGTTAGGCACAAAAGAAAGCCCCTAACATGTGGTGCATTTCAAGCAAAGTGCCTAAAACAGAGAATGGGCACTTAGCCCAATCACTATGATAGATCCCAATGTCTAAAATAACTAAGCATAATGTACTGTACAAAGATATTTTGGGCAACAGGAGGTACAGTACTACAACACTCAAGATACAGTACTAAGTATAAGTGGGTTCTTTTAGTGATGGTGAGATAGTGGTTAGCATGATGTCATCATCAATGCAAGGATGAAACCCTCAATATTATGGACAAATGGGTGGGATTGTTCAAGTGTGCTAACTCGAAAGAATGTTAAAAAAAAAGTGAAGAAAAAAAAGAAGAGCACTAAGTACTCTAATGTATACCCTACATAGTATATTGTACACAATTTACTGTCATATTACAAGATACACTGAAAAAGGAGCTAAAAGTACAATTTAACCAGTGGATTTTTGCCCACAATTTTAAAAGTCCATTATATTCAGGGTTTACTGTAGGTCAAACCCCATACAATTCCTCTCTCCCCAATCTGTTGCTACTTTCATGAGCACAAGATTTAATGTTTGTTATTAAATACAATTCAGGAGGTCTTAACATAAACATCTAATGTTATATACAGTGGACCCTCGGTTATTGGCCGTTATCCGTTCCAGAAGGTCGGCCTAAATCCGAAAAGACCGAAATAATATTTCCCACGAGAATTAATGTAAATCCAATTAATCCGTTTCAGACACCCAAAAATATTAACAAAAAATACATTTTTTAAAGATTAACTATAGTTTTACATACAGAAAACAATGAGAAATAAATATACAGCACAAATTTTAATGATAAATGAACATTACATAATTTTATTGAAGACTCTTGTTGGCGTACTGAAGAAGGCAGGAGGGGAGAGGGAGTTGGGAGTCCCCAACTCTCTCCCCCCCTCTGTGTAGTGCAGCCCTCCTGGGCTACACTACACAGCCATATTACCATGTTCACTGAGTTTAAATGTTTCTAACAACTATCTTTAGATGCCATCATAAACAAAGGGAGAAGTAATGAATAATTCATTCCGAGAATTGTAAACCAACACACATGAAGGGCAGTTACTGAGCGAGACGCCAGATTCACAGTTTTCTCTAACGCTGAATAGAGAAAACGTCTCCACCCAAATCTCCACTCAATAGCATATAAACACGGCATGTTTATTTGCTATGTAACATGTTTCTTATATAATTTTGAAGAAAATATCATAGATGGATTAATGAAAATGTCTATATTAACCTAAAATAAGACATTTAACCCGTCAACGGTCCAAACATATATATACCTTCACTACCCCAGTGCCCTGAATATTTTGAAAAATAAAAACGTAATTTTCTAATGAAAATAAAGAGCACATTTTTCTAAGTGTTATAGGATTAAAATAAAAAAATTAGGGTCAGTACTTACTGAGATATGAGGCTGCAAAGTTAGCACTTAATGCTCACCTGATGGCAACATAGTGTCCTGCCGCTTGCAGAAGCGTTGCCAATATACCATTTTTATATTACTTTATATAATTTTTATGTTCTGATAATTACAATTTATTGTAGTTCTTGTCATTTCATAACCAGTCTCTGTTCTGAAATTGTACTCAAATTGTCACAAACACATTGACAGGCGGACATTTACACCTGCCTTGGTCATTTACTTTTGTCTAGGAATATATACAAAGTATTTATAGGTCCCAGCAATGTTTTGGATACATGGGAGTATAGAAGATGGAAGAAGGAAGGAGAAGGAGGAAGGAAGAAATTCCCTTGAATCAATGTGTAAGACAAGTGTTCAGTGATAAGCATCAGGGAGGGCAGTGACAAGATCAGATACGAGATGACATTTGATGGGCTCCAGCAGGGTGCAAAGATAAGATGAGATAGTGCAGAGATAAGAGAGATAAGCTATGACATTTGATGGGCACCAGCAAGGGTGCAGAGATGAGGGATGATGACATTTGATGAACTCGTATCTCTGATTATCTGTCTCTGTCTGCTTGTCTCTTTCCATCTCTCTGCTTATCTCTCTGTCTGTCTCAGAGAGAGCCAATGTGAACCAACAGGTATTCTTATGCATTATATCTACAAGCACAGTATAGCACTTCGGACTTCGGATTTTTTAGGTTATCCTAGGTAATTTACACTACATATAATTGTATTTGTGTGTACCTTTGAGACAGACAGAGACAGATAGACAGACTAAACTTGGGGTTAACATCACTTTCCTCTTAAAAGGGGAGTGTTAATATGACATTACATCAGTGAATCCTTGGTGTTTGCCCTACTGTCTGCTCTAGCTGGCACTCCCACAAGGTACTAAGTGGTCCCAGATTTTTTAATATGGTGCACACCGAGTGTTAAGACCCATTCTATGCTGACCAGGCATCTCGAGCCAATCGTGCCAAATTTGGAGGCAGGAAAAATAAAATGTATATTTACGTTCGGGGCACTAGCGGTAAGAACGTATATATACGTTTGGACCATTTACGGGTTAATGTGCTCACGAGCGATTTCTTATACGTCCAATACAGCCGATTCCCAAAATAACGGCCGATAACCGGGATAGAATTTCGGCGAAAATAGCAGGCAAAAACCAAATTGGCCGACATCCGGAACGGCCGATAACCGATGGTCCACTGTACATTTACATAATGGACCCTTAGAAACCATTTAAAGTAACAACAGCCAAACCACAACACAAACTTGTGTGAAACAACTACCAGTATCTTTTGTGTTATTGTTTTCTGGACAAATAACCAATTTGTAAGCTGATAAAACAGGAACACAACTTGTTTGTACATATATACATATACACCTACCATCCGACTTATGACCTGCTCGACTTACGACCACTCGACTTACGACCGTGTTTTTTTTGCCAAATTTCTGGGAAATAAACAACTATTTGTGTTGTACACAGTGTTTATCCCAAACATTACAGTATAAAATACAGTATTAACAGCATAAAAAGTAAATTAAAACATGAAATACCAAAATAAAACAATAAAATAAAGTCATTACAAAAATGTGATGTTGATATTCAGTAGTAAAGTTCGACTTATGTCCACTTCAACTTACGACCGGTTTCTCGGAACCGAACTCAGTCGTAAGTCGGATGGTAGGAGTATGTACTAAAGTAAAATGTACGTATTATCTTTCACAGAATATATTATGACCTCACTACTCAAATTTGCACAAAATGAAGAAGTTCATTATGAAGGAAAAATTATACAAAAAATAAAAAATCATTGTATTTTTAACAAAACAAATCAACTTACCTGCGCAGGGGTATTTTTCCATCAACAATAACGGAATCACTTTGAGTGCAAAGCTGCTTGATACGTGATGCAGGCTCTAAATGAGAATAATCTGAGCCAGACATTCTGTAAATAAGACTGGTAAGTCTTTGTAAGTGAAATGCATACATGATAGAATTATTACTGAAAGAGTTAAGGGTAACAAAGTATGATTATAGAAGAACAAGAAGGATTTAGGAAGGGTAGAGGATGTGAAGGCCACTTACATTGAAGCATACATTTACTTTACATGAATTACAAAAGTTAAGAACAGTGGCTTTGAACAGAGTTCACAAAATAAGGAACAACACCTTTATGAGTTTCATAGGGTAAGGAATAAAATTCAACTATTCTTATTCAAAAGTAGGTCAGTATCAATATGAAAGTGAAGAGCATTGGCAACAACTACAATTCTTTGGGCATAGTCAAAACCTAAAAATCCATTCTAACAGTTATAAATATTGGTATTTCAAGATGCACCTACACTGACATACTTTTCAATTTGTACTACAGTATATATAACGACCGAAGGAGGGATGTTAATGTTGCAGTTTTATAACTGTAGGGTAAGGGCATCTCTGGCAAGACAGTGATGGAGTGAATGATGGTGAAAGTTTTTCTTTTTAGGGCCACCCTACCTTGGTGGGAAACAGCCAGTGTGTTAATAAAAAAATAATAAATAAAAATAACGACTCAATTACAATATTGTATTGAGTAAATTGAGAGTTGCAAATCTACACCAAGAAAATCTCAAATAATTTTAAAACCTACTATAGTAATAAAGGCATCATCTCCAAACTATTCCTGGTAATAGTTTATGACCACTACTTGACCAATTTGTTCTATTAATTATATGTCCATTATGTTGCAGTGTCCGACAGATTGTAATAAAGTTGGTAGAATTACCGACAATATGTAAAGTAAGAGGACACAAGTGCAACTAACGTAACATTTTATTGTGGCAACATTTCACTCTCCAGGAGCTTTGTCAAGCCGTTACAAACAGTATATGGACACAGAGGGTATATATAAGCTCAGAGTGAGGTGCAATACTAGTGGTAGTAGTAACAGTAGTGATATAAGTAGTAGTAGTAGTAATACAATACGTTAGAACAATTAACTTGCACATGAGTAAAAGGATATAAAAGCTATTATCCTTTTACTCATGTGCAAGTTAATTGTTCTAACATATTGTATTACTACTACTAATATCACTACTACTACTACTCTACTATCACTCTGAGCCTATACATACCCTCTGTGTCCATGTACTGTTTGTAACGGCTTGACAAAGCTCCTGGAGAGCGAAACGTTGCCACAATAAATTGTCACATTAGTTGCACTTGTGTCCTTTTCCTTTACATATTGTCGGTAATTCTACCAACTTTAATACAATCTGTCAGACACCGCAACATAATGGACATTTCATGCAGACGTTATCTGGACACCCTATTAACAATAGTTTGAACTATAAAATATTAGGTTGATTTTACAGTTGACATACTAATTTGTGCAAATTAACGTAAAATAACTTAACCTTACTTTCATCATCAGTCTAGCGTTTTTGCTTACATTTGGCTGACACTTGACATGGTTCAATACTAAGCGTTGACTGGCTCAGACATGCTGTGCAGCCAAAATAAATGTACTATTTTTTATATTTTTTTTATTTTAACAACAGATGAAATACTTTCACTAACTTCATCATCTTGCCAGAGCCGCATTGACACTACAGCTCAGGTGCCCCTCCAAAATGCAATATCCCCACCCCTCCATCAGTGTTGGCAATATACTTCCCACCTCCAGGACTCAAGTCCAGCTAACCAGTTTCCTTGAATTCCTTCATATCTTTCAAAATAAAAACTGGCACAAAAATGACTTTTGTACTTACGTATTCCATGAAGTATGCAAGTTGTATGTACAGTACCATACATAGTAAACTAATACCCAAGTTCCACTTAGTAGTAGTCAGTAACCTTAGCTCTATTTTTCTGCATTATTGTACAACAATATATTAGTTGCAAGAAAGTATGAGAATGGCTTTATTTGTATTATTTTTAAAATTGCTGCACTCAGTCAATATTTAGGGGAAAGCTGTCCTATATTTGATTATATTAATTTTGGTATAACATTTTAACTTAGTGAATGAACCTCAAATATCACTTATAACCCTCTGTGTGCAGTAATAAATCATTTACTGGCACACACAGAGCCAGCCCTAAGGTTTGGAGACTCATCGCTCCGCTGAATTGTTACTCTTGTTTACTATGAATGTTCATTACGCTGGTATAACACTAGCACCTTCATCTTATTTTAAAACTTCCTAAATTTTATATTACTATGTTGTTTGAGTAATTTACACAGGATAACCGAAGAAAGCCGAGCAATAAGTTACTTCCACTGGAGTTCTTCTGGCCCTTCCTTAAAATGAGGACCACAATACATACTTTATTAACTCTCCCCTGAATTGAACACAGGTCCTTTCAGTCAAGCTGAACATCCAGTTTTACATTATAGCATACATTTGCTAGGCAAGATGCAAAACAAAGGACTAAGTAACTACGTATACAGAAATCTAAAACATACAGAGAGTGAACAAAGTAAAATGAGCAAATGCCAGGTTCAACTAGTGTCCAAACTATCTTGCTGCGAAACTTGGAAAGATAAGGAACCAAAGCCAGTATGGTACTAGAAGCAAACACAGACTGAAAACACCTTCTATTACACATCGGGGCCAGGAGCTAAGACTCGACCCCTGCAACCACAAATAGGCGAGTACATTAATAAAGAAATGGAAAGAGATAGTTGATCATGTAAAGGCAAGTCTTAGTATAAAACAAATTAAGAGAGCCAAAGAATATCTAATGAACAAAACTAGACGGGGAGTTACTGATTTCGTGTGTGAATAAATGTACACAGTTCTTAAAATGCTCAAATTTGATGTAGTAATCGGATGCACATTTCGAATAATTGACAGTGTATATGTATGACAGGGGACCCCCCAATGGATATAAATCACATTATCTGAATTTACTGGGTTATCCTAGATTAAATGTACATAATACTTTTTGGTGTACATACATAATATATGCATCACTGTAAAAAAAATTGTATGCTACATGAAAAAAAAATCAATAAAAACTTAATCATTTACATTCAGTATTGGTGCAATTGACAGATCCATGCAGTTCATGTAAGCAGTGGTGAATAAGTGCTTTATTTCTGAAGGTGTGTTTTATGGAAATTCTCTAGTGTAACATGAGCTGTACAACAGATATATATATGTATATAGCATTTAGTGACTATTATAAAAGACCCTATCTTTATGTTACCTGACCTAAATTTACTTAACCTGGACAATATTAAGTTAGGTTAGATTAGTGTGGGTTAGATTAGAGTGGGTTAGATTAGAGTGGGTTAGATGAGGTTAGGTTGGGTTAGATAAGGTTAGGTTATATTAGGTTACGTTATGCTATCAAATGTGCATATAATAATATAATTAAACTCAGCACTTCACATATTTCTTTCCAAGGAAAAAATACATAATGACCACAGAGGCACACAACTAAGGCAAATTGTCTCCTAACATATTTAAAGTTTCTTATTCACACACACACATACACACACATATATACAGCATTCAAGGACCCCAATAAAAATTCCAAGGACCCCAATGGAAATAAATCACTAACTTTTTGGATTATCTTAGGTAATTTACACTATATGATAATTGCACTTATTTGAACCTGTACCTAAATAAACTTAATAGAAATGATAGATTACATAACCGAACACTCCCACCCCTACACTTATATGGCATCAAAGACATGGAAAGTGTCTAGCATGCACAGGTAATGGATGCACACCTATTTTTGTCAACAAGAGTGCAATACAACTAGTATACATACACTGTACTTATTAACATATACTGAGAACCATTCAAGCCATAGTAACACTGGTAAGTAGGAGAGGTTTGTAGTAGCGCATACCTAGCTCCCATTACTCTTTCAAAGTAGTCCCTAACAGCTCTTGGAATGACAGCACACATGGCTGGCCACACTGACCATCACTTTCTACTTGAACTGACCTGGGCGAGGTGAGTGTGACGGAGGTGAGACGAGGACCACCAGTGAAAGCTACAGCTCAGTGACGTCAGGTGTTGACATCACTCACCTGACACACACTCACGCTCACACTAGACAAGTGCCTTTGACGACTAGTAACTACTACTACTACTCACACACATACACTAGACAAGTGCCTTTGACGACTAGTAACTACTACTACTACTCTCACACATACACTAGACAAGTGCCTTTGACAACTAGTAACTACTACTACTCACACACATACACTAGACAAGTGCCTTTGACAACTAGTAACTACTACTACTACTACACACACACACTAGACAAGTGCCTTTGACAACTAGTAACTACTACTACTATACACACATACACTAGACAAGTGCCTTTGACAACTAGTAACTACTACTACTACACACACACATACACTAGACAAGTGCCTTTGACAACTAGTAACTACTACTACTACTACTACTACTACACACACACTAGACAAGTGCCTTTGACAACTAGTAACTACTACTACTACTACACACACACTACCTAGTAGTGACTAGTGAAGAGGCGGGGCCAGGAGCTAGGACTCGACCCCTGCAACCACAAATAGGTGAGTACACACACACTAGACAAATGCCTTTGACAACTAGTAACTACTACTCACACACACACACACTAGACAAGTGCCTTTGACAACTAGTAACTGCTACTACTACTACACACACACACACTAGACAAGTGCCTTTGACAACTAGTAACTACTACTCACACACACTAGACAAGTGCCTTTGACAACTAGTAACTACTACTCACACTCGACAAGTGCCTTTGACTAGTAACTACTGGTCACACTCGACAAGTGCCTTTGACAACTAGTAACTACTACCACTCCTACTACTACTACTACTACTCACACAATGAAATAAATCAGACTTTTTGGGTTATCCTAGGTAATTGACACTTCGTATGATAATTGTACTTATGCGTACTTGTGCCTAAATAAACTTACACACGCACTCAGCTAATGCGGAGAATTCAAGCGGACGAGGACCAGGCAAGACTACAAAGGGATCTGGACAGGTTGCAATCCTGGGCCGACAAATGGCTCCTGGAGTTTCACCCGCCAAGTGCAAAATCAAGAAGCTTGGGGAATATAACTGGAGAGGGTTTCGGGGGGTTAACGCCCCTGCGGCCCGGTCTGAGATCAAGCCTGGAAGGACAAAGACCGCAAATGGAGTACATGCTCAGGGGTCAATCATGGGGAGCGCTAAACCCGTAGGGTTATACAGCTCACGTGGGGGGATGGAAGGTATTCAGGCTCAATTCGGGGAACCGGAGCGCAGATCCAATTCCCTAGATCAAGAGCCCCTCACCAGCATCAAGGAACCTCCCTTGAGGGGTACTCAAGGAAAATGGTCTTGAGGTAAGCATCACACCGAACATATCCCCTGAGGTGCACATCAACCAAATAACTACTGCAGCATATGGGCACCTGGCAGACCTAAGAATATTATTATAATCATGGGGGAGCGCTAAACCCGTGGGATTATACAGCGCATTTGGGGGAGATGGATGGAAGGTATTCAGGCTCAATTCAGGGAACTGGAGAACAAATCCAATTCCCTAGAGGGGAGACCTAAGAATAGCGTTTCGACATCTAAGGTGGCATTCACGACACTACACCGTGTACGTCAGGCCCATATTTGGAGTATACAGTAGTATGAAACTCACACCTGGTCAAGTACGTCAAGAATTTAGGAAAAGTGCAAAGGTTTGCAACAAGACTGGTCTTGGAACAACAGGGTATGTCCTACAAGGAGAAGCTAAGGGAGCTCAACTTGACAACACTAGAGGAAAGAAGGGATAGGAGAGGACATGACAACGACGTATAAAATACACCTCTCTATGGTGTATAAATATTCCGAACTGGATGAATCTTACTGTAGCCAGCTGGCCTATTGGCTTAAGCGCTGGCCTGGAGTTTTACGACTCGCTCGCCACTAGTTCATTTCCCACCCGTGGTATGGTTTGTTTTATGTTTATATAGACTGAGATAGGGTGATGACAGACAGGGAACAGCTAAGGAAATATTTTAAAATCTGCTGAATGCAGGAACAGCAGCAGGAGGAGGGCCAGGTGGGAACATCCAAACTCAGGGAACTCCTCCAGACTTAACCTTGGCCTTCTCAGCGGTATACTTGGAGAGCTATACTCGAGGATCAACGCCCCTGCGGTCCAGTCTATGACCAGGCCTCCTGGTGGATCAGGGTCTGATCAACCAGGCTGTTAGTGCTGGCCGTATGCTGACCGACGTACGAACCACAGCCCAGCTGATTAGGTACTGACTAGGTGCTTGTCCAGCTCCTTGATGTTGCAGTGGCCAGGCATAGGCTTGGTCACAAGTACTTCTGGCAGTTTGGGAGACACACAAATGATCAAACTAAATGCAAATTATGTGATCAGGCATATGGTCACTATCTTGAACACTATGTGCTTAAATGTCCACTTATTGAGGAATACAGAGATAGACAGTATAATAACGTATGTGATATATCAAGATATCTTATTAATGAAAATAAGGTACGAGACATGCTAAGCAAATTTCCTAAATTTGCTTTTAATAGAGAAGTGAGCTGTAGATATAAATCCAAATGTACACCTGTTAACCCTTTTGGGGCCAAGTTCCTAGGCCTTTTGTGTATCCATATGCTCTTGCGCTACCGTCCACAGGATGGACGGTAGCGACTAGTGGATGGTTCCACTATGACCCGTCTACTCCTGCTTCGCCTCACCTGACTACAGTATATAAGCCACGTTTACGGCCCTATGCTGTACATTCTGCAAGACTGATGGACTGAACACATCGACTCCAGGCTGAGGGACTGATTACCTCAAACTACTACTCTCCTTACACCTTTCTGCTTTGTATTTGACTGATGAAGCCACTGTGTGGCGAAACATTTCCTGAATAAAGATTCCCATATGTTGCATAAGTGTCTCAATCGTGATATGGGATGTTAGTGCTATCGGTCTGTAGTTCTTTTCAATTGCTTTACTGCAACCTTTGTGGAGTGGGGTTATGTCTGTTGTTTTTAGTGTGTGTGGGATGAGCCCTGTAAGGAAAGGAGTGAATGTGGCAAGTTCTTTCTGACATACATCACACAACAGTTGGTTGACCTTAGGTTATAAGCTGCATATCCAGGCAAGTTTGGTGGAGGTGCTCCATCTTTCAATCTACATTCCTGCAAATAGATGACATCAATATTCTTGGTTGCACTAATATGATGTAAGTCAGGCAACCGCTTCCTGATGGAAGCAATGTTCCATGGAAAGATTTGTAATGTATCCATTGTAGTGAGTTATTACAATCTCTTGCTCATAAGATGGTAAAACTATTATGTTTTGACTACAGTGTGCAGATACTTAAGAGCAAATAGCATAGTTTGTACGTCTTTATCTTCAGGACCTTTATTTTTAAGCATTTTTCGGCATCTTGGCAGCCAGTTAAAAGGCAAGTCTTGAAGGCAAGAGTTATGGGCTTCTGACTCACAAATTGCTGGAAGCTGAACGGAGATTGCTGCACTTTTGACATCATCACCATGCTCAAGAGCATCATCCTGATTATATATATTTATTAAACTTGTCAGGATCTGTTCAAGATGCTCAATTTTTTTCTGGAAATTTGTTATAATATGAGGAAGGTCAGGCGAATCCAATGCCTCTCCGGAGGATGGCACTTCTGGGTTAGTGCTTTCTTTAACACCTATCACCTTAACAGGTACCATGGTTACATTAGTGTTCTCTGTTTCATCATTCATTGCATGTAGGTCCTGTGCATCTGACTCATCTCCAATTTCCAGGGAGGTTACCTGTGTGGTGTCCGTCTGACTGTTGTAGTTGTGTGTATTGGGAGAAATGACAAACTCATCCCCATATTCAGGTGTAGCCATAGGTATCTGTAGTGGCAGACCAGTAGTTCCATATGTGCTAGCAGGGATGGCTAGCTCCTCCACAGCTGGTGTGTGTGATGGCATTCTGGTATCACCAGAATCCTTTGCAGTGAGGTGGGGTTCTTGCACACTTTGCAGAGGTTCAGTCTCAGATCTGGCTGTGGTAGACTGGATGGCCCCATCCTCAGTTACCATTAAAGGACTTATCAGGTTTACATCGAAGGTTGTTTGGGTTCTGACTGCAGTCCTTGTGGGAAACTGTAACCCCAACTTCTTTACAGTTAATACACTTAAATTTTCGGCTGTCAGGGCCTACTGTGCATTCTCTAGTGGAATGTTTCCCAGCACACTTACCACACCAAGAATGTAGTATTCCACAGTCTACTGCAACATGGCCATAGTGCTGGCATTTGTAACACCTACGTTTAGGGGGTAGGTACACTTCGATGTTTAGGAAACGTAAACCATGCACCCAGATATTCCGGGGGAGGGGCACAGGACCCACCCAACTGGCAATAATTTGGGATTTTCCTTTAAGTCTTTTAGGCTTGATGATATGCTCACTTAGTCAGATGGGATGGGTCCATGCAGAGAGGGTATCCAAAGATTATGATACTGACCCATTTTTTAAAGTGGTGAGTGTCTGATGGAGGTCGGAGCAGCTTAATATCCCCATAAGGTGTACTAAGTAGATCATTGATCAGCTCTTTATTCTGTTCCACAAACACAAAGTTGTGTGTTTTTTTCCTAAATTGGATCCTTGAGTTAGGATGCTTGTTTACAGCTTCCATTAGCCATGCACACTTAGCAGGCAGCGGGGTGTTGTCAGGGAAGTTCAGCTTAACACATTCTTCCTTTGAAGAAAGACCTCTTGCAGCCTCTGTGCACCAAGGACGTTTAGTATCACATTGTGTACGAGTCAAGTGAGTCTGACTACGTCGACGCTCTAGCCCTTTCTCACTTTTTCTCTTTTGTTTACTTTTAAAGGTCTGGAAGCTATCATCATTTCCATCACCTGCAGAAATAGGTTCCTCTATGACAGTTGCCATGTTTGCCAGTGATGATATCTGGTGTAAGACTCACAACACAAGAATTCCTCGCTTATCTTTCCCTTATAGCTTATGCAAGAGCAAATATTCACTACAAAGTCAGAAGTCCAAAATAGATCACAAGACACAAGTGCTCAAGTTCAATGAACACCTCCAACCATACTCAACCCAGACCACCACCACTCAATACGACACACACCCCACCAAAAACACACTCAGAGACCTCTTGTATGTGTGTTAATAATATGGTACACATACTGATATAATGGATGGTACAGGCGAGGTCTTACACCTTATCACAAATTACAAAGATGAAAAGAGAGAGAGAGAGAGAGAGAGAGAGAGAGAGAGAGAGAGACAAAGTAGGTAATATTGAGCATAAAATTAGAATTCTGACATACATCACATTAAACATGAGGTTCAAATTCAATGATAACTTCCACTTGAGTTAGTTCAGGCTACTGCCACCTAATGTACCTCACTGAAATAATAATATAGCAGACATCACAATGAATGCTGAAGACAACCTCTTACCCCAACCATAGATTGTAAACAGTATTACTAAAAAAAAAAAAAAAACTAGGTAATGTTACAATGACAATGAGATAAATCACTCTGGTTGACTTCCTTGGTCCATCCTGGGTAACTCACACGTTACTATGTTATACATGTATGCAAGCATAAGTGTGCAGCTGCGTTGCCCCCTGAAACCCTCTCCAGGTAGATCACAACATAACAGATTCAGAAGTGTATGCGCGGGGCCCCAGACCAACGAAATGTGATCAGTCACGAGGGAGCCTTCGCTAAATTCAACTTCATTAACAAAAATATAAGGTGGGACCAAGTCCACCAGGTCCTAAATTATATAAACTGGGAAGATATCCTAAGCAACACGAATCCAAACCTGTCTAGAAAAAAATAACACTGTGGCACTCGAGGTATGCTCAAGGCATATTCCTTTAAGGAAAAGAAGAGAAGAAATAAACTAGAAATAGAAAAGCACTCCCTATACAGGCGAAGGTGAAGAATAACAGAGCGGCTAAAAGAGGCCAATATATCTGTAATACGAAGGGAGGCACTGGTCAGGGAAATAGCAAACGTAGAACTTAAACTAATCTTACAGGAGTCAAAAACGTGGGAAGAAGATAAACCCCAATCATGTGCTTTAAACATCCTATGGAGAGGGAGCATGGACACAAGGGTCATCCCACAGCTGCTAAAAACAAGACAGCCCCGCTCCACAAAGGGAGCAGTAAAGCAATAGTAAAGAACTACAGACCAATAGTGCTAACATGGGTTTAGAACAGGTCGCTCCTGCCTGTCACAACTACTGGACCACTATGACAAGGACCTGGATGCTCTAGAAGACAACCCCTCACCAGGGCCGGATTACCGCATAGGCAAACGAGGCATTTGCCTAGGGCCCCACGCATTTGGGGGCCCCGCGGTCCAAGGGGTTCAGGGGCTCATCCAAGACTGCGCACATGGTGCAAGTGCAAAAGGGTCCCTACCTAAAAAGTTCAAGTGTTTGGAGAGTAAAATTGATTTTTAAAAATTAATCAAAACAAAAATAAATAATGAAATAAAATAAAATAAAAATAAATAAACCTAACCATAGATGGCAACACTCAACACGCCTTTGTTTACATCAGAACAGCTGTGTTTTCCCGGTAATGGGTGAGTATGGGAGATTCCTCTCCAATTTTCTGTAGCAATTACACGTGTATCTAGACTAAATATATGTAATCAGGATGATGCTCTTGAGCATGGTGATGTCAAAAGTGCAGCAATCTCCGTTCAGCTTCCAGCAATTTGTAAGAAAGAAGCCCATGACTCTTGCCTTCAAGACTTGCCTTGGAACTGGCTGCCAATATGCCGAAAAATGCTTAAAAATAAAGGTCCTGAAGATAAAGACGTACAAACTATGCTATTTGCTCTTAAGTGCCTGCACACTGTAGTCAAAGCATAATAGTTTTACCATCTTATGAGCAAGAGATTGTAATAACTCACTACAATGGATACATTACAAATCTTTTCATGGAACATTGCTTCCATCAGGAAGCAGTTGCCTGACTTACATCATATTAGTGCAACCAAGAATATTGATGTCATCTGTTTGCAGGAATGTAGATTGAAAGATGGAGCACCTCCACCAAACTTGCCTGGATATGCAGCTTATAACCTAAGGTCAACCAACTGTTGTGTGATGTATGTCAGAAAGAACTTGCCACATTCACTCCTTTCCTTGCAGAGTCGAGTTAACATGCAGTATCATGGTGTCAAAGTACATGCAGGCGATTTTTCCATAAACATTTTTAATCTCTATGCCCCAGCGAACCAGCTTCGACCTGATGCTTTACCAGATCGCATCAATAGTGAACCTACCATCATTCTCGGAGATTTTAATGCCAGACATAAGAATATTGGTGGGTCTATAACAAACACCAATGGAACTAAACTAGTGAAATTGCTAAATGAGCATGATAATGTTCGAATTGTGGGCACAACCCAAAGTATTTCTTCTCCTACCCAAAGTATTTCTTCTCCTATGCCAAATCAAAATCGAGAACAACGTCCAGTATTGGGCCCCTACTTAAACAAGATGGGTCCTACACAGATGACAGCAAGGAAATGAGTGAGCTACTCAAGTCCCAATATGACTCAGTTTTTAGCAAGCCGCTAACCAGACTGAGAGTCGAAGATCAAAATGAATTTTTTATGAGAGAGCCACAAAATTTGATTAACATAAGCCTATCCGATGTTATCCTGACGCCAAATGACTTCGAACAGGCGATAAATGACATGCCCATGCACTCTGCCCCAGGGCCAGACTCATGGAACTCCGTGTTCATCAAGAACTGCAAGAAGCCCCTATCACGAGCCTTTTCCATCCTATGGAGAGGGAGCATGGACACGGGGGTCGTCCCACAGTTACTAAAAACAACAGACATAGCCCCACTCCACAAAGGGGGCAGTAAAGCAACAGCAAAGAACTACAGACCAATAGCACTAACATCCCATATCATAAAAATCTTTGAAAGGGTCCTAAGAAGCAAGATCACCACCCATCTAGAAACCCATCAGTTACACAACCCAGGGCAACATGGGTTTAGAACAGGTCGCTCCTGTCTGTCTCAACTATTGGATCACTACGACAAGGTCCTAAATGCACCAGAAGACAAAAAGAATGCAGATGTAATATATACAGACTTTGCAAAAGTCTTCGACAAGTGTGACCATGGCGTAATAGCGCACAAAATGCGTGCTAAAGGAATAACAGGAAAAGTCGGTCGATGGATCTATAATTTCCTCACTAACAGAACACAGAGAGTAGTCGTCAACAGAGTAAAGTCCGAGGCAGCTACGGTGAAAAGCTCTGTTCCACAAGGCACAGTACTCGCTCCCATCTTGTTCCTCATCCTCATATCCGACATAGACAAGGATGTCAGCCACAGCACCGTGTCTTCCTTTGCAGATG
The DNA here is from genome assembly GCF_038502225.1 of Cherax quadricarinatus. NCBI lineage: Eukaryota > Metazoa > Arthropoda > Malacostraca > Decapoda > Parastacidae > Cherax > Cherax quadricarinatus. The sequence continues at coordinate 12,277,456 of NC_091342.1, forward strand.
ACACCCGAATCTGCATGACAGTGTCTTCCATTGCAGACACTGCAAGGCTCCAGGCGGACATCAACCAAATCTTTCAGTGGGCTGCAGAAAACAATATGAAGTTCAACGATGAGAAATTTCAATTACTCAGATATGGTAAACATGAGGAAATTAAATCTTCATCAGAGTACAAAACAAATTCTGGCCACAAAATAGAGCGAAACACCAACGTCAAAGACCTGGGAGTGATTATGTCGGAGGATCTCACCTTCAAAGGACCATAACATTGTATCAATCGCATCTGCTAGAAAAATGACAGGATGGATAATGAGAACCTTCAAAGCTAGGGAGGCCAAGCCCATGATGACACTCTTCAGGTCACTTGTTCTATCTAGGCTGGAATATTGCTGCACACTAACAGCACCTTTCAAGGCAGGTGAAATTGCCGACCTAGAAAATGTACAGAGAACTTGCACAGCGCGCATAACGGAGATAAAACACCTCAATTACTGGGAGCGCTTGAGGTTCCTAAACCTGTATTCCCTGGAACGCAGGAGGGAGAGATACATGATTATATACACCTGGAAAATCCTAGAGGGACTAGTACCGAACTTGCACACGAAAATCACTCACTACGAAAGCAAAAGACTTGGCAGACGATGCACCATCCCCCCAATGAAAAGCAGGGGTGTCACTAGCACGTTAAGAGACCATACAATAAGTGTCAGGGGCCCGAGACTGTTCAACTGCCTCCCAGCACACACAAGGGGGATTACCAACAGACCCCTGGCAGTCTTCAAGCTGGCACTGGACAAGCACCTAAAGTCAGTTCCTGATCAGCCGGGCTGTGGCTCGTACGTTGGTTTGCGTGCGGCCAGCAGCAACAGCCTGGTTGATCAGGCTCTGATCCACCATGAGGCCTGGTCACAGACCGGGCCGCGGGGGCGTTGACCCCCGGAACTCTCTCCAGGTAAACTCCAGGTAAACTACTGAGCCTACTCACATATATGGTGGCATACTAGATCTGTGTCTTGGATTTAATACATCATATACGATGCATGACTCTGTCATAGTTGATTATCTCTATCTGATCACTTCCCAAGACTAACAACTGTCAATCTTGATCACATCTCCAGCAATCAAGGAGCTAAATACAGAAGGAGGAAACTTATTCTCAAACCAGAACACAGAGACAACTTTATTAACCACTTGGATCAATGGTATAAGAATTACGAGCCCATTGGCACACAAAAAATTAATGATTTAATTACCACTATTGAGAGTGTTCTCACAGATCAAGAGGGCAGGAATAGGAAACAAAGACCCTCCACTATAAATAACAATAAAAACCAATGTAAATACTATAATGATCCACAGCTACGCAATCTAACACATGCAGCTAGGAGGATTGGTAAAGCATACCGTGAATGTAGAACCCCAGACCTGCTCAGAACGTTCCAAGCTGCACTAACAAATGCAAGGAATAGAAAGGAAGAACTTAGGCAACAGGAATGGGAACAGTTTGTTAGTGGATTAAATAGGTCCACCCCTTTGAGTTTGGCTTGGAAAGGTATAAAATAACCAGGAAAAAAGACTGGCAATGTTGCTCATCCCTTTCCTCTTGAAAAAGCAGATGACCTCATAAATGACTGGTCCAAAACATCCAGGCATGAAAACCTTCCATCTCGTATTAGAAAAAATTTAGAGAGTACTTCTGAAGAAATGTTGAAACTGATTAATTTTATGAACCAAAATATTGATGAGAGTGATTGCCTCTTTACCGAGTATGAATTAAATAATGCATTAACCAAAGGTCGATCAACTGCTCCTGGAGAGGATGGTATAACCTATGATATTCTCAGAACTCTAAGGCACGTGCCTGATAACCCTTTGTTGGCACTGTATAATCTCAGTTACATTGAGGGCGTTCTTCCTACTTCCTGGACCAATAGTCTCATTGTGCCTATCCCTAAGCCCCAACAGCCTGATACATTTAGGCCGATCTCCTTAACTAGTTGTCTTTGTAAAACTTTTGAAAGAATGATGCTTAACAGACTGTACTACAGAATCAGACACCAACTTTCCCCCTACCTCTATGGGTTCATGAAAGGTAAAAGTGTGCAGAACTGTATTTCCACCTTTCTCACTGCACACACCTCTACTAGTTTTGCCACTTTTCTTGATCTAAAATCTGCATTTGATATTGCGAACAGAACCGTTATACTACATGAACTAGCCAAAATGAATATTGGTGGTAGCTTACTCTGCTGGATAATAGGATACCTGTCAAATAGAGTATCCTCTGTCCTTTACCAAGGCTTCAGAAGTGATTCTAAAGAAATGTCTTTAGGTACACCGCAGGGAGGAGTTCTTAGTCCCATGCTATTTAATATTCTGATTAATGCTCTCCTAAATGCTCTACCTGCCTCACCTAAACATATAGCTATAAGCTATGCTGATGATATCATGATCCATACAACAGGGCATAAGAAGATGAATACCATTCTTAATGAAGTTCAAGCAATTTGTAATCGACTAGGCCTCATAATATCTTCCTCTAAAACAAAGATATTAACAAGCAAACGACATCCCCCACCCATCTATTTGCAGGGTGAAATCATTAGCTACGTTAAAACTTACAGATATCTTGGTGTAGATGTACCCTTTAACAAATCCACTATACCACAACTAAACAAGAAATGCAAAGCTAGGCTAAATGCTCTCAAAGCTGTTGCTGGCTACAATCCCAACTATGGTGCTAATTTGAGAATCGTGAGAATGATGTACATAGCCTATGTTAGGTCCTTAATTGATTATGCTGCTCCCATGTTGATATTAACTAGAGAAAGTTCTCTCCGACCCTTGGAGTTAATGCAAAATGAAGCTCTCAGGATTATTCTTGGCTGTCCCAGATCTACAAAAGTTCTTAACATGAGGAAGGAGCTTGGTATTTCTAGTATCAGTGATAGGATTGTTGAAATTAACACTGTACTCTGTATTAGAATGTTGAGAAACGAACCAGACATTGTCACAGTGAATCTTACCAAGTGTCTAGAGGTAAATACACACAGATCTAAATGGATTGTGAAAACGTGCAATTGCATTAAGTTTTATAACCTTAATGAACTGTATCACTGTAGGCAACAAGAGCATTTCACCCCTCCATGGAAGATGTATTCATTTAACATCACATACCTACAAGTCCCTCCCAAGAAGCTTATTGCTAGTAATCCCTTCCTTAAATCTCTTGTTAGAGCAACTGCTCAAGAAGAAATTTCTCACCTAGCTGGTAGTAATAAGTTATCACAAGTTATATACACTGATGGATCTAAACAGGAGTCTTCTGGCAGGGCTGTATCTGCTCTTGTTGCCAGTTGTTGAGTTAGGCATAAGAATTAACAACTGGGCGTCTACACTGCAAACTGAATTGTTTGCAATCCTAATGGCGCTAAAGCTAACCTATGACACTTAGCTTGACTATCATCATTACTGATTCTATGTCATCATTGAAGGCTCTTGAACCATATAATGACTCCAACAACATGCTCATTGGAGAAGCCAGATATAGATACTCAAAAGTTAGGGACAAAGGAATTAATGTACAATTGCTATGGATCCCATCACACATTGGATTACTCCTTCATGATAAAGTTGATATGTTAGCCAAGAAGAGTACCCAGGAGAAAGTAGAATATAACTTTGGTATAACTGTGTCTAGCATTAGGAATAATATTAGGAGAGAAGTAAATAATGAAAATGATTGTTATAGGAATGCAGTTAGAAGCCTGAGTAGATCTATAACCCACTATGATAACATGAAGGTAGATAAGTATGTTCATGGAGCAACTTGCAATGTGAACAGACTGACTGATGTTGTAGTGGCCAGGCTTAGGCTTGGTTACAAGTACTGACTGATGTTGTAGTGGCCAGGCTTAGGCTTGGTTACAAGTACTGACTGATGTTGTAGTGGCCAGGCTTAGGCTTGGTTACAAGTACTTCTGGCAGTTTGGCAGACACACAGATGATGATCAAACTAAATGTAAATTATGTGATCAGGCATATGGTCACTCTCTTGAACACTATGTGCTTAATTGTCCACTTATTGAGGAATACAGAGACAGACAGTATAATAACCTATGTGACATGTCAAGATATCTTATTAATGAAAATAAGATACCAGATATACTAAGCAAATTTCCTAAATTTGCTTGCAACAGATAAGTGAACTATAGATATGTAGATATAAATCTATATGTATTCCTGTTAACCCTTTGGGGCCTAGTTCCTAGGCCTTTTGTGTATCCATATGCTCTCGCGCTACCGTCCACAGGATGGATATGGGGTGCACAATAAATAGCCACTTCGGTGGCAAAATCTAATCTAATCTAGACTTGTACTGTGACAAATTAACTGAAGTATTGTTGATAGACATTGATGTGTATGGATAAATGTTTGTTTTCGCCTCTAAATGTTAAGGGAGGTACCTGATAGGGTTACTTTACCAGTAAAGACACATGGACCAGTGAAGACGCATTTTTGGTAAAAATACTATAAAGAAAAACCTAAAAACACAAACTGACTTCCGTTTGTAGGTTTTGAAAGCACTTTGTCCTGTAAGTCTTTATCATTTCAATAACAGATTTCAATTGACTGATGTTCTACATCACTTCCGTCGCAAATGCTTAGTTTTCAAGTTGCGACGGAAGTGATGTAGAACATCAGTTAATTTACTACATATTTCCCCAGAAACACATAAGCCACATCAGAAAATCGTTGGTTGGGTGAAACTGAAAATTGTCCCTGCATTCTTTAATTCTCATGTCCTTATCTATGGTGGTAGGCCATACATCATGCAAAACATAATGATTAGTTTAGCTATGAAAATGGTAATATAAATACCATTGTGCATTGTTCTTGGACTCAGTATGATTTCTGTTTAAGTAAATTGGAGATCAAGGAGGATGAATTAGTAAAATATTCGTAGCCCAAATCACTAACCTAATCTATGGTAAAAGTTCTGTACATGACTCCTTTCTGGTAACGTTTTGAATTTTTAGATGCGCAGCCAGAGGAAAGGGGTCTACAAGGGCCATATCCCCCCAATTGACAGAAAAAAAAATTAATCATTAAAAAATTAATAATTGATAATGAAAAATTTGTATTTGCATGATTACAGACAGTGATACATCCTCATTACGGCATCTCGTGAACGTGATGTTGGACGTTCTTATGCAAGTGGGTCACAGAAAAGAAAGAAGGAAATTCAAGAAGAACAGAAAAAGAAAGATGTAGGAAGCTGCAGAAAGATCACAGACATGCTCACGAAAACAGTTTCTGATGTTACCAGTACAGTTGAATCTGCAGATACGTCAGATCATACAGGAAGCCCTCCCTCCATTATTTCTCAGCCAGCTTCTACTTCTTTTGTGTCTCCTCTCAATGTCTCAACGGACATTTCATCCACAGGATTTGTCTTAAAAGATCCTGCCTCATGGCCAAATGTAATCCCAGATTCTCTACGTAATGCTTTCATTGCAGAAAACTTCAGTCAAACTCTGAACATTGACTTTAGGAAATCAGCAAGGATTTATGATGATGGAAGTCGTCGTTGTTTAAAGTCATCTATGTTTTATAGGAAGCTTGCAAATTCAGAAACTGTGAAAAGATCATGGATGGTATACTCTGAAAGCTCAGGAAAAGTGTACTGTTCAGCATGCAAGCTATTTTCTACCAAAGAAAATACCTTCACACAGGGGTTCAATGACTGGAAAAATTCCAAGCGTTTCGAGGAACATGAAAACAGCGCCACTCACAGGAGCTGCATTTTAGCCAGTGTATTTCGTGCACAGAAAAAAGGCTTATTGGATTCTCATTTGGAAAATCAAACTGAAAAAGAGCGCACTTATTGGAGAAAAGTTCTAGAAAGAGTTGTTGCTGTTGTAAAATTCTTAGCTCTAAGAGGACTTGCTTTCCGTGGAGAAAATGAGGTTTTTGGCTCGGAAAACAATGGCAATTTCCTAGGGATCATAGAACTGTTAGCACAATTCGATCCATTCTTAGCAAATCATGTGTCACGCCTTGGGAATGCAGGAAGAGGCACTGTATCTTACATGTCATCTACTATATGCAATGAATTTATTGAACTGATGACTAAGAAGGTCCTCAATAACATCATAGCAGCTGTGAAAACTGCAAAATACTTTGCAATAAGTGTAGATTCAACACCAGATATTTCACATACAGATCAATTGACATTCATTGTTCGCTTTGTCGACTCCAGTGGTAAGCCTGAAGAGCGCTTTATAAAATTCATTCCTCTTTCAGGCCATGATGGAGAAACAATGATGAATGTAATACTGGATACTCTGCTTGAACATTATCTCTATTATGGATTGCCGTGGCCAGAGCTACGACAATGCAAGTAACATGTCGGGTAAATATAATGGATTGCAAGCCCGTATCAAGCAAATCAACCTACTTGCTGAATATGTGCCCTGCTCAGCACATTCTCTTAATCTTGTTGGGTCATGTGCTGCGGAGTGTTGTGTCGCTGCAGTTTCATTTTTTTGGACTTTTACAAGCACTAATTTTTTCTCTGCTTCAACGCATCGGTGGAGTATACTTAAGTCAACCATTCATGGAGATGTCATCAAATCATTATCAACAACAAGGTGGTCAGCGCAGCATGATGCAACACATGCTTTGAAAGACAGCTTTGCTGAAATACGTTCTGCTTTGATCCAAATAGCAGAGGATGAAGACCAGACAGCAACTACAAGAAGCGAAGCAGCCAGCTTAGCATCAAAATTGGAAGATTTTGAATTGGCCTTACTGTGTGCTTTGGGACTGTATACTGGAACGGTTAAATGCCACGAACAAAACACTTCAGAAAATTGAAATTGAAATGGCTACTTGTGCTAACCTCTATGCAGGCTAAGTGGAATTTGTAAGCTCACTTCGCAATGATGAAGCTTTTGAAATGTTTGAAGAGAAAGCTAAACTGCTGGTGAAAGACTACAGTTACCGGGCTGATCATCAGCGGTCAAGGAAGAGGAAACGCAATTTTGAAGAGCCAGACAATGAAATTGTGTTGCTACCAAGGCAGAAATGTAAGACAGCTACATACTTCGTCATTCTGGATTCACTGATTACAGAATTGGTGAAAAGAAAAGAAATCTACCAGAATCTCAATGACAAGTTTGGATTTCTGTTCAAAATTACTACTATGCCAGATGCAGAATTGAGAGAAGCTGCATTAAAGTTGCAACAACACCTTTCAGCAGATGTTCAGGACACATTTGTTGAAGAAATAGTTCATTTTTCTGGGTATATGAATCAGATTAAAGCTCCACCTGAAAAATATGCGCCCTCAGCTGCTTTGAAACATTTAAGAAATGCAGGTATCTCAGAAACCTTCCATAATGTTGACATAGTGTATCGCCTTTATCTAACACTTCCAGCTACTAACTGTGAAGGAGAACGTTCATTTTCTGTTTTGAAAAGAGTGAAAAACCAGCTCCGTTCAACAATGAGCCAAGACAAATTGTGTAACCTAGCCTTGTTGACCATTGAGTCTGATCTAACAAGAAATATTGATTTTCAGAATATAATTGATGATTTTGCCAATATGAAATCCAGAAAAGTTTATTTAAGAAGTGCCTGTGAATATAAACAATTCTTTACTTTCTTGAGTTTATATGATTTGATAGTCTTATGCATGATGCAATGATAACAATAATGGTCAATGATTTATAAAGGGAATAATAGTGCTGTAGTGGTTATGCTGAATATAATAGGTACATGATGTCACTACTTTAATAGCCTAATCTAGTAATACTATGCTGTCTTGAGTTTATTCTCTTTAAAATGCATGATTTAACAAGATAGTTACAATGGCTGTTGGTAAATGGTTTTGGTTGTCTTGATGTACTTTCCCTATTAAATTTAATCTAAATAGCCAGAATGTATTTAATTAGACCTTAAACAGGCTCACACCGACCCCCCCACCCCCAAGCTGGAAGGGGTCGCTTCGCTTACCCGTAACTCAAAGGGGCCCCGCCAATCTGAATAGCCTAGGGCCCGGAGATTTCTTAATCCGGCCCTGCCCCTCACGGGAGGTTCCTTGATGCTGGTGAGGGGCTCTTGATCTAGGGAATTGGATCTGTGCTCCAGTTCCCTAAATTGAGCCTGAATGCCTTCCATCCTCCCTCACATGCGTTGTATAATCCTATGGGTTTAGCGCTCCCCATGATTATAATACTAATATAGAAGACAGACAAAACGCAGATGTAATATACACAGACTTTGCAAAAGTCTTTGACAAGCGTGACCACAGTGTAATAGCGCACAAAATACGTGATAAAGTAACAGGAAAAGTTGGTAGATGGCTCTATAATTTCCTAACAGAGTCAAGTCTGAGGCGGCTACTGTGAAAATTTCTGTTCCACAAGGCACAGTACTCGCTCCCATCCTGTTCCTCATCCTGACAGACAGAGGACACCCGAATTTGCATGACAGTGTCCTCCATTGAAGACACTGCAAGACTCCAAGCGGACATCAACCAAATCTTTAAATGGGCAGCAGAAAACAATATGAAGTTCAATGAAGACGAATTTCAATTACTCAGATATGGAAAACATGAGGAAATTAAAACTATCGGACTATAAAAAAATCCAACCACACAACAGAGCAAAAAACTAATGTAAAATACCTGGGAGTGATAATGTCTAAAGGATCTCATCTTCTAAGACCACAACATTGTATCAGTCGCATCTGCTAGAAAAATGACAGGATGGATAATGAGAATCTTCAAAACTAGTGATGCCAAGCCCATGATGACACTCTTCAGGTCGCTTGTTCTATCTAGGCTGGAATGTTGCTGCACACTAACAGCACTTTTCAAGGCAGGTGAAATTGCTGACCTAGAAAATGTGCAGAGAACCACCTTCACGGCACCCAAGTGCGATAAAACACCTCAATTACTGGGAACACTTGAAGTTCCTGAACCTGTACTCCCAAGAACGCAGGAGGGAGAGATACATGATTATATACACTTGGAAAATCCTAGAGAAATTAGTACCAAACTTGCACACGAAAATCACTTCCTATGACAGAAAGACTCTGAAGACGATGCAACAACTCCCCAATGAAAAGCAGGGGTGCCACCAGCAAGATAAGAAACACAATAAGTGTCAGGGGGCCCCAAGACTATGGAACTGCCTCCCAGCATACGCAAGGAGGATTACCAATAGACCCTTGGCTGTCTTCAAGAAGGCGTTGGATAGGTACCTAAAGTCAGTATCTGACCAGCCGGGCTGTGGTTCGTACATTGGGTTGGGTGCAGCCAACAGTAACAGCTTGGTTGATCAGGCCCTGATCCATTATGAGGCCTGGTCACAAACCGGGCCGTAGACCCCCCGAAACCCTCTCCAGGTGTACTCCATATAATAGGAAGATGCATAGCATTTAAGGTTATATGATAGGTAATCCAGCGAGGTTATGTGCACTGTAATGAAGTCTCCACAGCTCATTCTAAGAGACTCGGTACCTGTAGGGTTAGGTAAGAATTTTTCATATTTTTAAAACGGAAGGTTAGCTACCTAGATTACTATTATAATTAAGGGAGAGCGCTAGAAACTAGGCATCGCCAGTTAGAAACAAGGCACACTAAGTGTCCGTGGTTCGATCCCCGGCAAGGGTGAAAACATTGGGCGTTTCCTTACACCTGCTGTCCCGTTCACCTGGGTGTGGGTCGCATCCTGGGGAACAAGCTTTAAGGACCAAGGGACAGTCCTTGACGACGCACTGACTGTGTTATCCTGGGTTACTAACTCTCCGGGGTTAAAAATCTTAATAGAAACAAGGTATCTCTGACTAGAAACAATATATCAATGGTTGACGCTAATTGTAATTTATTTTTTTTTATTCATAAATGCTCTTCACTCCTTAAGCATCAATTGTGGCAAGTTTGTCATAAACCAAACACAGGTATGTTAAGGTTGTAGACAGTGAAGTCAGTACTAACGTGGATTCCACCTGACAGTGGTCTTCAGATGCATGATAGAACTTAAGAACTGGCAGTCATATTTATGCCTTCAAAGAGGGAGTATTATCATGAAAACTAAGCACTAAACAGAGTAGACTACCATCTTGGGCTGTCAGTTAACAGTTTAAGAACAATAATACGAAAAGAACTTCTGAACTTCACTGACTTGATACTGTGGGAGACTGACTACAGCTAGTCAACCTATCATATCACGCAGGAGCCGCCGCATATTAGTGGTGCATCCAACAAAATAAGCAGACTCTTGGATGTCACTACTGGCTGGATTACCAGTATCTCTGGGAGGGTAAATCACCACCACCAGTACCACCAAATGTAAACCAAACTAAATATAAACTTTGCCAGATGGACAATTTTCACACCTTGCGTCATTATGTGCTGGAATGCGATAAAATTATTGATTTCAGAAACAACTCGCTCAGAAATTTCAAGAAATGTCATATTTAACTCCGAGGCATTTTACCAACCATTCTGAAAAAAAATCCTGACTTTGCCCACTGTAAATAACGCATAACCACAATTTTTTTCTACACACATACCGTCCTAAAATAATGTTGTAACCTAATTCATGTTTGCATAAATAACCCATCACGATTGTGATATAAACATGTTAATGGTGCATTACTACTAACTTATTTAGCTATCAAAACTTTGCGGCCCAGTTCCTGGATCCAGTATGTGCATCGAATTTCTTAACTACCGCCCACAGGATTAATATGGGGTACATAATGAAGATATTAAAAAAACTAACCCTTTCCCGCTTGGGCAAGACCCTTCTGCAGGTGGTGCCACAGGGTGCACCAACCCCGCCGGGTGATGGATCTGGTTCGCGGCGGCTGCGCACTAGGCACCCCTGGATGCCAACTCATTTCTTGCGCCTACGCCTGGTATCTCATCGATCCACTGTGCCTGTGGTGGCCCTTCCGACTTGGCACTCTCTACTACACTCGTCCACTGTTCCTCTTGGCCCCGGGCTCATGTTCATATTCTTTTAATTTGGAAAATATCACTTGTATTGATAGGGAAGCGTTAAACCCGTAGGGGTCATACAACGCCTGGGGAAAGATAAGGAATTAGATTAGACTACAGGAAGGGGAGGGCAGGTCTAATTTCCTGCATCAAGAGTCCTTCCCTTGTAGTTGGCACAAGTATTTACTCTTACTGGAATAAAGTATTCAAACTCAATTATAATATAACCATAATGAAAATAAGTAATAGCTTAATCAAAATTTAAAATATTTACACTGCTCAGTTCCATGGAACAAGAGCCTTTCACCAGTAGAACTGTTCTCTCAGTGTCGCACAACAATATATTTCATAGCCAGGAAGATACTTGGAAGGTTATCATTAAAGAGACAAAAATGAAGTTTTGATTTTATTACTAACAAATCAACGAATTTCTAGAAATAACAACTTAGGGGAAAATTAGGTCAGCCCTCAGAGGTAGATACATAATTAAGTACGAATTACATTTGATATTCATTAATCTTAGTACTAATTTCAATTAGTAAAAAGGGTTTTACTTTACCATTTAATATGCAGTTTAGACAAACATTAAACAAAGTTGTCTGTGAAAAACACCGGAATTTATTACCAAATAAATTGTTTATCACTAATATTTTAGTAGCTCAAATTCAGCAACATACGCAGCTTTAACTGCATTAATATTTTATACTTTAAACAGAATATAAAGTTCTTGCATGACAAATTTTGGATATTTTTTTCGCGTCCTCGGCATCTTTGTTTATATCCAAGAAATTATTGATGTTAATAATCCACACACACACACACAAAAAAAAAAAAATCCTGTTATACTAATCCACTTTTTTCTAAATCTTACGGTAATTCAAAACAAAGATTTCTTTAAACCTTGCACTGTTCTGTATGTTCTACTATAATTACGAAAATTAAGTCGTGGTGGGTTCTATAACCTCATCGTCTTTTGGTTCCTCCGGTACATCCTTGTCACTACCTTGTTCATTTTTGACACCATCACTCTTGTACTTGGTGTTATTGTTGTTATTATTAAGGAGGTAAGGATTAATGTAATTAAAAACATTACTCATGGCTGGATTTAAATAGTTAGTCCACATGGGAGTATCGAAGGTCGTGTTGGACTTGTCTCCACCCCAGAGCGACATCATCATGCAGTAGTTGAGCATGGCAGGTGACATTGCAGGCGTCATGGCAGAACTCAGGGGAACGCCCAGTGGTGTAGTTGGACAAGTCTGTGGGGTGACCACTGGATGCTGGTTAGCTTTGACCTGGAGGCCCCACATGGGGAATGGTGTGTTGTGCTGCACACCAGCGCGCTGCGCTGCAGTGTGCCGCCGCAGTGGTACCTGCGACCCGCCCAGGTGTACTGGCATACCTGCTATCGAACTGGTTGGAATGCCAGCAAAGCGATGAGCTCTTGAGTGATTAACAAGTGGGTCTAGAGTCTGGAATGCAGCCTCGCACAGTGCACAGGCGTAGGAAACTTCACTGTGTAAAGCCATGTGACAGTCAAGGTTGAGACTGTAAGTAAATTGAGTGTGACACACACCACACCTATATAACTGGCGTCCACTCTCGTCTTCCTGGGGACATGTAGTGTCTGCGTTATTGGAAGGGCCCAGATGAAGGGCCCTCTGGTCGTAGAGGGCATCACGGCCATGCAACTCCAGCAGGTGCAGTTCCAGGTACATAACGCCGATGAAGGAGCCACCGCACAGTCCGCACTCACAGTAGTCGTCCACGTCACGCGAGTGACCCTCCCGGTGAAGCTGCTGGTGCACGTCACGGCCGTGTGTGGTCAGGAACACCAGAGTACAGTGGCTGCAACTAGCACCATCACCACGATGGGCCGCCTGGTGTGCGCTCCATCCTGTGCTCGTCACTGCTACAGCGCCACAGTCTGTACACACAGCACCGAACTCTATGCCAGCTCCTGCCGGGTTTTTACTGAAGGGAAAATCATCTAATCCAATTCCAGATTCTGAGCGCATTTTACGTGGGCTGTGTCCGTCCTTTTCGCTGCAAGTACGAGATCGCTTGCTTTTTATACGTGAATGTTGTCTGTCTTCACAATCTACAGGGACAGACGTTCTAACTGCTGCAGTCTGACTCCGTGTTACCATCCTGGATGGAGGGGATGGGGTCTTGCGTCCACCGCCACTGCCCTCCTGCCCACGACCTAACATCTTTGTCTCGTTCTTGCCGGAATCTGAGGCATTGGTGCTACTTGAAATACTGTTAACCATATTGTTACTAATGTTTTTCCCTGCACTAGTGACCTTGGTGCTGGGAGCGCTGTTCGTGTGTTTGCTGGGCACGGTGGCTACACTGCTAGAGATGCTGCTGGCACTGCTCGCTGTAGTGTAGACGGCACTAGTGGAGGCTATGTTGGCACTTGTATTCAAAGCGTCCGTGTTACCGTTGTAGGTCAAGCTGCCAAACATAGTTTTAAGTAAGTTTGTTGCCCCAGTGGTAGGTCTGAGGCTAGGGATACTAGGAAGTGGGGTTGAGGTGGTGGTGGTGGTGGTGAGAGATGAGGAGCAGGAGGTAGAGGCAGTGGAAGAAGGGCTGGAACTAGGGTTTGCTACTCCCTCGCTGAATGTAGATACGGTAGACGAAGCCGTCTCGTAGGAAGGTAGAAGAATTGCAGGTCTGACCGTGTGTAGGGTGGCGGGTGCCGTCATACTTCTATAGTTTTCACATATACTTCTTGCCAGGCCACCGGTACCTGCTGACTGTTGCTGCTGCTGCTGGTCTTGTTGCTGCTGGTCTTGCTGCTGCTGCTGCTCTTGCTGCTGCTGCTCTTGCTGCTGCTGAGGAAGACGCAGACCATAGTAGGCCAGCTGTCCTCTAGGCCCCAACATAGCCTTCAGCTGCTGCTGCTGCTGTTCCTGCATCTCTGTTTCACTCTGTTGCCCCTCCTCGAGTGATATGTGGTCGTCTTCGTTCTCAATAGTGGTTGCTGTCAGTATGGGTGGGTATCAGTAGGGGGTAAGGGTGTTGGTCGTTGTCAGTAGTAGCACAGACTACGTCTATACACATTCCAACCTGACAATAATAAGCTTTTACAAATTACAGGAAACGGAACAAACCATTTGAAACAGTTTGTTTAAACATGAATTATTGGTATTTAAACTAATACTATTAAACTCGTGCTCAGCAGACGGAGGCTCAAGCTTCCACCATGTCTTGCACTGAATGACCCACATGGGTTTAGCGCTTAACATGACTTAAAACGTATACAAACTGCAGATGAATGAGAGGGAGATGTTACCTACTCACCTTACAGTATATTTTAAGATAGGGATGATCTTCCGGATAAGCCCGGAACATTATAATATTTAGAGGTCAGCACTAAACCTGAGGGAACCATTCAGCTCATGGAGGAGTGGTTACCTGGAGGTTATTCCGGGGATCAACGCCCCCGCGGCCCGGTCCATGACCAGGCCTCGTAGCCAATAGGATTCGATCCAAAGGAGGGTAATTCTATTTCTGGGGGGAGGATCAAATGCACAGCACACTAGAGATTGAACATTAAAATGGTATAAAATACCGACAGATTGTTAGGTAAGACACATATGCGACAGTTAGGTATCTTTATTTCGAAACGTTTCGCCTACACAGTAGGCTTCTTCAGTCGAGTACAGGAAAGTTGATAGAAGCAGAAGAGACTTGAAGACGATGTAATCAGTCCATCACCCATAAAGTTTTGAGGTGGTCAGTCCCTCAGTCTGGAGAAGAGCATTGTTCCGAAGTTTGAAACAATATGGAGTTGAAGTGACAGGATGGAGCCTAACTGTCGCATATGTGTCTTACCTAACAATCTGTCGGTATTTTATACCATTTTAATGTTCAATCTGTCAGACACTGCAACACAAGGGTATCTTGGTACAGACCTAGAATCAACTTCGACTACCTCTACTAGTGAGAACGGCTGGATTTGAGAGGGACCTGACCTCCCAACATCTGCGTTCTACTAGTGACTTACGTCTCACCTCATGGCGCTATATAAGGCTCCATCCTGTCACTTCAACTCCATATTGTTTCAAACTTCGGAACAATGCTCTTCTCCAGACTGAGGGACTGACCACCTCAAAACTTTAAGGGTGATGGACTGATTACATCGTCTTCAAGTCTCTTCTGCTTCTATCAACTTTCCTGTACTCGACTGAAGAAGCCTACTGTGTAGGCGAAACGTTTCGAAATAAAGATACCTAACTGTCGCATATGTGTCTTACCTAACACACTAGAGATTGCTTCCGGAATGTGAACAAAGCCAGTAAAAAGTCTATAGAACAATTACTACCACCACATCAATGGCAGAAAAGCATACAAATTGAAGAATTAACCATAATTTTTTTGCCACCCTCAGATGTGGAGATATCTACATTAACCCAGAGTCCAGAAAAGCCCCCTCCCCCCCCCCCCCCGGGAACGAAAATCAAGAGAAACTAAATAACGATTCGTGTTGGACATGTGAAGAGGGGGATAATGTGGGAATTGCAGAACACGGAAACTAAATGTTATTCATAGATCTATACTGTGCAAGAACATCAAAATTGTCATTAAAACAGTTGATACAATAATAAAAACGTTGCTATATATTAAAATTCCGACTGTTTCACTCTTGCTAAAACACCTAAAATGCCATCTGTGATCACGAAACTCGTACCTTAGCCATTGCTGTCAGTCTCGTGCATTTAAAAAGAGTAGATCATGGATAGAAGTTTGTCACAAGCTTCTGAGATACAGTAGAGGTATAACTAGGGAGGGTCGGTCAGGGACGTTCATTTTTCAGGGAAAGGTAAAAAGTACGAGTTTAGCTTTTCCAAGGAGACGCGAACCTGGGAGAGCGATCTAGTCCATAGGTATACACCTCAATTACTGGGAGCGCTTGAAGTTCCTGAACCTGTATTCCCTGGAACGCAGGTGGGAGAGATGCACGATTATATACACCTGGAAAATCCTAGAGGGACTAGTACCGAACTTGCACACGAAAATTACAACGAAAGAAAAAGACTCTGCAGACGATGCAACATCCCCCCAATGAAAAGCAGGGGTGTCACTAGCACTTTAAGAGGCAATACAATAAGTGTCAGGGGCCCGAGACTGTTCAACTGCCTCCCAGCATACATAAGTGGGATTACCAGTAGACCCCTGACTGTCTTCAAGAAGGCACTGGACAGGCACCTAAAGTCAGTACCTGACTAATCGGGCTGTGGTTCGTACGTCAGCTTGCGTGCGGCCAGCAGTAACAGCCTGGTTGATCAGACCCTGATCCACCATGAGGCCTGGTCTCAGACCGGGCCGCGGGGGCGTTGACCCCCGAAACCCTCTCCAGGTAAACGGGATAGGTATCGGGGTGCATAAGATATTAAACTAACTTGCTTCCTACAGGTTTGCGCCTGCCTGGGAAAACTTTACGGTGTTGTCCCCCCTCCCCACCCGACAAATTAACCCCTCTGGGGTTATCCCCCTCATGAGAAAAGTTAAATTTCCACAAGATGGTCTTGAGCAAGGAGAGTGCACCCTGCCGTCAATCTGAAGATCTCATCGTTATGATTCCTGTAGAATGATGGGACACACGTCCTCTGAAACCATCAATGGCTTGCTGCTCATCTGGAAGACCCCATTAGTACAACCCCTTTCACATTACATCATCACAAAGACAAAAGCCTGCTATGCAGAAGACTGATCTAGTAGTTTCTGCCGCAACATTTGCCTGTTTATGACCTGGGACCCAGACATGTTCCGGACAGACAACTCCAGATCATGCGTTTGGAGTGAAAATGGACCAATCTCTCCTGAATTTCTGGGCCACGAAAAGCATCATGGCATACTATGGCAGATATACAAGCACGTGCAGGTAGTCAGAGTATATAGTGTACTTGGATCTACTGGAACCAGCTACCAGGATGAGAGTAATGAGGACGAAAAGTTGTACATGAATGGTATACAGTACCGACGAGATGAAAAGTTAGACACATGTGCAACACCTGGGTATCTTTATTGTAGATGTTTCGCCATCCAGTGGTTTTATCAACAAAAATTTAAGGACATAATTGGAAGACACAAGAACTATATACAAAAGATGAGGTAATCAGTCCCTCAGCCTTGTAGTTAGTGTGAAGAGCATCGTAGTCGTGTAGATTCTGGAGCACAGGCAAGAAGGCTGGCACTTACATACTGGCGACAGGTGGAAAGGGACAGGTAGCAGACGAGGGCATGGTCACTGGTAGGAGGGATTCCCCAGTGGAAGTAGGTCATACCCGAAGCACGTCGCGGCGGCAGCAGCAGCAGACGCCGCCGCCGCCGTCAGTAAGGTTATTTAAATATCCTCTGAACCAAGATTCAATGATGCTGCAGTGTCTGACAAGTTGTACATAAATGATATACAATACCGACAAGATGAACTTGTTATCTCATCTTTTGTATATAGGGATGCCAAGCCCATGATGACACTCTTCAGGTCGCTTGTTCTATCTAGACTGGAATATTGCTGCACACTAACAGCACCTTTCAAGGCAGGTAAAATTGCTGACCTAGAAAATGTACAGAGAACCTTCATGGCGCGCATAACGGAGATAAAACACCTCAATTACTGGGAGGGCTTGAAGTTCCTGAACCTTTATTCCCTGGAACGCAAGCGGGAGAGATGCATGATTATATACACCTGGAAAATCCTAGAGGGACTAGTACCGAACTTGCACACGAAAATCACTCACAACGAAAGCAAAAGACTCGGCAGACGATGCACCATCCCCCCAATGAAAAGCAGGGGTGTCACTAGCACGTTAAGAGACCATACAATAAGTGTCAGGGGCCCGAGACTGTTCAACTGCCTCCCAGCATACATAAGGGGGGTTACCAATAGACCCCTGGCTGTCTTCAAGCGGGCACTGGACAAGCACCTAAAGTCGGTACCTGACCAGCCGAGCTGTGGCTCGTACGCTGGATTGCGTGCAGCCAGCAGTAACAGCCTGGTTGATCAGGCTCTGATCCACCAGGAGGCCTGGTCACAGACCGGGCCGCGGGGGCGTTGACCCCCGGAACTCTCTCCAGTTAAACTCCAGGTAATTATGTCCTTGAATTTGTATTGATAAAGCCAATGGATGGCGAAACTTGACAATAGATACCCAGATGATGCACATGTGAGAACAAGAACAATTTGAGCTAAGCATAAAAATAAAGTTCCCAGTAAACGTCGTAAGACCCACACTTCTCATTCTTTGACTCATCAGTAAAAACTAATTCTTGGTGCATGAACAAAATCACGCACGAGGAAATCAATCAGGTCATTAAAAGTGTCAGGCAGCTAGTGGATCACCATCCACTAGTTGCAGAGATGACCTGAAACATCCAGAGAAGGTGGAAAGGGAATAAAAAGAATGAACCTTCTATTCGGTGGCATTAGGCAGTAACTTGAAAAAGTAGGCCGCATATGTGCGTAACATAGCAAGCCACAAGCATCCTGTGCGTAACAGGCATAGCAAGCCACAAGCATCCTGTGCGTAACAGGCATAACAAGCCACAAGCATCCTGTGCGTAACAGGCATAGCAAGCCACAAGCATCCTGTGCGTAACAGGCATAGCAAGTACTCGCCTAATTGTGGTTGCTGGGGTCGAGATTCAGCTCCTGGCCCCGCTGTGCGTAACAGGCATAACAAGCCACAAGCATCCTGTGCGTAACAGGCATAGCAAGTCACAAGCATCCTGTGCGTAACAGGCATAGCAAGTACTCGCCTAATTGTGGTTGCTGGGGTCGAGATTCAGCTCCTGGCCCCACTGTGCGTAACAGGCATAACAAGCCACAAGCATCCTGTGCGTAACAGGCATAGCAAGCCACAAGCATCCTGTGCGTAACAGGCATAGCAAGTACTCGCCTAATTGTGGTTGCTGGGGTCGAGATTCAGCTCCTGGCCCCGCTGTGCGTAACAGGCATAACAAGCCACAAGCATCCTGTGCGTAACAGGCATAGCAAGCCACAAGCATCCTGTGCGTAACAGGCATAGCAAGTACTCGCCTAATTGTGGTTGCTGGGGTCGAGATTCAGCTCCTGGCCCCGCTGTGCATAACAGGCATAACAAGCCACAAGCATCCTGTGCGTAACAGGCATAGCAAGCCACAAGCATCCTGTGCGTAACAGGCATAGCAAGTACTCGCCTAATTGTGGTTGCAGGGGTCGAGATTCAGCTCCTGGCCCAGCTGTGCGTAACAGGCATAGCAAGCCACAAGCATCCTGTGCGTAACAGGCATAGAAAGCCACAAGCATCCTGTGCGTAACAGGCATAGCAAGCCACAAGCATCCTGTGCGTAACAGGCATAGAAAGCCATAAGCATGACTCAAGAAATCGTAATGACACGATTGAAAACAAGCATCATGTGCCTAACAGGCATAGAAAGTCACAAGCATCCTGTGCCTAACAGGCATAGAAAGTCACAAGCATCCTGTGCCTAACAGGCATACGAAGCCATAAGCATCCTGTGAGTAAAACCAGGAAACCCATAAATATCCTGTGAGTAAAAAGTACCGGAAGCCACAATCCTGTTCGTAAAGTGCAATGAAAGTCCGAAGTACTAGTACTATGCTGAAAAGATGGTGCAAGCTGGATATACATACGAGTGCTGGTTTAGACAGGCAGCACAGGCCAATTACCACTGCATAGGTCCAGCGGTTCAAAACCAACAAAGGTTGGTTCTGAACCGTTCCAGTGCACATCCAAATTCCCCAGTACACACCAAAATTCTCAGACAAGTAGCGGGTGACATTCGCAATACAAAACGGCAGGTAGAAGATCCGACTTGGCAGATATAGTCGAGCTGGGACCAACACAATGAACAGATCAAAACTCCAGGAATTTGCACCCCATGAGCAATAGGACAAGATCTTAAAAAAAAATATTCATAACCAGTCAAGCCTTCATTAGGGACCCATTTCAATGCCTGACTGATGACAACCCCATATATAGCAAATAATTTCTTATATGGACACAGGGGTCGTCCCATGGTTGCTAAAAACAGACATAGCCCCACTCCACAAAGGGGGCAGTAAAGCAATAACAAAGAAGTACAGACTGATAGCGCTAACACTCCATATAATAAAAATCTTTTAAAGGGTTCTAAGAAGCAAGATCGCCACTCATCTAGATACCCATCAGTTACACAACCCAAGGCAACATGGGTTTAGAGCAGGTCGCTCCTGCCTGTCCCAACTACTGGACCACTATGACAAGGACTTGGAAGCTCTGGAAGACAAAATGCAGATGTAGTATACGAAGACTTTGCAAAAGCCTTTGATAAGTGTGACCATGGTGTAATAGCGCACAAAATGCACGATAAAGGAATAACAGAAAAAGTTGGTAGATTGTTATATTAGTTGTTATATTTGTTAGGAAATTATAGAATTTCCTAACAAATATAACACAAATAGTAGTAGTAAACAGTAAAGTCTGAGGCGGCTACTGTGAAAAGCTCTGTTCCACAGTACTCTCCCATCCTGTTCCTCATCCTTGTCCTCATATCTAACAGACAAGGATGCAAGCCACAGCACAGTGTCTTCCTTCGCAGATGACACCTGAATTTCCACGACAGTCCTCCAAGCGGACATCAATCAAATCTTTAAATGGGCCGCAGAAAACAATATGAAGTCCAATGTTAAGAAATTTCAATTACTCCGATATGGAAAACGTGAGAAAATTAAAACTTCATAGGAGTATAAAACAACTTCCAACCACACACCAGAGCGAAAAACTAGTGTAAAAGAACCGGGAGTGATAATGTGTAAAGGATCTCACTTTCACTTTCATTGTATCAATCGCATCTGCTAGACAAATGACAGGATGGATAATGAGAACCTTCAAAAACTAGGGATGCCAAGCCCATGATGACATGCTTCAGGTCGCTTGTTCTATCTAGGCTGGAATATTGCTGCACACTAACAGCACCTTTCAAGGCAGGTGAAACTGTTGACCTAGAAAATGTACAGAGAACCTTCACGGTACACAAGTGCGATAAAACATCTCAGTTATTTGGAACGCTTGAAGTTCCTCAATCTGTACTCCCTAGAACGCAGGCGGAAGAGATACATTAGTTATATACACATGGAAAATCCTAGAGGGATTAGTACCAAACTTGCACACGAAAATCACTCCCTATGGAAGCAAAAGACTCGGCAGATAATGCAGCGTCCCCCCAATGAAAAGCAGGGGTGCCACTATCACGATAAGAGACAACACAATAAGTTGTCAGGAGCCCAAGACTGTTGAACTGCCTCCCAGCATACATAAAGGGGGGATTACCAATAGACCCCTGGCTGTCTTGAAGAAGGCGCTAGACAGGCACCTAAAGTCAGTACCTGACTAACCGGGCTGTGGTTCGTACGTCGGGTTGCGTGCAGCCATGAATAACAATCTGGTTGATCTGGCCCTGATCCACAATGAGGCCTAGTTACAGACCGGGCCGCGGGGGCGTTGACCCCCGAAACCCTCTCCAGGTATACTATCCAGGATGACCTGGGTAAGCTGATGTGGTCGGAAAATGGCAGATGCGGTTCAATGCAGACAAGTGCAAGGTTCTAATCCATGAGGCCTGTTCACATACAGGGCCATGGGGGCGTTGACCCCCAGAATCCTCTCAAGGTATGGCGCTAAATATGCGTCGAATCCGTGGGCAAATAGTTGAAATGTGCGCTACAGCCAACAACACAAGTCATTCAATGAAAGACAGGAGCACCTGTAAGCAGGTGACCATGGGTGAGGTCTGTGTGCCCAATCTTACACACACACACACACACACACACACACAAATATATATATATATATATATATATATATATATATATATATATATATATATATATATATATATATATATATATATATATATATATATATATATATATATATATTTTCCTATCATAGTGACTATTCTTTTGTGTAAAGAGGACCACTTGTCCTTTTGAACCCTACACGATTTGTTGCCTGTGTATTATTACATTCAAGGGGGAGCTCTAAATCCGTAAAGGTCATACATCGGCTTGGGAAACTGAAGGCATTCAGGCTCGATTCAAGGAATTAGAGAACAGTTCCAATTCATTAGAGCAAGAGCCCCTCACCAGCATCAAGGAACCTCCCTTGAGGTACAAGTATGTAGGACCTACCTGACCTGTCTGCCTGGCTGTCGAGTAGGGTTTATTTAGCAGTCCACATTGTCCTCGTCGCTCTCGGGCCGTGTGGACGTGTTGCGCAAAAGCTCCTGCTTTCTCTGTTTGCGCAACTTCCTGTTTTCACCAAGATGGTGACCAGTTACCATAGGAGAAGCAACACTGTGTTGACCTAGTTACAGGAACAATTTATCCGACGAACGCCTCTGTTTTATTGCCAACGATCATACGGGACACGTTCAACATTGACAACGATGAACTACATGGAATAGTGCTTAATGGCTCTTCACGACTCTTCATAAAGTTCTGCAACGTAGAGGCTTATAAAAGGACGCTGACAATATACCAGGAGAAGTCCATCTTAGTTTCATCTGGACTGGAGGTACGCCTGAGGGATGCCTCAAAATATTACACCTGGGTAAGGATACGAAATGTCCCTTTTGAAGTGGATGAAGTGGATATTAGAGAGGCTTTTCAACGATATGGTGAAGTTCATGCTACGACTTTGGGTCAATGGACGGATGGAATCTATGCAGGGCTGCCTGCAGGATCCTACACCATAAAGATGACTTTGAGACGACTTATTCCATCGTATGTTGTCCTGGAGGATTTCAGGACAGGTGTTTGTGACATACGTGGGACAACGCAAGACATGTCGCCTGTGTGGTGCTTATGACCACATGGCGGCCGGGTGTGGTAGGGCAGCAGCGCCGAGGTCTTTGGACCTGCCAGTTGTCACAGAGTCTCAGGTGGCATCTTTGCATGAGGTTGCGAGTGCAGCAGGTAAAGGTAATTGGACGAACTGGAGGAAGTTTTAGTTTAATATGTTTATTATGCACCCCATACCCATCCTGTGGGCGGTAGTCAAGAGATTACAGAGGTACATAATTGGTCCAGGGACTGGACTCCAAAGTTTTGATAGCTGAGCAAGTTACAGAGGTAATGAACTCACAATTTACAAAGGTAATGAACTCACAATTTACAAAGGTAATGAACTCCAGGTAAGTCTGGTCACAATCATGACAAGCTACAAAGGTATTTACAGATTACAGAGGTACGTAATGGGTCCAGGGACTGGGCCCCCAAAGTTTTGATAGCTGAACTAGGTACAAAGGTAATGAGCTCACAAGTTACAAAGGTAATGAATTCTGTAGAATGGTTACTTACGTTTATACTTTGGCTACAATCATGAACAAATTATAGAGTAATGAGCAATTCACACTTCCACACCCGGTCACAACTGTAATGAGTTATTGGTGCAAATATTGATTGTTGAGTCACACACACACACACACACACACACACACACACACACACACACACACACACACACACACACACACACACACACACACACACACAAAAAAAAAAATATGGGTGGCCTTAGAGGACGGAAAACCAGAGATCTGGTAGACGAACCAGGGAGGAAAGACTGGGAGTTAGAGCTCCAAAAAAGGGAGGAAGAGTGGGGAAGGAAGATAGTAGAGCTTGGTAAGAAAATGGAGGAGCGGATAGCTGAAGAGTGCAGGAAGTGGGAAGTACAGGTCTTAGCAGCAGAAGCTAGGATACAGTGCTTAGAAGAGAAACTGCACTGGAGGAAGCGGGAGAAATTTGTGTGACGCTACCAGTGGCTTCGGACGTTCCCACACTGGCAGACCCTGGTGAACAGCAGCCTGTAGGGGTGGGGGAGGCCGGTGACCTACAGGTTTTACCTGAACCCCTGCAGGAGATAATAGTCTTTTCTGGACGAGCCAGCGGAGGAGATCCCTCCTGTAGACGGGAGAATTCTGATGGTTGAGGAAGACCTGAGTGAACGGGTCCCGGGGCCTCAGGAGTCAGAGTCTGGCATGTTGTAGGTGCTGCAAGTGGAGGCTGAGGTGCACAGGAGTGACCATAATGATATGGAGGTTGAGAGTTGTAGTGACACTGGTCCTGTGGGGAGCAGCAGCAGGATAATACTGCACCACCTCTAGGGGCCCTTAACAACAACAACAGTTTGGCGTGCGTCATGGGCACCAACATATGGTGTGTGATTCTCTACTACTTTATCCATTTATCACCGATGCAGATTACATGGTGAGTTTAAATATGTGGCCTGTAGTTATAACTTTTCTCTTGACATATGCAAGACATCACCATCCCTGTAGAAGCCATTATTAGATGTACTAGTCATTATATTTTGTTGTTGCAGAAGTACTATGAAGATTCTATGTTCAATAAAGCCTAGAGATAAGGCCTGTGTTTCTATCACAACAATTTATTGAACATAGAATCCTGGGCTACCTGGTGGTGATCCTGCGCTAGACTACATCACAACATGGAGCGTTTACTGAAACCTGAGAGGCTAGACTGTGACCCCAGCTTATCAACGGCTGCTCAGGAATGGAAGCACTGGTTTAAGACTTTCGAAAACTTCTTGGGAGCCCTTCCTAAAGAAGATCTAGATAAACTAAGTCTGCTCATCAATTTTGTGTCACCTAAGATATATGAGGCTATTTCTGAGTGTAATACCTACGAAGATGCTATCAAAACCCTCAAGTCTCAGTATATTAAACCTACAAATGAAATCTTTGCACGCTATCGCCTTGCAACTCGCCGCCAGCAGATTGATGAGTCCTTAGAGGAATACTTTCAAGCACTGAAAATTTTAGGTAAGGACTGTCACTTCCAAGCAGTGACAGCTGCTCAGTATTGTGAAGAGTCCATCAGGGATGCTTTTATCAGTGGCCTGCAATCACCAATAATAAGGCAGCGTTTATTGGAGAATAAAACTCTCGACTTAGCCGCTGCCTTTGACCAGGCAAGAGCTCTAGATTCAGCCCAGAAGAATTCTGAAGTATACAGTACCACTCAGCCTTCTCGAGTGGTAAGTGCTGCAATTCCTGACCAAGACTCTTGCAATGAAGTTACTGGGGAACCTGCCTCAGTGACAGCAGCAGCAGGTACGGTGTGTTTCTTTTGTGGTTTTTCAAGACATCCACGTCCAAAGTGTCCTGCTCGTGAAGCAATGTGCCATAAATGCCACAAGAAAGGTCACTTTGCTAAAGTATGTCGTGCTAATGCATCAACAAGAGCTAGTGCCTCCACACATTCCAGTGATCATGCGACTCTAGCAACAGTGACTTCTGCGGCTACTCCAAATTCACTGTCAAAGGCAGTTGTGAAAGTATTCATCAAAGGAACAGAAGTAGATGGTCTTATTGATAGTGGCAGCTCAGAGAGTTTCATCAACCTTGACTTAGTTAAACGGCTCTCCTTGACTCTACATCACTCATCAGGTACCGTTTCCATGGCATCAACATCTCTCTCTATTCAGACCTTAGGGTTTTGTAAGGTAAATCTCAGAGTTAATGGAAAGGATTATCAAGATGTACATTTAGCTATTCTGCCACAACTGTGCTCTGATGTTATCCTTGGTCAGGACTTTCAGAAGCTGCATGGTAGTGTCACCTTAACATATGGAGGTGAACTGCCTCCTCTTGTTGTCTGTGGACTTAGCACTTTAAGGGTAGACCCACCAAAGCTGTTTGCAAATCTTACCGCGGATTGCCATCCTATATCAGCTAAGTCACGCCGCTATTCTTATGAGGATCGGATGTTCATTGAGAAAGAAACTCAGAGGCTGCTGAAGGAGGGTATTATAGAACCGAGTGATTCCCCTTGGCGTGCACAGGTTGTTGTTGTTAAAGATGGTTATAGGAAACGGAGACTGGCTATCGATTACTCTGAGACAATCAACAAATTTACACTTCTTGATGGGTACCCTCTACCTCGAATTGACGATACAGTGAACAAAATTGCTCAGTACTACGTGTTTAGCACAATTGATCTGCAGAGTGCCTATCATCAAGTCCCTATAAGGAATGAAGATAAACCATACACAGCGTTTCAGGCTAGTGATGGCCTGTATCAGTTTACCAGAGTCCCTTTTGGAGTCACCAATGGGGTAGCCTGCTTCCAACGAATTATGGATTCACTCATTCAGGAAGAGCAACTCATGGGAACTTACGCGTATTTAGATAATGTTACCATTTGTGGCAAGACCCAGGAGGAACATGATGCAAACCTTGATAAGTTTTTGGAAGCCGCCAAGAAGAAAAATATCAGTTACAATGAGGAAAAGTGCACTTTTTCAACTAAAAGGCTTAGCATCCTTGGTTATGTAGTGGAAGGAGGTTCAATATTCCCAGACCCTGAACGACTACGACCTCTACGGGAACTTCCAATGCCTCAAGACAAAAAGTCACTCCGAAGAACTCTTGGTCTCTTTGCTTATTACTCACAATGGATCTACAACTATTCAAGTAAAGTCCGCCCATTGAGTGCTACCACATTTCCTGTGACAAAGGAAGCAGAAGCCGCTTTCCATACTCTCAAACAGGACATTGAAAACTCAGTAGTTCAAGCCATTGATGAGTCCCTACCATTCGAAGTGGAAACGGATGCATCTGACATTGCCATTGCTGCAGTCTTATCTCAGGCAGGACGACCAGTAGCCTTCTTTTCGAGAACTTTTCAAGGATCAGAGAAATGTTATGCTGCTGTAGAAAAGGAAGCCCAGGCCATCATAGAAGCAGTTCGCCACTGGAGGCATTATTTAACTGGTAGACATTTCACCATAAGGACTGACCAACGGGCCGTGATGTATATGTTCGACAAGAGGCACAAAAGTAGGATAAAGAATGACAAGATATTACGCTGGAGGATGGAACTATCGTGTTATGACTTTGATATTCTGTACCGACCGGGTCAAGAGAACATCTCACCTGATGCATTCTCTAGGTCCCACTGTGGAGCAGCATGTCATGATTTGCAATCACTCTCAGCTCTCCACAAGGCTTTGTGTCACCCAGGAGTTACACGCCTGTACCATTTTGTCAAATCAAAGAACATGCCCTACTCAGTGGAAGATGTGCGACAAGTGATCAGAGCATGCAGAGTATGTGCAGAGTGCAAGCCAAACTTTCATCAGCCAGAGAAGACTCATCTCATAAAATCCACCCAGCCTTTCGAAAGATTGAATATAGATTTCAAAGGACCTCTACCAAGCACAAATCAGAATAGGTATTTCCTTAACATAGTAGATGAATATTCAAGGTTTCCCTTTGTATTCCCCTGTGCAAATATGGCTGCTTCAACTGTTATTAGTTGTCTTTCACAGTTGTTCTCTATTTTTGGTATGCCAGCTTATATCCATTCAGACAGGGGATCCTCGTTCATGAGTAACGAACTTCAGGAGTTTTTGGCTAGCAAAGGTATTGCCTGCAGCAGAACAACAAGCTACAACCCTCAAGGCAATGGTCAAGTGGAGCGGTTCAATGGTACTATATGGAAGGCAGTTACAATGACATTAAAGTCGCGCAATCTACCTGTTCAACACTGGCAAACTGTCCTACCTGATGCACTTCACTCTATTAGATCACTGCTGTGCACAGCTACTAATGCAACCCCTCATGAAAGACTCCTCAACTATTCACGTCGTTCCTCTACGGGAGCCTCCGTGCCCACTTGGTTATGTCATCCTGGACCCGTTCTCCTGAAGAGTCACCGTAGGATGAACAAGACGGATCCTTTAGTGGAAGAGGTAGAGCTCCTGCAAGCTAATCCACATTACGCCCACATTCGCTACCAAAATGGTGAAGAGACTACAGTATCTACAAGACATTTAGCCCCAGTTGAAATCCCTATTAGTGTGGAATCTCAAGATACACCAATAGATGTGAAAGATGCTTCGTTTTCTCCTGGAAAGCCCCTTGAGACTACCCCTATGGAAATAGAGGATTCTGCTCCAGCAGTTAATCAAACCCCGCTGGAAAATATCGAACCTGGTGAAGAGGCTCAAGGGCTACGAAGGTCGGGACGTGTACGTCGCCCACCTAACAGTTTGGGAGATTACTGTCTCTGATATTTTAGAAGGGGGAGATTGTAGTGATACTGGTCCTGTGGGGAGCAGCAGCAGGATAATACTGCACCACCTCTAGGGGCCCTTAACAACAACAACAGTTTGGCGTGCGTCATGGGCACCAACATATGGTGTGTGATTCTCTACTACTTTATCCATTTATCACCGATGCAGATTACATGGTGAGTTTAAATATGTGGCCTGTAGTTATAACTTTTCTCTTGACATATGCAAGACATCACCATCCCTGTAGAAGCCATTATTAGATGTACTAGTCATTATATTTTGTTGTTGCAGAAGTACTATGAAGATTCTATGTTCAATAAAGCCTAGAGATAAGGCCTGTGTTTCTATCACAACATTTAAAAAAAGAGCTGGAGGATCGTCGGATGACGAGTGTATAACTCCAGCTCAGCGTACTGGTAAGAAGAGTTGGGCGGGAATGACTAAGAAGGGGCAGGGTAGTGCACGGGGGGAGGGGGTCGAGGCGGGCAAGAGTGCACAGGAAAAAACAGGCACAGCAAAAAGTGTAAAGGACAGGCCACAGAAACAGAGGAAAGCCCCCCTTTCTGAATCTAAGTGTCTAACGATAAATGTGAATGGCCTTAGGGTTCATGTTAAACGTGTATGGTTGGAGGGTGTTTTGAGGCGTTTTAATATTGATGTGTGTTTTATTCAAGAACACAATTTTAAGTGTGGTAGAGATTTGAGGCTGAAAGGTTTTAGGATGTATGCAGGCAGCTCAGGGAAATTAAAGGGTGGGGTGGCAGTGGCAGTGAGGGAATCCAGCCCATTTCAAGTGCTCGTGTGGGAAGAGGGGGGAGGGGAGGGTGGTGAGGGTGGAAGGGCTATGGGGGGAGAGTAGTGTGTGTTTTCTAGGGACATATATGCTGGCTGATAGCAAGGTGACTTTTGTAAGGGAGGTTTTGCTTTTCTACTTGCAGGGTTGACCCATGGTTTCTATAGTAGGAGGGGATTGGAATTGTGTAATCAGAAATAAGGATGTGAAGCCAAGAGGGGCAGGGTGTATGCTTGGGGTGTTGAGAGATTCATTGAGGGACGCAGGGGTTTTTGACATAGTCAGGGGAGATGGGTGGAGAGTGGAGCACATGTTTATGAGGAGGGGTTATGCAGCTAGGTTGGACCGTATATATATAACTCGTGAGATTAGACAGTGTAACGACGATAGATTTAGGTTTTTCAGACCATCGAGCCGTTTTGGCAGAGGTGGCATGGGACGGGATGGTTCGTAGGTATGTGGGTTATTGGAAACTGAATGTGAGGTTACTTCAGGGGAAGGGCCCCCACAGGATGGGTATGGGGTGCATAATAAACATATTAAACTTAAACTAACTTTCAGGGGAAGGGGGAGGGGTTGGTTTTTAGAGAACGGTGGTGGCACCTCTAGGAGGCGCGCAACAAAGAGGAGGGTGTATTGGAATGGTGGGAGAAGTATGCTAAATTGCAGATTAAGGAGTATTATCAGCATAGAGGACGGGATGAGGCGCGGTGGAGGTTTGGTTTACAAAAATATTTTGAGGGGCAGCTCAATGATTTTTATGAAGGGGGCAGGGAGGCTAGATATGGGGAAATAGAGGTTTTAAGGGGAAGATTAAGGGACATACAAAATTCTCGTTTTGATGCATTACATGTAAGGGAAGGATTAGAGGTGGTCCTATGGGGAGACAAACCGTCAGGATGCGTCTTGAGGAGATTTAGGGAAAGGCAGCAGATAACTACGATTATGGGATTAGAGGCGAGTCAAGAGGTGGGGGGCTATAGGGTGGGACAGGAACTTACAACCACCGATGGAATGAGTAATTATGCGGATTATTGGTTTAGGGAGAATTTTAAGCAGGGGGAGGGTGGAGGGAGAGAGAGAGAGATTATAGGGGAAGGAATTCGGGGTATTTTAAGGAAGGAGGAGAGATGATAGAGGGTTGGTTTATAAATGCTAAGATCTATGTTAGTTTGTATGTACTAACCGTAAAAAAAAACATGATTCTTTTTTATTTAGTTTATAAACGTTGTCATGTATATATATACACATTGTTTCAGGCTAAGTACATGAAAAGGGGGGGTTGCCACTATTATGTGGCTGCAAGGGTTTATCATCCTGCACATTGAAGGGGTTGCGTGAGGGCTACTAGTGTAAAAGATTTGTTCAATGGATTAGGCATATTTTGTGGTGAGATTATAATCGTGTAAGTTTTGTTTTTGGTCCATTTTTTTGGACAAAAACAGTTGTGTATATTTTGTACTATGTATGTTTTTAAATAAAATATATAAAAAAAATTAGCAGTTCTCACCTCAGTATCTCCCCTTTCATGTCTAGAGATCCTGACATGTCCCTAAGCACCATGTCTGTGTTAAGCATGGTCACAAGCTAACCACTTACAGCTTCTGGAACACGAGGCAGAAAGGAACACTAGAGCAAGGTCAAAAGAGCATACCGAGAATACGAATACAGGGAACTGGGATCCACGCATATGCTTGCTATCAGGACGAGAGCAGCAAGGAATGCATAGAGTTCTACAGTAAATATGGCAACATGCTCAGTAAGTCTTGCTTAAAAAATGGGGTGAATCAGTGATTAACTGAAAACCATCTCCGCCTTCACTCTTCGACCCACCAGTAAAGACTACCTTCTAAGTCTGAGACAAATGATACCCCACACACAGGTGG
>NC_091342.1:12308341-12373341 GCF_038502225.1 Cherax quadricarinatus
TTGAGTCCTGGAAATGGGAAGTACAATGCCTGCACTTTAAAGGAGTGGTTTGGGATATTGGCAGTTTGGAGGGATATGTTGTGTATCTTTATACGTATATGCTTCTAAACTGTTGTATTCTGGGCACCTCTGCAAAAGCAGTGATAATGTGTGAGTGTGGTGAAAGTGTTGAATGATGAAAGTATTTTCTTTTTGGGAATTTTCTTTCTTTTTTGGGTCACCCTGCCTCGGTGGGAGACGACCGACTTGTTGAAAAAAAAATATATATATACATATATATATATTATATATATATATATATATATATATATATATATATATATATATATATATTATATTATATTATATTATATTATCCATGGGGAAGTGGAATGAGAATCTTTCCTCCGTAAGCCATGCGTGTTGTAAAAGTCAACTAAAATGCTGGGAACAATGGACTAGAACAATGGGCTAGTAACCCCTTTTCCTGTAATAATTACTAAAAAGAATAATAAGAAAATTGTCAAAGTGGGAAGTCTGAATGTGCGTGGATGTTGGGCGAATGATAAGAAATAGATGATTGTGGATGTTATGAATGAGAAGCTGGATGTCCTGTCTTTAAGTGAAACAAAGCTGAAGGGGGTGGGTGAGTTTCAGTGGAGAGGAATAAATGGGATTAGGTCAGGGGTTTCTAATAGAGTTAGAGCTAAAGGAGTAGCAATAATGTTGAAGGATAAGCTATGACAGGAAAAGAGGGACTATAAATGTATTAATTCAAGGATTATGTGGAGTAAAATAAAGGTTGGATACGAGAAGTGGGTTATAGTAAGCATATATGCACCTGGGGAAGAGAGAAGTATAGAGGAGAGAGAGAGATTTTGGGAAATGTTGAGTGAATGTGTGGGGAGTTTTGAACCAAGTGTGAGAGTACTTGTGGTTGGGGATTTTAATGCTAAAGTGGGTAAAAATATTGTGGAGGGAGTAGTAGGTAAATTTGGGGTTCCAGGGGTAAATGAAAATGGGGAGCCTTTAATTGAGCTATGTATAGAAAGAGGTTTGGTAATAAGTAATACATATTTTATGTAGATGAATGATTCAGAGAACCGACATATTGTTGAATTAGACACATGTGCAACTCTTGGGTACCTTTATTGAGGAAACGTTTCGCCACACAGTGGCTTCATCAGTCCATACAAAGGAGAAACTTGAAGAACAGGAGGAGAATGAGGTAATCAGTCCCTCAGCCTTGAGTCGATGTGGTCAGTCCATCAATCTTGAATAGAATACGGCATATGAGCGGAGAAGCAGCTTAAAAACCGTAGACAGGAGAGGTGCAGCAGTCGTAGGTGGTGTCACATTTGTCCAGTGTGGAAGTAGGTCGTGCCCAAGGGTTAGGCAAGTGAAGAATTCCCAAGTATTAAGATCCCAAGAAGTTGCAGTGTCTGGCAGGATTGTAGATGAATGGTTCAGAGAACCGACATGTTGTTGAATTAGACACATGTGCAACTCTTGGGTATCTTTATTGGACCATTTACAAAGTCACACTTTGTGACTTTGTAAATGGTCCAAGTCTTACCGAAACGTCGTCGTAAGCTTCTCTCTTTTATGTGCGGGCTATTTGTGTATCGTTCCAGTCACGGTATTGTGCCTTTTTTTTATTTAAAGTATAGTAGTACCAACACTCTTATATGGGTGTGAAGCTTGGGTTTTAAATGCTGCAGCGAGGAGGCGGTTGGAGGCAGTGGAGATGTCCTGTCTAAGGGCAATGTGTGGTGTAAATATTATGCAGAAAATTCGGAGTGTGGAAATTAGGAGAAGGTGTGGAGTTAATAAAAGTATTAGTCAGAGGGCTGAAGAGGGTTTATTGACGTGGTTTGGTCATTTAGAGAGAATGGATCAAAGTAGAATGACATGGAGAGCTTATAAATCTGTAGGGGAAGGAAGGCGGGGTAGGGGTCGTCCTCGAGAAGGTTGGAGGGATGGGGTAAAGGAGGTGTTGTGGGCGAGGGGTTTGGACTTCCAGCAAGCGTGCGTGAGCGTGTTAGGAGTGAATGGAGACAAATGGTATTTGGGACCTGACGAGCTGTTGGAGTGTGAGCAGGGTAATATTTAGTGAAGGGATTCAGGGAAACCGGTTATTTTATATAACCGGAAATGGAAATGGGAAGTATAGTGCCTGCACTCTAAAGGAGGGTAAGTAAGTAAGTAAGTAAGTAAGTAAATTTATTCAGGTATACACAATACAGTTACATAGAATTATCATACATAGCAGCATATGTGTAGAGAATCTAGGATAACCCAAAAAAGTCAGACAGAGTGACTTATTTCCATTGGGGTCCTTTTACCTTATTATTATAATATAAAGGTTATAATATTTTCTTATTATTCTATAATGAAGATAACATCTTATTATCATACTAAAAAGATTATCTACTACACGAGGGTCATTAAGACTATCTACAATACGAGGGTCATTAAGACTATCTACTACCCGAGGGTCATTACGACTATCTACAATACGAGGGTCATTACTAGGGATAAGGTAAAATTTACACGTATTTTAGCTAAAAAATAGAAAATCATTCCCCTCCCTTTCTGTTGCTTCATTCATCAGACACTTTTTGGCAGTCTTCTTGAACTGGTTCAAGCTATGACTGGCCTTGACATTTGTGGGTAGTCTGTTCCATTCCTTTATTGCTGTACAATAAAAGGTGTTTGAAGCCTGGCCACTGACTGTGGGTACTACAAAGTTGTGCTCTCTCCCCCTAGTACTATGATTGCTTTGGTTCCCAACCTTGACAAAATTGACAGCAAGATATTCTGGACACTGTTCGTGAGCAATTTTATAAACATGATTTAGCTTCAGTTGTTTTACTCTGTCTTCAACATTCAGCATATCCTTGCACACGAAAATCACTCACTACGAAAGCAAAAGACTTGGCAGACGATGCACCATCCCCCCAATGAAAAGCAGGGGTGTCACTAGCACGTTAAGAGACCATACAATAAGTGTCAGGGGACCGAGACTGTTCAACTGCCTCCCAGCACACATAAGGGGGATTACCAACAGACCCCTGGCAGTCTTCAAGCTGGCACTGGACAAGCACCTAAAGTCAGTTCCTGATCAGCCGGGCTGTGGCTCGTACGTTGGTTTGCGTGCAGCCAGCAGCAACAGCCTGGTTGATCAGGCGCTGATCCACCAGGAGGCCTGGTCACAGACCGGGCCGCGGGGGCGTTGACCCCCGAAACTCTCTCCAGGTAAACTCCAGGTATCCAACTGCTGTAATTCATCCTGGCCTACATGTTCTCTTGGTCCCAGCCCCAGGATGAATCTTACGATTTTGTTCTGGGTGATTTGCAGTCTATCTTTCAGTTTTTTTGTCAAGGCAGAGTACCAAGAAGAGCAAGCGTAATCCATATGGCATTGTATAAGGGCTAGACATAGGGTCCTGCGAGCCTCAGTAGGTAGACACTGTGCTTGTCTATACAGGAACTTCAGCCTGGCATTCGCTTTCTTTACTACACTGTTCCCTATCAATTCTCCTGACATGCATGGGTCAAAGGGGATTCCCAGATATTTAACTGATGAAACCAAAGTGATGGACTCCCCATTACACTGAACATTAAAATTATTTACCCTTCTCAGTTTATGTTTCGTTCCAAAGAGAATGGCTTCAGTTTTCCCTAGGTGTAATGATAGTTTGTTGTCTACTAACCATTTGCTGCAGGACTCCAGTTCCAGTGTTAAAACATTAGCAATATCTTGTGGGTCTTTACCTGTCACTAACAGCACTGTCATCTGCATACAGTAGGAGTTTGCACTTGACACTGATAGGCATATCATTGACATAACATAAGAATAGTAAGGGACCCAGAATACTACCTTGGGGAACTCCACATGTTATCGGCAGGGGTTCTGATTCCGTTTTGTTGATTTTGACTATTTGTCTCCTATTGCTAAGGTAGGACTTAAACCAGTCTACAGAACCTATACCTATAGCTTGAAGTTTCTTACATAATATATTGTGGTTGACAGTATCGAAGGCCTTTTGTAGGTCTAAGGTTACCATACCTACGAGGTTCCCTTTTGACATTTCAGTTCTCAGGTAATCCATCAGATTAATAAGGGAGGTATCGGTTGAGTAGGATCTTCTAAAGCCCGATTGATAACTATGGAGAATGCTGTTGTCATTAAGGTACTTAACTACTTGAGAATACACCGCCCTCTCCAGAATTTTAGATATTATACTGAGTATACTAACAGGTCTATAGTTGCTTACATCAGACCTATTATTTTTCTTGAAGATAGGAGTAACTCTGGCCTCCTTGAACCCCTCCGGTACGGTATTAGTGGTGATTGATAGATTTATTATGTGAGCAATAGGGATTGACAGTTCAAAAGCACCATCTTTTAGGAACTTAGACGGGATGTTATCAGGGCCTGTGCTCTTAGTTGGGTTTAACCTGCTTAGTTCTTTTTGAATGAAGTCATGAGATACACTTACTAGTTGACAACTGTTTGGGGTTACCCCTTTATTGGTATAGTATGTTTGAAACTTATCAGAGTCTGTGTTAAAGGTATTTGATGCAGCTGGTAGTTTACTTACTAGTGTTGATGCAACAGATGTGTAGTAGGAATTAAAGCAATTTGCCACCTTAGATGTTTCGTGGCATACCTCATTATCGATAGTGAGTACTATGTTAGACCTATCTACTGGCTTATGGCTATACCCCAACTGTTTTAGTTGTTGCCAGAGCTTTCTGGGGTTATGCTTATATTCTTCAATTTTTGAGCAATAGTGCTTTGCCTTTGCTCCTTTTATAAGCCTCTGTACTCTGTTCCTCACCCTTTGGAATTCATTTAGTGCTGCAATATCCTGTCTGTTTGCTTTAAATCTTTTTAGCAGCTGGTCTCTGAATTTCATATTATCTAATATCTCAGTAGTCATCCAGGGTTCAGTTCTTCGTTTAATCCTAACCTCTTTAACTGGTGCAATATTATTAAGAATGGTAGTGAACATTGTTTTGAATTTTTCCCAGGCATCGTTTACGTCCGTGCAACTTGTTATCTCTGTCCAGTCACAATTGTGTAGCCTATTTACCAGTGTTTCTTTACTGTAGTTTCTAGTTGACCTCATTTTTATTGTCCTGTGTAGGCCTATCCTATCCCTAGTGATTTTCCTGGTGCAGTAAATGATGAAATGATCACTAAGACCTGTGGTAATGACGCCTGACTGACTAATGTTCTCAGCGCGGTTGCAAAGTATGTGGTCAATTAGGGTGGCTGAGAACTGTGTGATCCGGGTTGGTTTATTAATTAGTTGGGTGTAGCTATTTAATCCTAGAATTTGCTTATACCTTTTGCATAGTCCGTTATTTTGTTGCTGAAAACAGATATTGAAGTCGCCCAGTATTATTGTTTCGCAATTGCTTTCAACTCCGGACAAGACTCTGGAAAAGTCTTCTAAGAACTGGTCCTGGGTAGGAGGGCGGTAACTAGTTCCTACTAAGATGGGTTTGGTCTTGGGAAGCAGCACTTCAAACCATAGAATCTCCAGTTTATTGTTATTTAAATCAGGTCTTGGGTTGTAAGCTAAGTCATTTCTAATGTAGGCACATACTCCACCGCCCTTTCTGTTCCTATCTAAGCGTTTTATATTGTAACCTTCTATTTTGACCTCGTCGTCAGTCACCGTATCATCCAACCAAGATTCAGAGATGGTTATAACTGCCGCCCTAATTTTGTTAGCTAGAATCCTAATCTCTGCCAATTTAGGAAGAAGTGATCTTGCATTGACATGAATAAAGTGAAGGCCTGTTTTCATAAAACAATCATAATCATCAATATATGGCAATGGGTCATTTGTATTAAAATTAGGTAAATCAATGTCATCACTGCTAAAGGGTAACTGTGCCAAAGTGCATTTGTTACACACAAAATGAATTCTGGCACCGTTGCTATAATTGTACATACATCCATCATGCACCCACCCCTTACACATTTTACATAAGGTGCCTTTTCTGTTTTTCATGCGTACTTTAGTACAGTGTATGCATCTGTTTGGTAGTGTTTGAGATAATAATGGCTGTATTGTCTCACATTGACCTATGTATGCATTACATATGGAGTTAAGGTTATCATCCCTAGCTACTAGACCGTCATTATTGCCGTCATTTATCTGTCTGTTTTGCCTCTGCACAATAGTTTGAGGTCCTGGATTAATTTGGATATCACCACTTAAGAGCGCTACAATAAGATTGATTTTAGATTTTGCCACCGAAGTGGCTAGTTTATTGTGCACCCCATATCCATCCTGTGGACTGTAGCGCGAGAGCATATGGATACACAAAAGGCCTAGGAACTAGGCCCCAAAGGGTTAACAGGAATACATATGGATTTATATCTACATATCTATAGTTCACTTATCTGTTACAAGCAAATTTAGGAAATTTGCTTAGTATATCTGGTATCTTATTTTCATTAATAAGATATATTGACATGTCACATAGGTTATTATACTGTCTGTCTCTGTATTCCTCAATAAGTGGACAATTAAGCACATAGTGTTCAAGAGAGTGACCATATGCCTGATCACATAATTTACATTTAGTTTGATCATCATCTGTGTGTCTCCCAAACTGCCAGAAGTACTTGTAACCAAGCCTAAGCCTGGCCACTACAACATCAGTCAGTCTGTTCACATTGCAAGTTGCTCCATAAACATACTTATCTACGTTCATGTTATCATAGTGGGTTATAGATCTACTCAGGCTTCTAACTGCATTCCTATAACAATCATTTTCATTATTTACTTCTCTCCTAATATTATTCCTAATGCTAGACACAGTTATACCAAAGTTATATTCTACATTCTCCTTCTCGATACTCTTCTTGGCTAACATATCAACTTTATCATGAAGGAGTAATCCAATGTGTGATGGGATCCATAGCAATTGTACATTAATTCCTTTGTCCCTAATTTTTGAGTATCTATACCTGGCTTCCCCAATGAGCATGTTGTTGGAGTCATTATATGAGTCAAGAGCCTTCAGTGATGACATAGAATCAGTAATGATGATAGAGTCAAGCTCAGTGTCATAGGTTAGCTTTAGCGCCATTAGGATTGCAAACAATTCAGTTTGCAGTGTAGACGCCCAGTTGTTAATTCTTATGCCTAACTCAACAAATTTATTATCGTTCTTAATAATAAGAGCTGTGTGCCATTGTTTTTGTTTGGGTATGCGGTGTTGCCATACCTTGCGGCGATAGTGAGGTTTACTTTTCTGGTAGGATGGCAACTGTTGGGCTTTTACTGTCCAGGGCGCTGTTACTCCATTCACCTTTTCCAACCCCCATGACTGATTTCTTTCTTCATGGAATTGAAGAAGAAATATAAATATAATTATGGCAGCCTGTACCCCTCTAATGCCTGCCATTTTCACTCTTCGCTCTTTTACTCATATACAATATTTATTTCTCTTTTCCAGTCCCTAGTACACTTAGTATCTGCTTTAATTACACTGAATTACTAGTAAAATTTCCTCTTCAAAACCCTCTTCACTGCTCACTTTTCCCTTAACTTCACAAAACCCTTACAGTTAACCTCTTCAAAACCCTCTTCACTGCTCACTTTTCCCTTAACTTCACAACACCCTTACATTTAACCCCTTATTCACCCTCCCCTGGGATATTTGCAGTTTGGAGGGATATATTGTGTATTTTTATACGTATATACTTCTAAACTGTTGTATTCTGGGCACCTCTGCAAAAACAGTGATTATGTGTGAGTGAGGTGAAAGTGTTGAATGATGAAAGTATTTTCTTTTTGGGGATTTTCTTTCTTTTTGGGTCATCCTGCCTCGGTGGGAGACGGCCGACTTGCTGAATATATATATATATATATATATATATATATATATATATATATATATATATATATATATATATATATATATATATATATATATATATATATATATATATATATAAGGAAATATCGCAAACCAAGCGATACAAGATGCAAAACAACCACGGGGGGAGTAGAATGATAGCTCTAGGCCTTTCGTGTTGCAACACGAAAGACCTAGAGCTATCATTCTACTCCCCCCGTGGTTGTTTTGCATATATATATATATATATATATATATATATATATATATATATATATATATATATATATATATATATATATATATATATATATATATATATAAACAATGTATGCGTATTGGGTATTAGCATTGAATACTAGAAATATATCATATCCTGGATTTTGAAGACTAAAATCATATTTATAGAACATGACGAACATTGAGTTATGAGGGAGTAATGGGAGCGTAGATATTAGTCATTACTACAGCTACTTCATATTTCCTGCCATGTGATATGATAAGCTTTGTGTACAAAAAAAAATGTCCACTAAAATTTATAGTCATAAACTTACTTACATATGCCAAGGACTTGTTTATGATAATATATACATACATTATATACATGAAATAAGTCTCTACGGTAGTTCATTTATAACGAACATACAGTTAAGATCTCATGTGAAACAGCGAAAGATAACAGATAACGTATCATATTTTATGACTTTTTTGTGTAATGTTTACAAGCTGCATGCACAGGAAAACGTCAGCAAAGAAACTGTTAATTAATACTAAAAAAAATTTAAAGTCTCTATTTTTGTTTTCGTTTACTTTATTTTTTTTCCATTGTGGGACCCTAAATCCTAGAAGGGATGTCAAAGCTGTAAGCCGGGGTGTCAAAAGTTTTAAATATGGGTTTCAAAAGCTGGAAGCAATAACTTCAAAAACTGGAAGCAGGGGAATCAATAGCCTTAAACGTGGGTATAAAAATCTGGAGGCAGAGATCTCAAAAGCTGTAAGCAGGGAAGTACAAAGCTTTAAATATGGGTGTCAAAAGCTGGAAGCAGGGGCCTCAAAATCTGGAAGTAAGAGTGTCATAAGCTGGAAGCAGGAACCTCAAAAGCTGGAAGCAGGGACCACGAAAGCTGGGAGGAGGAACCTCCAAAGCTGGAAGCAGGAGCCTTCAAAACTTGAAGTAAGGACCTCAAAAGCTGGAAACAACGATCTCTAAAGCCGGAAGCAGGAATTTCTAAAGATGGAAGCAGGAACGTCAGTGCTGGAAGCAGGAACCTCAAAAGCTGGAACCAGAGACCTCAAAAGCTAGATATATGGAAGGACGACTGTCAAAAGTTGAAATCAGGAACGTTTAAAGCTGGAAAAAGTAACCTAAAAAAATCGGAAGCAATGGCCTCAAAAACTGGAAGTGCCCCAGGTGCCTATGGACCTTCAAGAGGGCCGAGACATTGCATTACATAGAGTACATATAATGTTGTAACAAGTGTCCCTGTTTATCTGATATATCTTGCACCTGGAGTACTAAGACTTAGAGAAACTCATAGCTGAATCATGTTTACGTAACACATGTAGCGATATTCAGAGGAAATTCTGGGAATTACACTTTCGTAACGTCTGGTGGCCGCCCGTATACAACTTCGTCACCTCTGACAGGGATGTCATCCTACCTATTGCTGCCACGCACTTGCAGGCCTCTGGGGAAGATGGAACTTCTTTTGTATCAGGCTCTTATTAGTTCATGTAAGATGATATTTTTTGCGGCGGAGACAATGTTTTGTAGGATGTTTACCTTCGAAATAGTTATATAATAGTACCACATATAAATAATGAACAGCAATTAATAAGGTGTATTAGACAAATATATATCTTTTTTGATTCACGCTTATTTAACGAATGTGAGTGCTTGATGGAGACAGCACCTGTATAATATATTCCCGGTTTTTATATGGTGTAAGTGGTGTTTTATCTATAGATTAGGTAGAAGAGGGAGAGAGCAAGTGACAAAAATATTAGCTACCCCTAAAGAATATATTTCTTATAATTTTCTATGAGAGTCTCCTTATATTTATTAATATTATCCATATATTACTGAAAATTGCCAGATTGCATTTTAAAATTTGTTGCAATTATAATTTTTTTTCGTTGTTTAGATATAAGATGAAGTGATGAAAGTGGGAGAAGAGAATACAAGGAGAGTTAGCGGGCGTTTCTGGCATGTGATTGTGTTGGCGGAGGCGCAGTCTTCGCGCAGCATTGTATTGAATTTTCGAACTGGTGTGAGTGTGGGGCCGTCTGCCATATTCTGTAGTGAGTGAATGTTGTGAGCTCGGGCATAGTGTACACCTAACCTGCCACAATGTCGGGCAACGTGGGGATGGAACAGCTCATCCCCATTGTGAACAAACTACAAGATGCCTTCACACAGTTGGGAGTGCATATGCAGCTGGATTTACCTCAAATTGCTGTAGTTGGTGGACAATCAGCTGGCAAGTCCTCTGTGCTGGAGAATTTTGTGGGACGGTGAGTATTTGACTACATTTAGTCTAAGAAACCTCTAGCAGTGATATATTTTGAGTGGGGGGGCCTGTCCCTCACAGTATTATAGTTTGAAGATAAAAAGGTAGGTGTAGGAGTGTTATCATGGTAATGACGGAGGGAGGGTAGGGGGCGGATCCTGCCTCTAACACTACATTTCTTCCTTCACATGAACTCTGTCAAGCTCAGGCTCCTGAGCCCCTCACTTTTTGCCTCTGCAGCTAACATATATATCACATATAAGGTTGAGAGGCTTCACAATGTGATGGCGCTCTAACACTCCCCAACCTTAGGAAATCAATATTTTCCTGTGGAAAAATGACAATTTGAAATGGTCAGTAATGCTATTATTTTTCAGCATTAGCAAACACAAATGTGATTTATTTAACCAGGGTGAGATTAGATTCTACTTTATATGGATTTTTCCTCACTTGACAAAATTTGACAACTAGAATTTACTTTTTTTTGAGGTATATAATGAAGTTTAAAACTATGATAGAGATTACCTCCCCATTGTATTAATAAACAAGTTTTTTTTTCTGAAAATACCTTATGATAAGATTGGATATAAGATTTACAATTTGGATAGTTTAATATCTATTATGCACCCAATACCCACCCTGTGGGTGGTAGTCAAAAGATTACAGTGGGACATAATTGATCCAGGGACTAAGCTTCAGAGTTTTGATAACTAAAAAGATAGCATTAATGAGCTATGTACTTGTTTACATCGATCCCCGGTATGGCTGGAAAACATTAGGATGTATTTCTATAAGGCACCTGCTGTCCTTCTTCACCCATCAGTAAAATTGGTACCTGGGTGTTAGTCGATTGGTGTGGGTCACATTCTGGAACAAAATTGACCTAATTTGCCCAAAATGCTCTGCATAACAAGCAACTTTATGTAGTGAGTGAGTTTATTCAGGTATACACAAATATAGTTACATGTATTATCATGCATAACAGCATATGTGTAGAGAACCTAGGATAACCCAAAAACGTCAGTGACTTGTTTCCATTGGAGGTCACTGATGTCAGCTAGGCCTGTCTACCTTGTACATGTACTTCTAGAAATAAAATTTTGGAAGTTATTTTTGCAGACATTAATTAAAACAAAATTATTAGTGTTTCTTGTATGTGGTTTTTGTATTATTGATATTACCATATATTTTAGCAAGGTATGCTTGAATTTGAAAAAGTGTGTGGTTCTGAGCTGTTTACAATAGGCAATGTCAAGGTATTTTCCCCTGAATGATTGATATGCCACTCTAGATAAATTATTTTGACATTTCTTGAATATTTGTAAGAGAGTTGTTTCTGAATTCATTAATTTTATCACATCACAGTGATGCAAGGTGTTAAAATAATCCTCCCAAAGACACCTGTAATTCAGCTGGAGCTGAGTGGTAGTGACATCCGAGTCTCTGATTATTTCGTTAGATGCATCTCTGATTATTTTGTTGGATGCACCATAGACATGTCTCTTCCTGCATGATAGAATGATAGGTGACCTGACTGGTGTCAAGTCTCCCTCAGTCTCAAGTCACTGAAGTTCAGTTCAAGTTCTTTTCATATGATTGTTTTCAAACTGCCAACTGACAGCCCAAGATTGTAATCTACTCCCTCCTTTGCCAGTATATAATTTATCATGCATGTGAGGACCAATGTGAGATGGAGTCCATAGAAGGTGCACCAACCTGTGACTGACTTCTGACACAAGCATACCATAGTTGATACTCGAGGAGTTAAGAGCATTCATAGATGAAGACCCACCTACAATTAAGGTGTCAACTTTGGATACATGGATGTTATACTCCACGCCCTCAAATGCATGGAGTTCAGTTAGGGATGCACGCTTCAGTTTCTGTATGAGAGCCATCACTGTGTGACAACAGTTTGGATATATAGGGTGAAATATATCCATAATATCATAAGGAACACAGCAGTAGACCTATTGGTCCATGCTAGGAAGAGATAATTCACACCCAGCTACACTCTTCCCATATACACAAATAACCCGCACATAGGAGGGAGAAGCTTACAATGACGTTTCGGTCTGACTTGGACCATTTACAAAGTCACACTAACAAAAAGGAGAAAAGGAGGGAGTATATATAGGCTAGCAGACAGGGATGGGACAAGAGAGGTAGTAGGAAAGAAAGAAGAGTGGTAGTAGTAGTAGTAGTAGTAGTAGCAGTGGAATCAGTCAGACTAAGAAAGAGGAGCACTGCAAGGGAGCTAGGGGGCCTACAAAGGGTAGGAACAAGAACACAGATGGGAGGGGGAAATAATGGACCAAATACCCAAGGCAGAAGAAAGAAAACGCAAAGGAGAAAGAAGAAAGGGGAAAAGGGAGAAGGGTGAAAAAAGAATCGGGCTAAGTCATAGGTGTTCTGAAGTTTGGAGCATTTTACAATGTAATGAGAAAGGAAGCCATCTACTGAGACAAAATCAGGACTAAGATTCATACAAAGAAAGTTGTGTATAAGGGAGGATTCAACCTGATGGTAACTGTTAATTGGAGACATCCTTTCTTGTCCATATGTTTGATTTTTTACATATTAAAAAAATAAAATTCCTTCCTAAAGGTTTGAAAGCTAGTTCTTGATTT
Source organism: Cherax quadricarinatus (assembly GCF_038502225.1). NCBI lineage: Eukaryota > Metazoa > Arthropoda > Malacostraca > Decapoda > Parastacidae > Cherax > Cherax quadricarinatus. Next base: position 12,321,351 of record NC_091342.1, read on the forward strand.
TACTTTTTTGTATATATTTCAAGCAAGAGTTATTATTGTTGTAAGGTGTATTCAAATATCATTCTGTGATATGTTTCTTTTCTGTAAGTGATTTTTTTCATATATTAGAAAGTGAAACAAATATCTTCTTTTGATAAAATTTAGTATGATTCCACATCCTTTATCCTTGAACAAAGTTTAAATTGTAGGGGGTGCGAGGTTAGAGCAAAAATTTCATAGGGGTGCGGGAGTAAGAAAAGGTTGGGAACCACTGTTCTAATAAGATGCATAATATACAGTGGAAGCATTAGCAATACGTATAGTACAGTATTCATTGTAGAAGGTAGAATTGCATACAGGTCAGCCATCACTAATCCAGCACTAATTATGGCTAGTGTAGTTGCAAATTTCTTGGGTTGCCACACCAACCTGCTGCTACTGTTTGATGGCGTTGCTTGCAAACATAGGCAACCATTCCAATTTTATTGTTATAGCATACTCACTTTTAGCTCCAGCCATCGTTCCAATGAATAAAGGAAATTATTTTTGTTTTGTAAAGTGCAAACATCATACATTGTCCATAAAAGATAAGGTCGAACCGAAGAAACTTGACAACGGTGTGTCTGTGAGAAGCTTGTGTGAATTATACAGAATTGGCTCTTTCACAGTACAGTGGACCCTCAAACAATCGGCTTTAATCTGTTCCAGAGAACTAGCCTTTAGTCGAATAAGCCGTTAGTCGAATTAATTTTCCCCATAAGAAATAATAGAAGTCCAATTAATCCGTTCCAGACAGCCAAAAGTATTAAAAAAATAATTTTTTCTACATGAAATATACGTTTCCTTACACAGAAAACAGTGAGACATGCCCAATACATACATAAATAAATACTAAAATGACACTTACCTTTATTAAAGAGTATTGTTGAGTGATGAGACACTATTTTTCTTGAACACACTGGGATTTTCAGTTATACATGAGTAAAGGCTTCACTTTGCAGTCCCCACTAGCATTACAACAAAACATGAAAGTTAGCCTGTCTTTCATAGGCTTGTGTCCTGGGAGTGCCTTATCCTCCTGAGTAATGTAGGTCCTGTTTGGCATTTTCTTCCAGAACAGGCCTGTTTCGTCACAGTTAAACACTTGTATGGGTTGGAATTTTTCAGCTTTGCCATGCCTTATCACACTGTGTATGCCACTACGATTCTTAAATCTCTCAAACCAACCTTTGCTGGCCTTAAATTCACCAATATGAGCACTAGTTCCAGGCATTTTTTCCTGTTCACCTGGGTGTTAGTCGACTGGTGTGGGTCGCATCCTGGGGGGACAAGATTAACCCTTTGACTGTCGCGGCCGTATATATACGTCTTACGAGGTACCGTGTTTGACGTATATATACATGTACTCTTAAATTCTAGCGGCTTCAAATCAAGCAGGAGAAAGCTGGTAGGCCCACATGTGAGAGAATGGGTCTGTGTGGTCAGTGTGCACCATATAAAAAAAATCCTGGAGCACGCAGTGCATAATGAGAAAAGAATCTGACCGTTTTTTTTTTTTAATTAAAATTCCGACTTTGTGGTCTATTTTCGTATAGTATTTATGGTTGTATTCTCGTTTTCTTGGTCTCATTTGATAGAATGGAAAACATATTATAGAAATAGAGGTGATTTTGATTGATTTTACTATAAAAAGAACCTAGAAATGGAGCTCAAAGTAGGGGAAATGTTTGATTTTTGCCAATGTTCAAAAGTAATCAAATGATGCCATTGTCCAATAAATGTCCAACTAGCCATTCTAATATGCAGTCATGAATGGGTTGATGTTATTTATACAATTATTACAGTATTGCAGTAGTCTGCATAATAGTAAGTCTTCTATTTTTTGTTTGAATAAAAATTCAAAATAGAAAGCAAGAGTAATATCAGAGGGGCCTGGAGACATGACTGATGAACAAAGAAAATGTTACTTTAGAGCCAGAAATGTCTGCATTGTTCATTCTGGACCTTATTTTGAAATTGTCATATTTTTTAGTTTTCGTGAAATTGGCCAAATTGCAAATTTCTGACCACATTATTAGGTAGTTGAAATCTGTAAATGGGCAGTTTCTTGTACGCAATAGATAGAAAAAATGAAGTTCTAAAGAAATAGCTATGAGTTTGGGTGACTGGAACAAGGGAATTAGCCGAAAATAGGGCTCAAAGTGGGCGAAATCGCCGATTTGTAAACAGCGCTGAGGTCGCTAACTTCGCGAGAGCATAATTCTGTCAGTTTTCCATCAAATTTCGTTTTTTTGGTGTCATTACAATCGGGAAAGGATTCTCTATCATTTCATAAGATTTTTTTTTTTTTTTTTTTTTAAATTTTTTTAAATTTTGCGACACCAGGAGACACCTCAGGATTGGGGGTTGCGACAGTCAAGGGGTTAAGGACCCCAATGGAAATACGTTAGACAGTCCTCGATTATGCACTGACTTTCTTGGGTTATCCTGGGTGGCTAACCCTCTGGGGTTAATTGTTTCTCGGATAATTGTTTCTCGTTAAGCCACACCAACAACAGTCTCTCCACATCTTCAAGTAGTATTTGCGATCTCTGTTTTGTAAGCATATTTCCACCATTCACAACAACAGCTTCTTTGATTGCCTTTTCCTTGGTCAAGACAGTAGTGATGGTTGAATGGGGTTTGTTATACAACCTGGCCAACTAGGAGACACGCACACCACTTTCGTATTTTGCGATGATCTCTTTGTTCAATTCAATAGTATTTTTTACTCTCTTTACCACAGGGCTGGCACTAGAAGCTTTCTTTGGGCCCCATGGTGGCTTATTTAGCAGTTACAAGCACTAAAAACAATGGAATAACTAAATGTATTGCATGTACGTGTGGAATCGTCCGCACTGGCTTGTAAACAATGGCCCTGGCGGCTCAGGCCACGCGGACATGTTCTGGACGAATGTCCTTAACCAAGTTTTTTATCGTTAGCCGAGCCAATATTTTGACGCAAAAACGTATCGGTATCCGATTTTATCGATATCCGATGGCATCGGTAACTGAGGGTCCACCATATAGTATGAGGTTGAGGGTATTTTCAAAGGGTATTATACTTGCTCAAGGCATAATTATTGGTTTTAATAGTTTACGTATTTGTGTCTATTTTTCCAAGTTCTCTTTTGCTACTATCCAATATTTTCTATATTCTGTCATTAGGTACACTATCGTAAATTGAAATTACAAAGCTATTTGGTGCCACACATGAGATTTTACAGGCACTGATTGATCTTTTGAACTGCAAAATTCTGGTTTTAGATTTTCACTGTCACCTCTGAAACTTCATTAGTAAGGTGTTATGCAACTCGCTATAAATGAGCAAGCTTTGATGCATTCACATGCACATAAATTTTGTAGTCTGTTCATTTGATGTATTCTGATAAGATTGTGCTCACTTGTATACACTGATGTCTTGAGTTTTTAACCTAATTTAAATTACACGTATATAATACATGATATAAAAATAAGTGTCCTAATGCAAACTACACAATTCATTTGCAGTGGTGGGCACAGTTCTGCTAATTAGCAGAACTGACTTTTTATTTAGTGGATTAGCATTTCCTCTAACTTCAGAAACCGTTAGCGGACCAATTAGCTTCCGCTAAATAAAGTTCCGCTGACTTCGTCTGCTATAAAAAAAAAATTCATACGTTGTTGTTAGTCAGATAGCAGTGACTTCAGCGGCGCATGTGTTTGTTTCTGTCTGGTGTCGGTGTTTCTCCAACAGTCAGGCACGCTATTGGCTGACTACGTGTAAATGTGACTTGTCAGTGCTGCAGCAGCAGCAGCAGCAGCAGCAGCAGCAGCAGCAGCAGCAGCATCTGAACAGCATTGTTATAGTCTTATTGTCAGCGATCACCGGGTGCATTGTCACTTATCGTTATGAGCAGGGGAGACGTTTCTGTTCCGCCTTAGGGTGTTGTTGAGGAGTCTGCAGAGGCTGTGGTTGAAACATTAAGTGCAACACTGCCATCCCATCTAGTGCTGCAGTTGAGTGCCTATTCTCTATAGGCAAAGATACCTTGAGGGCCAAGAGAGCCACCCTGTCAGATGGAAACTTTGAGATGATCCAGCCAGAGCAGTAATCAACCAAACCATCATCTGATCTTGGCATGATACCCATGCTATGCATTTTGTACAGTAAATAAAGTGTGTGTTGGATTTAAACTGATGTTTGATTTCATTTGTTCGTTTAACTATTTGTGTGCACCTGTATGGTTGTATCACTGGTGCAGTGATAAGTTGGCCTCAAGGTTTCAACTTTGAGCAGGATTTTCAAATACACTGTACTTATTTGTAGTTTATTGGGTTCAGGATCTCAATTGAGTTGAATGCAAACATGAACAAAAACAGAATAAAATGAACGAATACAATGAATAACTGGAACTAATGAAGAAAAGAGTCAAATAAGCTAGCTCAATCTGTTCAGGTGCCATGGGGCTTCAGTTCAGCAACAAGTGTGTCCTTGTCGGTCGCTCGCGTTACATCGCAAAATTAAGCAATCGCTATTTTTGCACTAGCAGCACTTGATCATCATATGACCTTGGCATTCTATATCTTATTAGGAAGCTCTCCAGGTCTGTTCCAAAAGTCTTAAAAGCAAAAGACCCAAAAACTAAATCTAATTTGAATTCGTGTGAAAAAGTTAGCAGTTAGCGTTAGCTTCCACTAATTTTTTCGGCCATTTAGCGATTTAGCGTTAGCTTCGCTAATTTTTTAGTTAGCGGATTAGCGGTTAGCGAAGTTAACTTTTTGGTTAGTTGTGCCCACAACTGTTCATTTGATGTACAAAGGTAAAAAGACTGCACAGCAATAACAGTTATTGTATAGTAATAACAAATATAATTAGTTTTAACTAGGGATGTGCCAAAGTATCTGTATCAGTGGTATCAGCTAAGTTTAACCCGTAAACGGCCCAAACGTATATATACGTTTTGACCGCTAGTGCCCCAAACGTATATATACATTTTATTTGTCATACATTCAACATTGCCACGATAAGCCTGAGTCGCCTAGACATGAGAGAATGGGTGTGTGCACTCACTGTGCACCATATTAAAATAATTGGGGATGCCTGGGTACCATATGCTCTTATTTCCTATTAAAAAAAAAAAAGTTTTTTCTCAAAAAATTTGGGGCACTGTGCGAGAGAACATATATATACGTTTGGACCATTTATGGGTTAATAGTATAGGTCTCCCTCAACTTTTGCGAGGGTTAGGGGATCAAGAGCCTCACGAATGTTGAAAAATCGTGAACGTTTGGTGCCCCAATACAGTGGACCCCCGCATACCGATTTTAATCCGTGCAAGAGGGCTCATTGGTATGCGAAATAATCGGTATGCGAATGAATTTTCCCCATAAGAAATAATGGAAATCAAATTAATCCGTGCAAGACACCCAAAAGTATGAAAAAAAAAAATTTTACCACGTGAAATATACATTTTCCCACACACAAAGAGAAGGATACATGCACAATAGTAGAGTAGTACATGCACAGTATATATTGTGCATGTACTAGTCTACTAAATGAAGAATAAATGACACTTACCTTTATTGAAGATGCAGCAATGACTGATGAGACACTGTGTCCTGGGAGTGCCTTTTCCTCCTGAGTACTGTAGGTCCTGTTTGGTATTTTCTTCCAGAACATGCCTTATCACACTGTGTATGTCACTACGATTCTTAAATCTCTCAAACCAACCTTTGCTGGCTTTAAATTCACCAATATGAGCACTAGTTCCAGGCATTTTTCCCTGTTCACCTGGGTGTTAGTCGACTGGTGTGGGTTGCATCCTGGGAGACAAGATTAAGGACCCCAATGGAAATAAGTTAGACAGTCTTCGATGACACTGACTTTTTTGGGTTATCCTGGGTGGCAAATCCTCGGGTTAATTGTTTCTAGGTATTCTCAATAAGCCACACCAACAACAGTGCTACAGCAGCAGCAGCAGCAGCTGACAGTGCTACAGCAGCAGCAGACGATGCTACAGCAGCAGCAGACGATGCTACAGCAGCAGCAGATGATGCTACAGCAGCAGCAGACGATGCTACAGCAGCAGCAGCAGCTGACAGTGCTACAGCAGCAGCAGACGATGCTACAGCAGCAGCAGACGATGCTACAGCAGCAGCAGACGATGCTACAGCAGCAGCAGCAGCAGACGATGCTACAGCAGCAGCAGACGATGCTACAGCAGCAGCAGCAGCTGACAGTGCAGCAGCAGCAGCTGTACCACCAATAGTAGCGATGGTTGATTGGGGTTTATTATACAACCTGGCCAGCTCGGAGACACGCACTCCACTTTCATACTTATCAATGATCTTTTTCTTCATCTCTATAGTAATTCTCACCCTTATTGCTGTAGGGTTGGCACTAGAAGCTTTCTTGGGGCCCATGGTCACTTATTTTCCAGATAAAATCACCAAAAACACTGTAATAATACGAAATGTTACGATTGTATGCTTGGATGCTACCGCGGAGGCTGGCTGGTAAACAATGCCACCGGCGGAACATGTGAGGCTGGCTAAGGCGCACATTGGACGCGTCTCGGACGAACTGCGGTGAGCGGGTTTTTAAGCGGTATGCGAGGCAAAATTTTTGCGATTAAAGCAAGCGGTATGCGGATTAATCGTTATGTGATGCCAACGGTATGCGGGGGTCCACTGTACAGTGGACCCCCAGTTATCGGCCGGTTTTTCGGCGCCTGGTTATCAGCCGTTAATTCGGTTATTGGCCAATTGGGAGGCATCCATCCAGGCCGCTTGCGAGTCAGTTTGACTGTCTCTGGGTGAGTGAGGAAGCTTCTGCTCATTCATCCAAACATTTTGCTATAATCCATTGCTTTTTGTGGTTACTGATTGAGTACAACTGCAAAATAAGCAACCATGGGCTAAAGAAACACATTACATAGTACATGTATATGAAAACTTGCAATGTTTATATGCGATGTATATTTAATAATCACTGGTACATTAAATGTCTTATTTTACGTTAATATAGACATTTTCATTAATCCATCTATTATATCTTCTTCAAAATTATGTAAGAAACATGTTACATAGCATATACAGTAAATATGCAATGTTTATTATATGCAATGTATATTTCATAATCATTCTTTGCCACATTAAATGTCTTATTTTACGTTAATACAGTGGTCCCTCGATAATCGTTGGGCTCAATAGTCGTCCTTTTCGGAAGTCGTCGCGTTATTTTTGTCCAAACAATGGCTTGCAAATGGTTGGTTGACTTGCTAATCATCGTTTGTCCTGGACGCGTACTCACGGCTCTGAGCCGCCTCGGCCTCCCTTCCCAGCCAGTGTGCCATTGTTTACCAGTGAGCGACAGTAACCTCACTTGTTCATACAAAATATTTCATAATATTCCATTCATTTTAGTGCTTGCAAGTGCTAAATAAGCTACCATGGCTCCAAAGAAAGCTCCTAGTGCCAAGCCTCTGGTAAAGAAGGTGAGAAATAGGACTGAATTTACGAAAAACATCATTGAACAATATGAAAGTGGCGTACGTGTGGCCGAACTGGCCAGGACGTATAAACCCCATACAACCATATCTTCCATCGTGGCAAAGAAAAAGGAAATCAAGGAAGCTGTTGTTGCTTGGAGAAAATTGTGGCCAGATTGTGTCCACAAGAGGGATTTTGAAGGGTTTGTGGCTGACCCTGATGAGCCTGTGTCAGTTGTGACATCTACTGTGGCATTGGGGAGTTCCATGGGGTTGGATGTGAGTTTGAAGGATGTGGAAGAGTTGGTGGAGGACCACAACGAAGAGCTAACCACTGAGGAGCTGCAAGAGCTTCAGCAGGAACAGCAACAGATCGCAGCTCAGAATCTTGCTGCAGAGGAGGAGGAAGAGAGATGGAAGAAGGTGCCTTCTTCAGAAATTAAGGAGATTTTTGAAATGTGGGGTAGGATGGAAAGATTTATGGAGAAACATCACCCTGAGAAGGATGTTGCAAGCCATATCAGCAACTTGTACAGTGACAGAGTCTTGGCCCATTTTAGAGAAGTTTTAAAGAGATGCCAGAAACAGAGCTCTCTGGACACTTTTTTTGCAAGATAGGACTCCAGTGACTCTCAAGCTGGTCCTAGTGGCATTAAGAAACAGAGAAGAGAAGTATGTAACCCCAGAAAAGGACTTGGTACCTGAGGTGTTGATGGAAGGGGATTCCTCTTCCAAACAGTAACTAATCCAATCTCTCTCCTCCTCCAGTCTTCCATACACTAAGAAGAATCGCCAATAAAGGTAAGTGTTATGCTGTTAATGTTTCATTCATCATGTCCCATTGTATTGTTTATGTACTACATCTATATTTAATGTAAAAAAAATTTTGTTTTATTACTTCTGGGTGCCAGGAACGGATTAATTGTATTTACATTATTTCTTATGGGGAAAATTGATTAGAAAATCGTCTTGATAATCGTCGCACTTCAGGAACGGATTAATGACGATAAACGAGGGACCACTGTACATACATGTTATGGTTTAATAACATGTATGTTATTAAGTACCACTGCCTCCACCAATTTCTTTCTTCAATTCTATCGTGCTTCTCAATTTCTTTACCAAAGGACTGGCACTAGCAAGTTTCTTTGGGCCCATGGTTAATTATGTAGCAGTCACACTCAATCTACAAGCACCAAACACAATGAATTATTGTGAAATGTTTGGAAGAGCACAGAGGCTAATGATCACTCTCCTCCTCCTCCTCCTCCTCCTCCTCCCTCCTCCCTCCTCCTTCCTCCTCCCTCCTCCCTCCTCCTTCCTCCTCCCTCCTCCCTCCTCCTCCCTCCTCCCTCCTCCTCCTCCTCCCTCCTCCTCCTCCCTCCTCCTCCTCCCTCCTCCTCCTCCCTCCTCCTCCTCCCTCCTCCTCCTCCCTCCTCCTCCTCCCTCCTCCTCCTCCCTCCTCCTCCTCCCTCCTCCTCCTCCCTCCTCCTCCTCCCTCCTCCTCCTCCTCCTCCTCCCTCCTCCTTCCTCCCTCCTCCTCCTCCTCCTCCTCCCTCCTCCTCCTCCTCCTCCCTCCTCCTCCTCCCTCCTCCTCCTCCCTCCTCCTCCTCCCTCCTCCCTCCTCCTCCTCCCTCCTCCCTCCTCCTCCTCCCTCCTCCTCCCTCCTCCTCCTCCTCCTCCGTAGCAGAAATGTTCGAACCTTTGCCGTGTTCAAGAGTAAACAAATGTCACCGTCCAATACCTGTCCAAATGGCCATACCAATATGCAGTCATGAATGGGTTGACATTATTTATACGTACTGTAGTTTAGTTTAATAGCAAATAATGAACAAACAAAACGCTCACCACACTGAGTGGCGGGTGGGCTGCCTGCCAGGTGCGGGGGTCGGAGGGAGGGTAGTAGGGACGCGCAGGTGGCGGGAAACTTAAATATGATTTAGTGGCTGGGACTTCGCGAATGTGTGAAGCCAGTGAAAGTCAAAAGCGCGAATGTTGAGGGAGACCTTTATTGGTATCACATAATGTCAGGTAATTTTAATATCGGCTTAAAACTAAGTATTGGTATCAGTACAGTATTTGTGAAAATTTTAATTTTAACAGAGTCAGGACATCAAAATGAAAAGTAACCAGTTTAGTTACATAGTACAATAATGAACACTGTATACTGTACCTACAGTTTTGCAGTTGATAAAAGTATGTACATTAGGATTTTCTAATAAATTTAACAATGCTTTCAAAGGAAACATTGTTTTCAACCATATTTTTTACAATGCTACTTGACCATAACTGCTTCAGTTGAAAAAAATTAATTTCATCTTAGAAGCTCTAGAACATAGGACAGTGAATATGTAGACTTGTTAAATTTAAATTATTTCAGAAATTACTGTGTAGAAAAGAGCACCACAATACTCTCTCTGGGATAATATTATGAAGTTATTTCCCTGGCTCACTAACTTAGTAAAAAATAAGATTGTTTGCACTATGTACAGTGTATACCCGATACTCTACTATTTTAGTAAACCAAATTTATTTTCATTAAAACTGCAAAAGAAAATTCCTTTTGTGTATTTATAAGTTGCATCATATAGTATCACACACTTGATGCTTTTCTACAGTATAATATGGACATTGTAAATTGAGACAGATATGGTGTGTATTGTTTATAAAAGTGCATTTGAATACTAAATCTCTTAATTTTTGTTTTGTTTCAGGGACTTTCTACCTCGTGGTTCTGGTATTGTTACACGACGACCACTAATCCTACAGCTCATTAACCACCCGCATGGTAAGTTATATCAGAACAGTTACCTGACAACCACTGATCCTTTAGCAGGCCAACAGCAACAGTCTGGTTGACCAGATGAACAACAGAAGTGTCTGGTCCCAGGCTAGGCTGCTGTAGTAGGAAGACTTTCAAAACTGGTCACAGGCATGCCATACAGTAGTAAGTTGTGCCGTAAACTAAGTTCAAGTTATCCCATAGACTAAATTACAATATTTTGACAACACACACAGTAGGTTTACCACAGATCATAGAATTAATTAATAGGGTCATTCCATGTCAAGTGGACCAGTTTTGAAAATCGTCCCCACCTAACCATCTTCAATTTCAATGAAAATTTTACGTGAAAGTTGGCATGTATATCAAGATAACTTTGGGAAAATTTTAGTTCATGATATGCAATAGTAGTAATACTATGGCCCCCTCATAGTGGAAGCAGGTGTAAATTTCACACACTGCAGCCACAATCAACAATGTTCAGGTTATTGCTGTGGCAGATCTTGAAAAAAGTTGTGTAAGTAGACATGCCTATACAACTTTTGGAGCCGATTTAAAAAATTGCAGACCTAAAACTTGCATACTTTTACTTTTTTTTTTTTTTCACAGAATGAAGCCAAAGTAGGCAAAAAAAATTCTGTTGTGTAAAATTGAATCTAACTCAGCTGCTTATATCTCAAAAAGAAAACATTATTTTAGTATGACATTATCGTAGCCAGCTACCCAATGGACATCATCACAGTCCTAAAATATCAGATTCCAATTGTTTTTAGTTCTTGTGCTAGTGGTACCTAAAAATGCCCTCACAGACCTCCTGGTGAAATTTAGGTCATTTTTGAAGACCAATAGCAAACATGCAGCACAACCAATTAAAAAAAAACCTCCATTAGAAAAAGCAGATTCTAAACTATAGGATATATATTTTCTGGAGAAAACAGGCCTTAAAATAAGGTGATTTTTGGCTTGTGCAACATTATAATGAAAACCAGGCATTTTTCAGTTGCTGTGGTCATAGAGCAACAATAGCTAGAACCATGTGTTTAGGTGTTCTTATACAATTTTCGGTGGCAATTTCAGAAGTTACCTGAATTGATAGGGACTGATATTGTAGACTGATAATATAGACTACTTGAGAGCCTAGTCCCAAATTTACACACTATCATAGCATCTAACTGGATGGAGATGTGGGAGGAAGTGTACAATAGATGCAATGGACAATGGGGGTACTGTGTGCTAACATCTATGGTTGAAGACTACTGAGACTACTATTGGCAGTTACTAGAAATATTGCCAGAATAAGTGAAGTTTTAAAGAGGAAACTGGACCACTACCTCCACAAGTGCCAGATCAACCAGGCTGTTATGTGGGCCAGTGGGCTGCCAACATTTACAACTAGACCTGGGTGCAAGGGTAGAAAAAACCTCTTAAACTGGGTATAGGCATAAGATGAACATACAGTTGAATGCCTTTGGTAGAAAGGACAGCTTAAAAACATTTACTGTACTGTACATATATCAAATAAATTGTTTGAATATTTACAGCGATTGTAAATGGCAGAATTACATTTGCAAGTATGGTGGTCCTTCGAGTTGCGATATTAATCTATTCTGAAAGATGTATTATACATACCTCCAAACTCAAACCCCAAAATACAGTGGACCCCTGACTTATTATATTATTAATCCGTTCCAGAGAGCATATCGTAAGACGAAATTATCATAAGTCGAATTAATTTTCCCCATAAGAAATAATGGAAATCAAATTAATCCGTTCAAGACACCCAAAAGTATGAAAAAAATTGTTTTACCACATGAAATATACATTTTCCTACACACAAAAAGGATACATGCACAATATATATTGTGCATGTACTAGTGTACTAAATGAAGAATAAATGACACTTACCTTGATTGAAGATGTGGTGATGAGACACTGTGTTCTGGGTGTGCCCTTTCCTCCTGAGTAATGTAGGTCCTGTTTGGCATTTTCTTCCAGAACAGGCCTTACCACACTGTGTATGCCACTACGATTCTTAAATCTCTCAAACCAACCTTAACTGGCCTTAAATTCACCAATATGAGCACTAGTTCCAGGCATTTTTTCCTGTTCGCCTGGGTGTTAGTCGACTGGTGTGGGTTGCATCCTCGGGGGCAAGATTAAGGACCCCAATGGAAATAAGTTAGACAATCCTCGATGACACATTGACTTTCTTGGGTTATCCTGGGTGGCTAACCCTCTGGGGTTAATTGTTTCTCGGTATTCTCGATAAGCCACACCAACAACAGTCTCTCCACATCTTCGAGTAGTACAGCTGACCATGGTGCAGCAGCAGCAGCAGCAGCAGCTGACCGTGGTACAGCAGCAGCAGCAGGTGACGGTGGTACAGCAGCAGGTGACGGTGGTACAGCAGCAGGTGACGGTACAGCAGCAGGTGACGGTGGTACAGCAGCAGGTGATGGTGGTACAGCAGCAGGTGACGGTAGTACAGCAGCAGCTGATCGCGGTACAGCAGCAGCTGATCGTGGTACAGCAGCAGCTGATCGTGGTACAGCAGCAGCTGATCGTGGTACAGCAGCAGCAGCTGACTGGTGCAGCAGCAGCTGACTGGTGCAGCAGCAGCTGACTGGTGCAGCAGCAGCTGACTGTGGTGCAGCAGCAGCAGCTGACTGGTGCAGCAGCAGCAGCTGACTGTGGTGCAGCAGCAGCAGCTGACTGTGGTGCAGCAGCAGCAGCAGCTGACTGGTGCAGCAGCTGACTGTGGTGCAGCAGCAGCTGACTGTGGTGCAGCAGCAGCTGACTGTGGTGCAGCAGCAGCTGACTGTGGTGCAGCAGCAGCAGCTGACTGTGGTGCAGCAGCAGCAGCTGACTGTGGTGCAGCAGCAGCAGCTGACTGTGGTGCAGCAGCAGCAGCTGACTGTGGTGCAGCAGCAGCAGCTGACTGTGGTGCAGCAGTAGCAGCTGACTGTGGTGCAGCAGCAGCAGCTGACTGTGGTGCAGCAGCAGCAGCTGACTGTGGTGCAGCAGCAGCAGCTGACTGTGGTGCAGCAGCAGCAGCTGACTGTGGTGCAGCAGCAGCAGCTGACTGTGGTGCAGCAGCAGCAGCAGCTGACTATGGTGCAGCAGCAGCAGCTGACTGTGGTGCAGCAGCAGCAGCAGCAGCAGCTGACTGTGGTGCAGCAGCAGCAGCAGCAGCAGCTGACTGTGGTGCAGCAGCAGCAGCTGACTGTGGTGCAGCAGCAGCAGCTGACTGTGGTGCAGCAGCAGCAGCTGACTGTGGTGCAGCAGCAGCAGCTGACTGTGGTGCAGCAGCAGCTGACTGTGGTGCAGCAGCAGCAGCAGCTGACTGTGGTGCGCAGTGCCTAAGCTTGATCAAAAGTTTGTTGGTCCTTATCGAGTAGTTGAACATATCACTGGTAATAAGTATAAGGTTAGAGAAATTAGTACTGGTCAGTATAAAGAATCGCATTTAGATCATACGAAGTTAGTATGTGATGATAATGATGTTCCAACCCAGACTAATGTGACAGACTCTGACAATCCTCCTGATCCTGTACTCTCTACCTCTGATACTCAGTCAGACGATCAACCTGAATGTCGTTATTCCCTACGTACACGACAGGTATTGAGAAATCCTCAAGTATCATTTGTAACTACCAATTCAGATTTGCCTCAGATACAGCATGAGTTAGCCAGTGCAACAGAGTTTGATCCTCCCAGAGATGACACCCATTCTGCATATATCAATCTCACCCTAGCAGAGTTGGGGTTAAATGTAAATAACCTGTATAGATGAATAATTACAGTATCAACTTATCAGTATTCAAGAAATTTTTTTTCTGTTCACGTTCTCTCCGAATTCTGAGAATTAACAGTCTAGATTTGAGTGCACCGAATCTGCCTTTCTGTTAAACACTTCTTTCTTTGTATATATTCCTTCCTCAGAATCCGTAGATCACATGAATACAGATCGATCGATCAAATTTTTTTTATAACTTCTATTGTGTAATCTCAACGTTGAGTTTCATTCGATGAGTTGTGCTATATTATACCTTGTATTGCATTACAGTTTCACTTATGTAAGCTTCCATTCCAATATTCTACTTATGTATGTTATAATGTTCAATTGTTGTGTACTTTGACATTGTATAGAATCAGCCCAAGCCGTACACCTGCCATCTCTGGTTTGTATTAGTTGTATGTCGGGATGACATACGTTAGCGTCGCCGAGCTCTCAGTAGTAGTACCAGTTCCTAGTAACCAGTTACCAGTAACCAGTGTACCAGTAGATGACTCTCTACCAACCGTCTGTGTGAATCATTGACTGTATTCATATTGCTGCTGACCATAGCAGGATTTCAAACATCCTCACCCGTAGGCACTCATGGGTCAGTCAGGCTAGGGAGCAGAGAGAGGCAGGACGGCTGTTGGCATTTTCCCATACTTTCCGTTATATTATACGTACTACCAGCCTACGTGAGTATTCTTACCCTATCCACGTATCGAAAACCCACATGACACAGCTGACTGTGGTGCAGCAGCAGCAGCTGACTGTGGTGCAGCAGCAGCAGCTGACTGTGGTGCAGCAGCAGCTGACTGTGGTGCAGCAGCAGCAGCTGACTGTGGTGCAGCAGCAGCAGCAGCTGACTGGTGCAGCAGCAGCAGCAGCTGACTGTGGTGCAGCAGCAGCAGCAGCAGCAGCAGCAGCAGCAGCAGCAGCTGACTGTGGTGCAGCAGCAGCTGTGGTGCAGCAGCAGCTGACTGGTGCAGCAGCAGCAGCTGACTGTGGTGCAGCAGCAGCAGCAGCTGACTGTGGCGCAGCAGCAGCAGCAGCTGACTATGGTGCAGCAGCAGCAGCTGACTGTGGTGCAGCAGCAGCTGACTGTGGTGCAGCAGCAGCTGACTGTGGTGCAGCAGCAGCAGCTGACTGTGGTGCAGCAGCAGCAGCTGACTGTGGTGCAGCAGCAGCAGCTGACTGTGGTGCAGCAGCTGACTGTGGTGCAGCAGCAGCAGCTGACTGTGGTGCAGCAGCAGCAGCTGACTGTGGTGCAGCAGCAGCAGCTGACTGTGGTGCAGCAGCAGCAGCTGACTGTGGTGCAGCAGCAGCAGCTGACTGTGGTGCAGCAGCAGCAGCTGACTGTGGTGCAGCAGCAGCTGACTGGTGCAGCAGCAGCAGCTGACTGTGGTGCAGCAGCAGCAGCAGCTGACTGTGGTGCAGCAGCAGCAGCTGTGGTGCAGCAGCAGCTGACTGTGGTGCAGCAGCAGCAGCTGACTGTGGTGCAGCAGCAGCTGACTGTGGTGCAGCAGCAGCAGCAGCAACTGACTGTGGTGCAGCAGCAGCAGCTGACTGTGGTGCTGCAGCAGCAGCAGCTGACTGTGGTGCAGCAGCAGCTGACTGTGGTGCAGCAGCAGCTGACTGGGGTGCAGCAGCAGCAACTGACTGTGGTGCAGCAGCAGCAGCAGCAGCAGCTGACTGTGGTGCAGCAGCAGCAGCTGACTGTGGTGCAGCAGCAGCAGCAGCAGCAGCTGACTGTGGTGCAGCAGCAGCAGCTGACTGTGGTGCAGCAGCAGCAGCTGACTGTGGTGCAGCAGCAGCAGCTGACTGTGGTGCAGCAGCAGCTGACTGTGGTGCAGCAGCAGCTGACTGTGGTGCAGCAGCAGCAGCTGACTGTGGTGCAGCAGCAGCAGCTGACTGTGGTGCAGCAGCAGCTGTGGTGCAGCAGCAGCTGTGATGGAGCAGCAGCAGCTGACTGTGGTGCAGCAGCAGCTGTGGTGCAGCAACAGCAGCTGTGGTGCAGCAGCAGCTGGCTGTGGTGCAGCAGCAGCTGGCTGTGGTGCAGCAGCAACTGGCTGTGGTGCAGCAGCAACTGGCTGTTGTGCAGCAGCAGCTGGCTGTGGTGCAGCAGCAGCTGGCTGTGGTGCAGCAGCAGCTGGCTGTGGTGCAGCAGCTGGCTGTGGTGCAGCAGCAGCTGGCTGTGGTGCAGCAGCTGGCTGTGGTGCAGCAGCAGCTGGCTGTGGTGCAGCAGCAGCTGGCTGTGGTGCAGCAGCAGCTGGCTGTGGTGCAGCAGCAGCTGACTGTGGTGCAGCAGCAGCTGACTGTGGTGCAGCAGCAGCTGACTGTGGTGCAGCAGCAGCTGACTGTGGTGCAGCAGCAGCTGACTGTGGTGCAGCAGCAGCTGACTGTGGTGCAGCAGCAGCAGCTGACTGTGGTGCAGCAGCAGCTGACTGTGGTGCAGCAGCAGCTGACTGTGGTGCAGCAGCAGCTGACTGTGGTGCAGCAGCAGCAGCTGACTGGTGCAGCAGCAGCAGCTGACTGTGGTGCAGCAACAGCAGCTGACTGTGGTGCAGCAACAGCAGCTGACTGTGGTGCAGCAACAGCAGCTGACTGTGGTGCAGCAGCAACAGCAGCTGACTGTGGTGCAGCAGCAACAGCAGCTGACTGTGGTGCAGCAGCAGCAGATGACTGTGGTGCAGCAGCAGCAGATGACTGTGGTGCAGCAGCAGCAGCAGATGACTGTGGTGCAGCAGCAGCAGCAGCAGCAGCTGACTGTGGTGCAGCAGCAGCAGCAGCTGACTGTGGTGCAGCAGCAGCTGACTGTGGTGCAGCAGCTGCAGCAGCTGACTGGTGCAGCAGCTGCAGCAGCTGACTGGTGCAGCAGCAGCAGCTGACTGGTGCAGCAGCAGCAGCAGCTGACTGTGGTGCAGCAGCAGCTGACTGGTGCAGCCGCAGCTGACTGTGGTGCAGCAGCAGCAGCTGACTGTGGTGCAGCAGCAGCAGCTGACTGTGGTGCAGCAGCAGCAGCTGACTGTGGTGCAGCAGCAGCAGCTGACTGTGGTGCAGCAGCTGACTGGTGCAGCAGCTGACTGTGGTGCAGCAGGAGCAGCAGCTGACTGTGGTGCAGCAGGAGCAGCAGCTGACTGTGGTGCAGCAGCAGCAGCTGACTGTGGTGCAGCAGCAGCAGCTGACTGTGGTGCAGCAGCAGCTGACTGTGGTGCAGCAGCAGCAGCTGACTGTGGTGCAGCAGCAGCAGCAGCTGACTGTGGTGCAGCAGCAGCAGCTGACTGTGGTGCAGCAGCAGCAGCTGACTGTGGTGCAGCAGCAGCAGCAGCAGCTGACTGGTGCAGCAGCAGCAGCTGACTGTGGTGCATCAGCAGAAGCTGACTGTGGTGCAGCAGCAGCAGCTGACTGTGGTGCAGCAGCAGCAGCTGACTGGTGCAGCAGCAGCAGCTGACTGTGGTGCAGCAGCAGCAGCTGACTGTGGTGCAGCAGCAGCAGCTGACTGTGGTGCAGCAGCAGCAGCTGACTGTGGTGCAGCAGCAGCAGCTGACTGTGGTGCAGCAGCAGCAGCTGACTGTGGTGCAGCAGCAGCAGCTGACTGTGGTGCAGCAGCAGCAGCAGCTGACTGTGGTGCAGCAGCAGCAGCAGCTGACTGTGGTGCAGCAGCAGCTGACTGTGGTGCAGCAGCAGCAGCAGCAGCTGACTGTGGTGCAGCAGCAGCAGCTGACTGTGGTGCAGCAGCAGCAGCTGACTGTGGTGCAGCAGCAGCAGCTGACTGTGGTGCAGCAGCAGCAGCTGACTGTGGTGCAGCAGCTGACTGTGGTGCAGCAGCTGACTGTGGTGCAGCAGCTGACTGTGGTGCAGCAGCTGACTGTGGTGCAGCAGCTGACTGTGGTGCAGCAGCAGCAGCTGACTGTGGTGCAGCAGCTGACTGTGGTGCAGCAGCTGACTGTGGTGCAGCAGCTGACTGTGGTGCAGCAGCTGACTGTGGTGCAGCAGCTGACTGTGGTGCAGCAGCTGACTGTGGTGCAGCAGCTGACTGTGGTGCAGCAGCAGCAGCTGACTGTGGTGCAGCAGCAGCAGCTGACTGTGGTGCAGCAGCAGCAGCTGACTGTGGTGCAGCAGCAGCAGCTGACTGTGGTGCAGCAGCAGCAGCTGACTGTGGTGCAGCACTGTGGTGCAGCAGCAGCAGCTGACTGTGGTGCAGCAGCAGCAGCTGACTGTGGTGCAGCAGCAGCAGCTGACTGTGGTGCAGCAGCAGCAGCTGACTGTGGTGCAGCAGCAGCAGCTGACAGCAGTGGTGCAGCAGCAGCAGCTAACTGTGGTGCAGCAGCAGCAGCTGACTGTGGTGCAGCAGCAGCAGCAGCTGACTGTGGTGCAGCAGCTGACTGTGGTGCAGCAGCAGCTGACTGTGGTGCAGTAGCAGCTGACTGTGGTGCAGCAGCAGCAGCTGACTGTGGTGCAGCAGCAGCAGCTGACTGTGGTGCAGCAGCAGCAGCTAACTGTGGTGCAGCAGCAGCAGCAGCTGACTGTGGTGCAGCAGCAGCAGCAGCTGACTGTGGTGCAGCAGCTGACTGTGGTGCAGCAGCAGCTGACTGTGGTGCAGTAGCAGCTGACTGTGGTGCAGCAGCAGCAGCTGACTGTGGTGCAGCAGCAGCAGCTGACTGTGGTGCAGCAGCAGCAGCTGACTGTGGTGCAGCAGCAGCAGCTGACTGTGGTGCAGCAGCAGCTGACTGTGGTGCAGCAGCAGCTGACTGTGGTGCAGCAGCAGCTGACTGTGGTGCAGCAGCAGCAGCTGACTGTGGTGCAGCAGCAGCAGCTGACTGTGGTGCAGCAGCAGCAGCTGACTGTGGTGCAGGTGCAGCAGCAGCAGCTGACTGTGGCAGCTGACTGTGGTGCAGCAGCAGCAGCAGCAGCAGCAGCTGACTGTGGTGCAGCAGCAGCAGCTGACTGTGGTGCAGCAGCAGCAGCTGACTGTGGTGCAGCAGCAGCAGCTGACTGTGGTGCAGCAGCAGCTGACTGTGGTGCAGCAGCAGCTGACTGTGGTGCAGCAGCAGCTGACTGTGGTGCAGCAGCAGCTGACTGTGGTGCAGCAGCAGCTGACTGTGGTGCAGCAGCAGCTGACTGTGGTGCAGCAGCAGCTGACTGTGGTGCAGCAGCAGCTGACTGTGGTGCAGCAGCAGCAGCAGCTGACTGTGGTGCAGCAGCAGCAGCAGCTGACTGGTGCAGCAGCAGCAGAAGCTGACTGTGGTGCAGCAGCAGCAGCTGACTGTGGTGCAGCAGCAGCTGACTGTGGTGCAGCAGCAGCTGACTGTGGTGCAGCAGCAGCTGACTGTGGTGCAGCAGCAGCAGCAGCTGACTGTGGTGCAGCAGCAGCAGCTGACTGTGGTGCAGCAGCAGCAGCTGACTGTGGTGCAGCAGCAGCAGCTGACTGTGGTGCAGCAGCAGCAGCAGCTGACTGTGGTGCAGCAGCAGCAGCTGACTGTGGTGCAGCAGCAGCAGCTGACTGTGGTGCAGCAGCAGCAGCTGACTGTGGTGCAGCAGCAGCAGCTGACTGTGGTGCAGCAGCAGCAGCTGACTGTGGTGCAGCAGCAGCAGCTGACTGTGGTGCAGCAGCAGCTGACTGTGGTGCAGCAGCAGCTGACTGTGGTGCAGCAGCAGCTGACTGTGGTGCAGCAGCAGCTGACTGTGGTGCAGCAGCAGCTGACTGTGGTGCAGCAGCAGCTGACTGGTGCAGCAGCAACAGCTGACTGTGGTGCAGCAGCTGACTGTGGTGCAGCAGCTGACTGTGGTGAAGCAGCTGACTGTGGTGAAGCAGCTGACTGTGGTGAAGCAGCTGACTGTGGTGCAGCAGCAGCTGACTGTGGTGCAGCAGCAGCTGACTGTGGTGCAGCAGCAGCTGACTGTGGTGCAGCAGCAGCTGACTGTGGTGCAGCAGCAGCTGACTGTGGTGCAACAGCAGCAGCAGCTGACTGTGGTGCAACAGCAGCTGACTGTGGTGCAGCAGCAGCTGACTGTGGTGCAGCAGCAGCTGACTGTGGTGCAGCAGCAGCTGACTGTGGTGCAGCAGCAGCTGACTGTGGTGCAGCAGCAGCTGACTGTGGTGCAGCAGCAGCTGACTGTGGTGCAGCAGCAGCTGACTGTGGTGCAGCAGCAGCAGCTGACTGTGGTGCAGCAGCAGCAGCAGCAGCTGACTGTGGTGTAGCAGCAGCAGCTGACTGTGGTGCAGCAGCAGCTGACTGTGGTGCAGCAACAGCAGTTGACTGTGGTGCAGCAACAGCAGTTGACTGTGGTGCAGCAACAGCAGTTGACTGTGGTGCAGCAACAGCAGTTGACTGTGGTGCAGCAGTTGACTGTGGTGCAGCAGCAGCAGCTGACTGTGGTGCAGCAGTTGACTGTGGTGCAGCAGCAGCAGCAGCAGTTGACTGTGGTGCAGCAGCAGTTGACTGTGGTGCAGCAGCAGTTGACTGTGGTGCAGCAGCAGTTGACTGTGGTGCAGCAGCAGTTGACTGTGGTGCAGCAGCAGTTGACTGTGGTGCAGCAGCAGTTGACTGTGGTGCAGCCGCAGTTGACTGTGGTGCAGCCGCAGCAGCAGTTGACTGTGGTGCAGCCGCAGTTGACTGTGGTGCAGCCGCAGCAGCAGTTGACTGTGGTGCAGCCGCAGCAGCTGACTGTGGTGCAGCCGCAGCAGCTGACTGTGGTGCAGCCGCAGCAGCTGACTGTGGTGCAGCAGCAGCAGCTGACTGTGGTGCAGCCGCAGCAGCTGACTGGTGCAGCCGCAGCAGCTGACTGTGGTGCAGCCGCAGCAGCTGACTGTGGTGCAGCTGCAGCAGCTGACTGTGGTGCAGCCGCAGCAGCTGACTGTGGTGCAGCCGCAGCAGCTGACTGTGGTGCAGCCGCAGCAGCTGACTGTGGTGCAGCCGCAGCAGCTGACTGTGGTGCAGCCGCAGCAGCTGACTGTGGTGCAGCAGCAGCAGCTGACTGTGGTGCAGCAGCAGCAGCAGCTGACTGTGGTGCAGCAGCAGCAGCTGACTGTGGTGCAGCAGCAGCAGCAGCTGACTGTGGTGCAGCAGCAGCAGCAGCTGACTGTGGTGCAGCAGCAGCAGCTGACTGTGGTGCAGCAGCAGCAGCAGCTGACTGTGGTGCAGCAGCAGCAGCTGACTGTGGTGCAGCAGCAGCAGCAGCTGACTGTGGTGCAGCAGCAGCAGCAGCTGACTGTGGTGCAGCAGCAGCTGACTGTGGTGCAGCAGCAGCAGCAGCTGACTGTGGTGCAGCAGCAGCAGCAGCTGACTGTGGTGCAGCAGCAGCAGCTGACTGTGGTGCAGCAGCAGCAGCAGCTGACTGTGGTGCAGCAGCAGCAGCAGCTGACTGTGGTGCAGCAGCAGCAGCAGCTGACTGTGGTGCAGCAGCAGCAGCAGCTGACTGTGGTGCAGCAGCAGCAGCAGCTGACTGTGGTGCAGCAGCAGCAGCTGACTGTGGTGCAGCAGCAGCAGCTGACTGTGGTGCAGCAGCTGACTGTGGTGCAGCAGCTGACTGTGGTGCAGCAGCTGACTGTGGTGCAGCAGCTGACTGTGGTGCAGCAGCAGCAGCTGACTGTGGTGCAGCAGCAGCAGCAGTATCATGTGGGGTTCTAACACGTGGATTGGGTAAAAATACTCACGTAGGCTGGAAGTACGTATGTTGGAACTGAAAGCGCCAAACAGCCGTGACCTGCCTCCTTGCTCTCTCTCGTAAGACTAACTAACCCAAGTACCCATATGTGAGGGGGGTGTTTGAATACTGCTGTGGTCAGCATTTGTGGTGCAGCAGCAGCAGCTGACTGTGGTGCAGCAGCAGCTGACTGGTGCAGCAGCAGCAGCTGACTGTGGTGCAGCAGCAGCAGCAGCAGACTGTGGTGCAGCAGCAGCAGCAGCAGCAGACTGTGGTGCAGCAGCAGCAGCAGCAGACTGTGGTGCAGCAGCAGCAGCTGACTGTGGTGCAGCAGCAGCAGCAGCTGACTGTGGTGCAGCAGCAGCAGCTGACTGGGGTGCAGCTGACTGTGGTGCAGCAGCAGCAGCTGACTGTGGTGCAGCAGCAGCAGCTGACTGTGGTGCAGCAGCAGCTGCTGACTGTGGTGCAGCAGCAGCAGCTGACTGTGGTGCAGCAGCAGCAGCTGACTGTGGTGCAGCAGCAGCAGCTGACTGTGGTGCAGCAGCAGCTGACTGTGGTGCAGCAGCAGTATTTCAATAGTATTTCTCACTCTTTTTACCACAGGGATGGCACTAGAAGCTTTCTTTGGGCCCATGGTGGCTTATTTAGCAGTTACAAGTGCTAAAAACACTGGAATAATACAAAATTTATCGAATGTATGCGTGCAACCGTCTGCCCTGGCTTGTAAACAATGTCACACTAGCTCAGCTGAGGCGCTCAAGCCAGATGGACCAGACGGCTGCATTCGGGACGAATGATGTAAGTCGAGTTTTTCAAAGTAGGTCGGGGGTCAAATTTTTACGCTGACAAGCATCGTAAGTCGGTTTTATCGTAGGTTGAGGCCATCGTAAGTCGGGGCTCCACTGTACATAGTTTTATGGTAATTCGTTCCAAGACCCTGGAAGTACAACTTTTACTGTACCTTTAACATGCATGCTCAGATACAACTTGCAGGCACTGTATCTCCCTTCATATGCTTCTCTCGTATTCACAATAGCAAGGCTTTCAATCCCTGATAATTTCTCTGCCTTTTTTTTTTTTTTTTTTTTTTTTTTTTTTTTTTTTTTTTTTTTTTTTTTTTTTACTTTTTTAGATTTGTCACCCAGTTTAACCCTTAACCCTTTGAGGGTCGACAGGCCCTCTCCGAAACTTGTTCTCAGGGTCGGCCAAATTTCAAAAAAAAAAAAAATTATTTTTTCTTATGAAAAAATAGAGTATTTTTTTCTAAACATTATAGGCTAAACAAAAAAATTTTAACGTCAATACTTACCGAGATATGGAGGTGTGAAATTTGCCAAAATTGAACAACATATGGTAACATCGCCGACTGCCGTCACCCGGTATTTTTCTATTTACTTTTTTATGTACTATTTTCAATTTTTTTTCAATTTTTCTTTTTCTGAGTAACTTTTATGGCCTCTGAGGCCAACATGATCAGTATTTTGTAAGTTATTTCTTTTTCAATACTACACAATAAGGGCGTAAACACTGTTGTCATTATTTTGTTTACAGAAAATATTTACACAAACAAACAATATGAAATGTTGTTTATTACTATTTTTCTATATTTTATATACACATATACAGTCACAGGACATGTTTCTAGAAGTTCTGCAGCCTGTGGAACTCTTTGAAACATGGTGTCATGCACAGTGGAGTTTTGCACTCCTCACACATAAAACGAGTGTCTCTGCGTTGTTGTGGGCGTTTTTTTTGTATGTGAACAGACGTAACACCTCTTCTGAGCCTTTTTCTTCAAAGCAGTAGCAGGCAGTTTTACCAGGAAGTGATCACCATGCTTCAGACGAGCAGGTAGTTGTTGATAATTTGGTGGGCGGTCAATTGCAGGTGCATTTCCTTGGTACTTGAATACTATTTGTCTGATGACAGACAAACAGAATTCGCCGTACTGTGGTTTGTTTCTGGTGCTCATCTTATACATATTATAAGCATTGAGCATGGAAATGTCCAGAAGATGGAAAAACAGTTTGATGTACCACTTATAACTCTTGCGAACACAATCAGCAAACCCAATCTGCATGTCACATTTGTCCACTGAACGCATGTTGAAGGTGTAATCAATCACAGCTGCAGGTTTTAGAATGGGTTCATTTCTCTCTCTATGCTGCCTGCCACTGTCTGCCATTTCATTAGGGTGAATTGATGACAACAGTGTGACATCTCGTTTGTCATGCCACCGAAATGCCATGATGTCATTGGCAGCAAACGCCTGCACCTCACCTCTGCGAGTGCCAGCATCAAACCTGGGCATATGTTTTCGATTTGCACGCACTGTGCCACACACATCTGTCATGTTCACTCGCAAAAAATCACTGAGTGAGGGGCTTGTGTACCAGTTATCTGTATATAATATATGCCCCTTACCAAGGTATGGTTCTATCATTGTTCGAACCACATCACCTGAGATGCCCAATAACTTCCTGGTATTTTGCAATGTATAACTTCCAGTGTACACAATAATATCCAATACCAGACCACTGTAACAATCACAAAGCACAAACAACTTTATACCAAAGCGTTTCCTCTTGCTTGGTATGTACTGCTTGAAAGAAAGTCTTCCTTTGAACAGAATCAAAGACTCGTCAATTACAAGCTTCCTGAAGGGATAAAAATGAGTACTGAATTTCTGTTTCAGATACACAAACACATTCCTAATCTTATATAACCTGTCAGTTCTGTCAGGCCTGGTTTTATCTGAGAAGTGAAGCATACGTAACATTAGCACAAATCGATTCACTGGCATTATATCACTGAAACCTGGTGTTGCAATCAGGGGGTCTGTTGACCAGTATGATTTCACTTTGTGCTTATACACGTGGCATAAGCATTATTGTGGCAAAGAAAAGATACATCTCAGCCACAGTTGCCTCCTTCCATTGGTGTAGACATGATTTTGATGAAAGTATTGTGTTTGCCATGGTGTACTCGTAGTATGTGTTGCTTTCCATGACAATACTTTTCATCAGTGGTTCGTCAAAGAATAACTCGAAACATTCCAGTTCAGTGGCATTGTTCCCAAGTGCACAAGATGGCCGTATTCCACTTTGGCTGCCATCAAACTGGTGGGGATTTGGAACAAAATTGACAGCTTCCTGCCAATCCCAGGTACGGTCTGCTGGTGGGTACTGGACAATGACAGGTGGTTGTGGTTGTGGAGGTTGTGGTTGTGGAGGCTGGTGTGGTGGGGGAGTGGGGGATGGTGGCCTTTGTTCTAGATCAGCTGAGGCAGCGGCGTGGGTGGCAGCGTGGGTGCCTCACCGCCGGCACCACTACCACCACGCACATTTTCCATCCCAATTGCAACAGTATCTTCGTCATTTTCACTGTCTGTTCCTGTTGTACAGCCACGGGATGTACTCCGAGATACACTCCTTCCCCTTGGTATAACATATGGCACACTTCCAGAGCGCATATATCGTCGTATATACTGACGCTTCACTGGGGAATATTGCACTTCACTATCACTACTGGAACTAGTTTGAAGAGCTTGTAGTTCATATTCACTATCACTATCATCACCCATGCTCTCATCTGAGTCTGGGATTTGGGAAAATAGAAGTTTCCTCTTGGGTTCTGGAACAACTGAACGTGAACACGAGGGCCCAGCACCAGAGGTGGAAGGCTGAGGGTCGTCTGGGTTTTCTTCACTATTACCGATATTATGGTCATTAGTTTCGGTCAAAACCTCACTAAAACCACGAAACTCATCTTCACTGGCACTTCCATCACTGTTAGAATTGTCACTGGGGAACAAAAGTGTCCCAATTCGCCGAGGAGTGAGGAGCTTCTTACCGCGAGGCATGATGGACATTGTTTACTAAGAGGGCATTCCCACAATGCACCACTGGGTCCCAGATTTTTTTTCTACCGCGCACACTGACCACGCAGACCCATTCTCTCACACCTAGGCCTACCAGCCTTTTCGCGCGAGATTTGAGGCCGCTAGAATTTGTGCGTACTAGTACGTCAAAAACCCCTACGCGTAAGACGTACTAGTACGACGAAAACCCTCAAAGGGTTAACCCTTTGACTGTTTTCGACGTATAAATACGTCTTACGAGCCAATGTTTCTGATGTATATATACTCAATAATTCTAGCGGCTTCAAATCAAGCGGGAGAAAGCTGGTAGGCCCACATGTGAGAGAATGGGTCTGTGTGGTCAGTGTGCACCACATAAAAAAAATCCTGCAGCACACATTGCGTAATGAGAAAAAAAAAATTGATCGTTTTTTTGGAATAAAACGCCGACTTTGAGGTGTATTTTCGTATAGTATTTATCGTTGTATTCGCGTTTTCATGGTCTTAGGTGATAAAATGGAAAACATATTACAGAAATAGAGATGATTTTCATTACTTTGATGATGAAAACGACCTTGAAACTGAGCTCAAAGTAGCGGAAATGTTCGATTTTTACCAATGTTCAGGAGTAAATAAATCACACCACACGTCCATTACACGTCAACTGGGGAGTCTAATATTCTTTCACTAGTGCACTGATATTATTTATACCATTTTTACAATAATACAGTAGTCTGCATAACAGTAAATTTTGTATTTTTTTGTATGAATAAAAAATCAAAATAGAAAGCAATAATATAAGAGGGGCCTAGAGATGTGGCTAATGAACAGAGCATATGTTATTTTAGTGCCACGAATGTCTACCTTGTTTATTCTGGACCCTATTTTGAAATTGGCATCTTTTTTAGTTTGCATGAAATTGGCCAAATTGCCAATTTCTGTTTGCGTGAAATTGGCCAAATTGCCAATTTCTGACCACCATATTGGGTAGTCCAAATTAGTAAATGGGAGGTTTCTTGTACTCAGCTGATAGATAAAATGGAGTTCTAAAGAAATAGCTATGAGTTTGGTCAACTGGAACAATGGAATTGGCTGAAAATAGGGCTCAAAGTCGGCGAAATCGCCAATACGCATATGTCGCCGAGACCGCTAACTTAGCGGGAGCATAATTCCATGAGTTTTCGACCAAATTTCGAACTTTTGGTGTCATTACCATCGGGAAAAGATTCTCTATCATTTCATAAGAAAAATAATTTTTTTTTTTCAAAAATTGAGCGACATAGAATGGCAGTTTCAGAGAGGGGCCTGAAACAGTCAAAGGGTTAAACTGTCCAAACGTAGATCTATGTTTTTTCAACATTTGAAAGTATGTAAACAAAGTAATTTTTTTTTTTACATTTGAAAACTTGTAAAAAAAAACTTTGATCTACTTTTTTTTGTTATTGAAAATATGTAAAAAAAAAACGTAGATCTGCTTTTGGAGCACTACGCATGTGAACGTAGATCTGCTTGGACAGTTTAACCCCTTGACTGTCGCAACCCCCAATCCTGAGGTGTCTCCTGGTGTCGCAAAATTTAAAAAAAAAATTATTTTTTTCTTATGAAATGATAGAGAATCTTTTCCCGATTGTAATGACACCAAAAAAACGAAATTTGATGGAAAACTGACGGAATTATGCTCTCGCGAAGTTAGCGACCTCGCCGATATTTACAAATCGGCGATTTCGCCCAATTTGAGCCCTATTTTCGGCTAAATCCGTTGTTCCAGTCGACCAAACTCATAGCTATTTCTTTAGAACTCCATTTTTTCTATCGATTGAGTACAAGAAACTCCCCATATACCAATTTCAACTACCCAATAATGTGGTCAGAAATTTGCAATTTGGCCAATTTCACGAAAATTTAAAAAATATGACAATTTCAAAATAAGGTCCAGAATGAACAATGCAGACATTCCTGGCTCTAAAATAACATTTTCTTTGTTTATCAGTCATGTCTCCAGGCCCCTCTGATATTACTCTTGCTTTCTATTTTGAATTTTTATTCAAAAACATAAAGTGGGACCAAGTAAACCAAGTCCTAACCAATATAAGCTGGGAAGATATACTAAGCAACACAGACCCCAACTTATGCCTAGAACAGATTAACTCGGTGGCACTCGATGTATGCACAAGGCTTATTCCTCTAAGAAAAAGGAGGAGTAGATGTAAAATAGAAAGAGACAGGCGCTCCCTTTACAGGCGACGGAAAAGAATAACAGAGCGGCTAAAAGAGGTCAATATATCTGAAATGCGTAGGGAGACACTGGTCAGAGAAATAGCAAGCATCGAACTTAAGCTAAAAGAATCCTTTAGGAGTCAGGAATCGCGGGAAGAACTAAAAGCCATAAATGAAATCGAAAGAAACCCAAAGTATTTCTTCTCCTATGCCAAATCAAAATCGAGAACAACATCCAGTATTGGGCCCCTACTTAAACAAGATGGGTCCTACACAGACGACAGCAAGGAAATGAGTGAGCTACTCAAGTCCCAATATGACTCGGTTTTTAGCAAGCCGCTAACCAGACTGAGAGTCGAAGATCAAAATGAATTTTTTATGAGAGAGCCACAAAATTTGATTAACACAAGCCTATCCGATGTTATCCTGACGCCAAATGACTTCGAACAGGCGATAAATGACATGCCCATGCACTCTGCCCCAGGGCCAGACTCATGGAACTCTGTGTTCATCAAGAACTGCAAGAAGCCCCTATCACGAGCCTTTTCCATCCTATGGAGAGGGAGCATGGACACGGGGGTCGTCCCACAGTTACTAAAAACAACAGACATAGCCCCACTCCACAAAGGGGGCAGTAAAGCAACAGCAAAGAACTACAGACCAATAGCACTAACATTCCATATCATAAAAATCTTTGAAAGGGTCCTAAGAAGCAAGATCACCACCCATCTAGAAACCCATCAGTTACACAACCCAGGGCAACATGGGTTTAGAACAGGTCGCTCCTGTCTCTCAACTATTGGATCACTACGACAAGGTCCTAAATGCACTAGAAGACAAAAAGAATGCAGATGTAATATATACAGACTTTGCAAAAGCCTTCGACAAGTGTGACCATGGCGTAATAGCGCACAAAATGCGTGCTAAAGGAATAACAGGAAAAGTCGGTCGATGGATCTATAATTTCCTCACTAACAGAACACAGAGAGTAGTCGTCAACAGAGTAAAGTCCGAGGCAGCTACGGTGAAAAGCTCTGTTCCACAAGGCACAGTACTCGCTCCCATCTTGTTCCTCATCCTCATATCCGACGTAGACAAGGATGTCAGCCACAGCACTGTCTCTTCCTTTGCAGATGACACCCGAATCTGCATGATAGTGTCTTCCACTGCAGACACTGCAAAGCTCCAGGCGGACATCAACCAAATCTTTCAGTGGGCTGCAGAAAACAATATGAAGTTCAACGATGAGAAATTTCAATTACTCAGATATGGTAAACAGGAGGAAATTAAATCTTCATCAGAGTACAAAACAAATTCTGGCCACAAAATAGAGCAAAACACC
Organism: Cherax quadricarinatus; assembly: GCF_038502225.1. Taxonomy (NCBI): domain Eukaryota; kingdom Metazoa; phylum Arthropoda; class Malacostraca; order Decapoda; family Parastacidae; genus Cherax; species Cherax quadricarinatus. Next base: position 12,350,466 of record NC_091342.1, read on the forward strand.
AACGTCAAAGACCTGGGAGTGATCATGTCGGAGGATCTCACCTTCAAAGGACCATAACATTGTATCAATCGCATCTGCTAGAAAAATGACAGGATGGATAATGAGAACCTTCAAAACTAGGGAGGCCAAGCCCATGATGACACTCTTCAGGTCACTTGTTCTATCTAGGCTGGAATATTGCTGCACACTAACAGCACCTTTCAAGGCAGGTGAAATTGCCGACCTAGAAAATGTACAGAGAACTTTCACGGCGCGCATAACGGAGATAAAACACCTCAATTACTGGGAGCGCTTGAGGTTCCTAAACCTGTATTCCCTGGAACGCAGGAGGGAGAGATACATGATTATATACACCTGGAAAATCCTAGAGGGACTAGTACCGAACTTGCACACGAAAATCACTCACTACGAAAGCAAAAGACTTGGCAGACGATGCACCATCCCCCCAATGAAAAGCAGGGGTGTCACTAGCACGTTAAGAGACCATACAGTAAGTGTCAGGGGCCCGAGACTGTTCAACTGCCTCCCAGCACACATAAGGGGGATTACCAACAGACCCCTGGCAGTCTTCAAGCTGACACTGGACAAGCACCTAAAGTCAGTTCCTGATCAGCGGGGCTGTGGCTCGTACGTTGGTTTGCATGCAGCCAGCAGCAACAGCCTGGTTGATCAGGCTCTGATCCACCAGGACGCCTGGTCACAGACCGGGCCGCGGGGGCGTTGACCCCCGGAACTCTCTCCAGGTACTCCAGGTAAACAAAAAATGGAAGACTTACTATTATGCAGACTACTGCAATACTGTAATAATTGTATAAATAACATCAACCCATTCATGACTGCATATTAGAATGGCTAGTTGGACATTTATTGGACAATGACATCATTTGTTTACTTTTGAACATTGGCAAAAATCAAACATTTCCCCTACTTTGAGCTCCATTTCCAGGTTCTTTTTATGGTAAAATCAATCAAAATCACCTCTATTTCTATAATATGTTTTCCATTCTATCAAATGAGACCAAGAAAACGAGAATACAACCATAAATACTATACGAAAATAGACCACAAATTCGGCATTTTAATTAAAAAAAATGGTAGTTTTTTTTTCTCATTATGCACTGCGTGCTCCAGGATTTTTTTTATATGGTGCACACTGACCACACAGACCCATTCTCTCACATGTTGGCCTACCAGCTTTCACCTGCTTGATTTGAAGCCGCTAGAATTTACGAGTATATATACGTCAAACACGGTACCTCGTAAGACGTATATATACGGCCGCGACAATCAAGGGGTTAAGGGTTAATATTCATTATTTCTATTTACTTGATAACTAAAGAGGTGGTTGATAGTGAAAACCCATACTCTCACACCATTGCACTAATTTCAGGGACCACTGTAATTGAATTTATGTTGGTAGAATTACCTAACCATTGTAATTGGTTCCAGAGTGCAAGTATCCTAAGTGTGGAACATTGTAAGTCATGTCCCTACTGTTTCAGGGTTTCTCCTACCCTTGCAGCCTGGCCACAGGCTAGGCTTCCTTGACTATCTGGTCAGCCAGTCTATCATCTGCAGGCTCATGTAGTCATCACAACATGGCTGCCCAGGAATTTGCCGAAGTGGTAATTTCCTCCTGAAAACTTCTTCCTTTTGACATTTCTACTGCTGGAAATAGGATGAACAGTTATGGACCACAAATGTTGACAGTGTTTGCTAATTGTACATAAGGTATTCTTGCTTTTTTCTGAGTTTATCCTGTAATTATTCCCATACCTTTTATTCCAGTGAGTTATGACAGTGTGCAGATTAGGGATCAAGCCCTCTGTTATCTTCCATGTTCCTTTTTATATATTATTATGTATCTTTTCTCCATTGCAGAGAGAACATAAAAGTGCTCAGAGACATTTCCTATAGATGTTTTATTTATTCTGTGTAGGCAGTTAATGGCATGTGTTCATTTTTTCTCTCCTGCTGTGAAAGATTGTGAGCACAGGACTTGGTTGTTAGGGCATTTTGGAAAGTATCATCATTGGCATGGCATTTCCTGTCATTTTCCTGGCCTCTGATATTTGACTTTAGTTTTCTAAATGACTTCATCTGACATAATTATTTGAGTCTTTTACTCTGTACATTCAGAGATGGTCTTCCTGCCTTCTGTATATTGTACCATGCTTGACACGAGTTCTTCATTCTTTCCATATCTAAGCAGTTGAAATTTGCTACCACTGAGAATTACATTACAGTGGACCCTTGAGTAATGCCTTTAATCTGTTCCAGAGAGCTAGCCTTTAGCTGCTTTAGCCTTTAGCTGAATTAATTTTCCCTGTAAGAAATAATGGAAATCCAATTAATCCATTCCAGACACCCAAAAGTATTAAACAAAATTTTTTTTTTACATGAAATATACATTTCCCTACACAGAAAACAATGATACATGCACAATAAACAATACTGAAATGACACTTACCTTTATTGTGGACTTGTTGATGAGTGATGAGATGGGAGGAGGGGAGAGGATGAAGGTGTACTAGAGTTTGGAAGGGTAATCCCGTTCCATAAAGACTAAAGGTAACAAGTCCTTTTCTGGGGTTACCTCCCTTCTAGGTTTTATAATGCCACTGGGAACAACTTGAGTCACTGGACCTCTGTCACGCAAAATATTTGTCCAGAGAGCTCTGTTTCTCGCATCCCTTTAAGATTTCCCTAAAATGGGACACAAGAGTGTCATTGTACATGTTGCCAATACAGCTTGCAACAGCTGTGTCAGGATAATATTCTTCCATAAATGCTTTCACCTTTGTCCACATTGTACACATTTCCTTAATCTTTGACAAAGGCAACTTCCTCCATCTCTCTTCCTCCTCCTCTGAAGCAAATTCCTGAGCTGTGATCTGTTACTGTTGCACCTGAAGCTCTTGCAGCTCTGTAGTGGTTAGCTCCTCATCGTTGTCCTCCACCAACTCTTCCATATCCTCGCCACCAACCTCCAACCCCATGGACTTCCCCAGTGCCACAATAGATTCCACAACTGGCATAGGCCCCTGAGGGTTAGCTCCAAACCCTTCAAAATCCCTCTCTTGTACACATTCTGGCCACAATTTTTTCCAAGCAGAGTTCAAAGTCTTGCAAGTCACTCCCTCCCAAGCCTTATCTATAAGGTTTATGCAATTGAGGGTACCGAAGTGATCTTTCCAGAACTCTCTTAGGGTCAATTCAGTGTCTGAGGTCACTTCAGAGCACTTTTGAAACACTTCTTTGGTGTACAATTTTTTGAAGTTTGAAATGACCTGCAGGTCCATGGGCTGGAGTAGAGGAGTGGTATTAGGAGGCAAAAAACTTCACTTTGATGAAGCTCATCTCCCCTGCAATTTGCTCTTGCAAGTCATGAGGATGAGCAGGAGCATTGTCCATTACCAGGAGGCACTTGAGTGACAATTTATTTTACAGGAGGTACTTTTTCACAGTGGGGCCAAACACGTCATAGAACCAGTCCATGAAAATGCCCCTAGTGACCCATACCTTACTGTTTGCCCTCCATATCACACACAATTTAGTCTTGACGACATTATTTTTCTTAAACACACTGGGAGTTTGATACATGAGTAAAGGCTTCCCTTTGCAATCCTCACTAGCATTACTACAAAACATTAGAGTTAGCCTGTCTTTCATAGCCTTGTGTCCTGGGAGTGCCTTTTCCTCCTGAGTAATATAGATCTGTTTGGCATTTTCTTCCAAAACAGGCCTGTTTTGTCACAATTAAACACTCTTTGGAGTTTTAATTTTTCAGTGTCTATGGACTCCTTAACCCGTTGACTGTCGCAACCCCCAATCCTGAGGTGTCTCCTGGTGTCGCAAAATTTCAAAAAAAAAAAAAAAAAAAAAATTCTTATGAAATGATAGAGAATCTTTTTCCGATTGTAATGATACCAAAAAAAAAACGAAATTTGATGGAAAACTGATGGAATTACACTCTCGTGAAGTTAGCGACCTCGGTGATATTTACAAATCGGCGATTTCGCCCACTTTGAGCCCTATTTTCGGCTAATTCCATTGTTTCAGTCGACCAAATTCATAGCTATTTCTTTAGAACTCCGTTTTTTCTGTCAATTGAGTACAAGAAACTGCCCATTTACCAATTTCAACTACCCAATAACGTGGTCAGAAATTTGCAATTTGGCCAATTTCACGAAAATTAAAAAAATATGACAATTTCAAAATAAGGTTCAGAATGAACAATGCAGACATTCCTGGCTCTAAAATAACATTTTCTTTGTTCATCAGTCACAACTTCAGGCCCCTCTGATATTACTCTTGCTTTCTGTTTTGAATTTTTATTCAAACAAAAAATAGAAAATTTACTATTATGCAGACTATTGCAATACTGTAATAACTGTATAAATAACATGAACCCCTTCATGACTGCATATTAGAGTGGCTAGTTGGACATTTATTGGACAATGACATCATTTGTTTACTTTTGAACATCGGCAAAAATCAAACATTTCCCCTACTTTGAGCTCCATTTCCAGGTTCTTTTTATAGTAAAATCAATCAAAATTACCTCTATTTGTATAATATATTTTCAATTCTATCAAATGAGACCAAGAAAATGAGAATACAACCATAAATAATATATGAAAATAGACCACAAAGTCGGCATTTTAATTAAAAAAAACATAAGAACATAAGAACGAAGGAACACTGCAGAAGGCCTACTGGCCCATGCGAGGCAGGTCAAAGTCTCCTACCTGCTTAAGCCAATGCACCCAACCTAGTCAGGTCAGGTCACATTGACTTAAGGGAGGAACACGGCAACCGACCTGGTAGCACAAGCTATCAGGTCCAACTCACACCCACCCACATCCACTCATGCATTTATCCAACCTATTTTTAAAGCTACACAACGTTCTGGCCTCTATCACTGTACTCGGGAGTTTGTTCCACTCATCCACAACTCTATTACCAAAGCAGTACTTTCCTATATCCTTCCTGAATCTGAATTTTTCCAACTTAAAACCATTGCTGCGAGTCCTGTCTAGGCTAGATATTTTCAGCACACTATTTACATCCCCTTTATTTATTCCTGTCTTCCATTTATACACCTCAATCATATCCCCCCCTAATTCTACGTCTTTCTAGAGAGTGCAGATTCAGGGCCCTTAGTCTATCCTCATAGGGAAGGTTTCTGATACATGGGATCAACTTTGTCATCCTCCTTTGTACATTTTCCAGAGAATTTATATCCATTCTGTAATACGGTGACCAAAACTGTGCAGCATAATCTAAATGAGGCCTAACCAAGGATGTATAGAGTTGAAGAACAACCTGAGGACTCCTATTATTTATGCTTCTTGATATGAAGCCAAGGATTCTATTAGCTTTATTGCGAACACTTATGCACTGTTGTCTTGGTTTCAGATTACTGCTAACCAGAACTCCTAAATCTTTTTCGCAATCCATAATATTAAGATCTACATTATTTAGTTTATATGTGGCATGGTTATTGTCCTGTCCAACATTTAGAACTTTGCATTTGTCTATATTAAACTGCATCTGCCAGTTCTCCGACCACTGCATCAGTCTATTCAAGTCTTCCTGGAGTGCTCGAATGTCCTCGTCAGAATGAATTCGACGGCCTATTTTGGTGTCATCGGCAAACTTGCCGATGTCGCTCTTTATGCCCTCATCTATGTCGTTTATGTAGATTGTGAACAGCAGGGGGCCCAACACTGACCCCTGTGGAACACTGCTCGTGACGCTTCCCCACTCTGATTTCTTCCCATTTATGCAAACTCTCTGCTGCCTATTTGTCAACCATGCCTCGATCCAGGAAAAAATTTCTCCTCCTATTCCATGTGCCTTAATTTTCCTCAATAGTCTCTGATGTGGGACCCTGTCAAAAGCCTTACTGAAGTCCATATACACAATATCATATTCATTACCATGATCTACCTCCTCAAATACCATACTGAAAAAAGTTAATAAATTCGTAAGGCAGGAACGCCCCTTTGTAAAACCATGCTGAGATTCGTTGATTAATTTATGCTTTTCAAGGTGGCTACGAACTGCCTCGGCAATTATTGATTCCATAAATTTTCCCACTATGGAGGTTAGGCTTATTGGTCTATAGTTCGAAGCTAAGGACCTGTCACCTGCTTTGAAAATAGGTATCACATTTGCCATTTTCCACTTATCTGGCACCATGCCAGTTTGTAGTGATATGTTGAAAAGATTAGCCAAAGGTGTGCTAAGCTCCTCTTTACATTCCTTTAGAACCCTTGCATACAGTTCATCAGGGCCTGGGGATTTGTTAGGTTTTAATTTATCTATTTGCCTAAGGACCATGTCACTTGTGACCCTAATCGTGCACAGTTTATTATCGTCCTGTTCTACATAATTTATCATTACTGGAATATCGCTGGTATCCTCCTGTGTAAAAACTGAGAGGAAGTATGTGTTAAAAATTTTACACATTTCCTTATCACTGTCAGTGAGCTGACCCGAGGAACTTTTGAGTGGGCCTATCTTGTCCCTGATCTTACTTCTGTATACCTGAAAGAATCCTTTTGGGTTAGTCTTCGATTCTCTTGCAACTTTAACCTCATAATCTCTTTTTGCTTTTCTAATTCCCTTTTTTATTTCTCTCTTTAACTGAATATATCGATTTCTTAATTGCCCCTCTCCTCTTTTGATTTGCCTATATATGCCTCTCTTTTGACCAATCAGATATTTTAATCTATTGTTCATCCATTTAGGATCATTTTTGTTTGATCTGATTTCCCTATTTGGAACATAATTTGACTGAGCAGCTAGAACTATGCCCTGGAAAGCATCATATCGGCAACCATCACCACCTACCTGACCCTTAGTCAGGTCATTCCAGTTCAGCCCACCTAAGTAATTTTCAGTCCTATGAAATCAGCCAAGCGAAAGTCAGGGACGGAGACTTGATTGCCATTATTAGGGGAATTCCATGATATATTAAAACTGAGTGATTTGTGATCACTTTCCCCAAGCTCATCATTAATCTCAAGATTATTAATTAGTGTTTCCCTACTGGCAAGAACCAAGTCAAGGAGGTTATTTCCTCTCGTTGGCTCTGTCACAAACTGTTTTAAAAAACAATCCTGGATCGTATCAAGAAAGTCACCTGACTCTAAATTTCCTGTCAAATTGCTCCAGTCAATCTGTCTATAGTTGAAATCTCCCATTACCACAACATTTTCGTATGTAGATGCCTTACGAATTTCGTCCCATAGAAGTTTACTGCACTCCCTTTCAAGATTTGGGGCCCTGTAAATCACACCCAAAATTAGTTTTTCTCGGCCCTCGAGAAGCTGTAACCAAACAGATTCAGTGGCTGACGCTTCTATTTTTATATCTTGTCTAACACAACAATTTAAATTGTCTCTGACATACATTGCTACTCCACCACCCTTCCTGTTGACCCTGTCAGTGTGGAATAATTTATAGCCTTGTATGTGACATTCAGAGGGCATCTCTCTATCTTTCAGATTGAGCCAGGTCTCTGTTATAGCAATAATATCTATGTTTCCTGCACTTGCAATTAATCTTAGCTCATCTATCTTATTTCTTACACTCCTGCTATTAGTATAGTAAACCTTAAGGGAGCTAGTCCCTTGCTGTCCTCTGCTGTCCCCCTTTGTTTGCTGACCTGACCTGATCTATTGTCTTTATTTATAACTTCATGCTGAATGCCTTTTATACATTTACTGATTCCAACCCTAGTGTTGCAACCTGCTTGTTTCCCACACACACCCATACCTCTATCTTCTATCAGTTTAAAATCATAGGCATTTCACCAATGACCTTCTCAATTGAGTTTGCAAGTGCTACCACCCCAGCCCCAGAGAGATGTACCCCATCCCTTGCATACATATCATGTTTGCCATAAAAGTTGTTCCAGTTGTCAATGAATGGGATTGCAAGTTCCTTGCAGTATCTGTCTAGCCAGCAATTTACACCAATTGCCCTAGACAACCATTCATTTCCTACTCCCCTTCTAGGCAAGATGCTACATATGATTGGGATCCCTCCCTTAGACTTAATGAAATCTATAGCTGACCTGTACTTACCTAGCAGCTCTTATCTCCTACCCTTCCCAATATCATTTCCACCAGCACTGAGACAAATAATGGGCTTGTTCCCATTACCTGACATGATATTATCCAGCCTGTTAACTATGTCCCCAACACCAGCTCCAGGGAAGCACACTCTATCTCTCTTCTTCTTATTCCTATTACAAAAAGTACGGTCAATATATCTTACCTGAGAGTCACCAACCACAAGAATGCGCCTACCTCTGTTAGCAGGGGCAGTAGTATCCTTACCTTCACTGGCCACTGAAGTACATTCATCCTGAAGAACAGAGAAGCGATTTCCTACCTTCAGATCTTCACTCTTAACTTTCCTTATTCTGATTCTCCTCCCATTACTGGTTACTACTCGCCACTTGTAGCAGGTGCTGGACTGCACCTCACTGCTGGTAGCCGTTGCTACCTCCCCACCTACAGCCTCCTCACAGCGAGAGACAGACTGCACCTCACTACCTCATTCCCCACAACTCCAGCCACCTCACACTCTCTCCCAGACCCACTGAGGTGGACCTTTAGCCTCCTAATCTCCTCCTGGAGAAACAAGACCTCCTCCTTCAACTCTCCAACCTCAATTTTTAAAACACTGCAGAAGCAAGCCATGCTTTGTAACCGTCCACGCTAATCCCCAAAGCAGCTCAGGGTCTGTGACCTCACGTGACGACTGACCACTGAACACTGACTGACCACACACTCATTCTCTCACATGTGGGCCTACCAGCTTTCTCCTTCTTGATTTGAAGCCGCTAGAATTTGAGTATATATACGCCAAACATGGTACCTCGTAAGACGTATATATACGGCTGTGACAGTTAAAGGGTTAAAGTCCTGCACATATTTTTCACCTGCTTTTTTTGTCAGAACTGGCAGCCTCACCATGCCTTATCACACTGTGTATGCCACTGCAATTATTAAATCTCTCAAACCAGCTTTTGCTGGCCTTAAATTTATCAACAGCAGCACTATTTGGAGGCATTTTCTTAATGAGATTCGCATGCAACTGCCTTGCCTTTTCACATATTATTGACTGAGAAACACTATCTCCTAATAATTGTTTCTCGTTTATCCACACCAACAACAGTCTCTCCACATCTTCGAGTATTTGCGATCTATGTTTTGAAAACATACTTGCACCTTTCGCAACAACAGCTTCCTTGATTGCTGTTTTGTTGGCCAAGATAATAGTGATGGTTGAATGGGGTTTGTTATATAGTCTTTCCAACTCCGAGATACGCACTCCACTCTCATACTTTGAGATTATCTCTTTCTTTAATTCGATAGTACACCTCACCCTTTTTACCACAGGATTGGCACTAGAAGCTTTCTTGGGCTCATGCTGGCTTATTTAGCAGTTACAAGCACTAAAAACACTGGAATAATACAAAATATATTGCAGGTACGCCTGGACGTCCTCACTGGCTTTGTAAACGGTGGCATACTGGCTGGTACATGGAATGAGTAGCCGGGTGCTCGCTCAGGCCACATGAACATGTTCAGGACGAAAGCCTTATCCGAGTTATTTGGCGTTAGCTGAGCCAACACTTTTATGCCAAAGCGAGCCGTTAGCCGATTTTGGCGTTAGCCAAAGCCGCTGTTACTCGAGGATTCACTGTACTATTTTCATTTGCCCATTTGAAAACTGCTGCTATCCGCATTTTTCTCTTCTACTGAGTCAATTTTCTTATAAAGCTGTGGCTCGTGGTTTTTGTCTTCTGTGAGGGTGAGAAACATTGGTGCTACAACAAAGTCTTTGGGTACGAAATTTATTTTGCTGTGACTACTTTGTTTCATTACCACTTGGTGACTGTCTTACTGGTAATGTTCTAATAGTTGATAAGCATGATTTTCTGCTTTAAATTTATGTCAAAGTTGGTATTGCAGCACCCTTTCAACAACTTGTGTGATGTTACTGCTACTGATCTGTAATTTTTTGCCATCACTGCTGTGTTCCCTGTGAAAAGGGGCATTGTTTACTTGTAGAATTTCGTCTTAATGGCCCTTTGCATTTCTTCATAATGGAACTCGTATTTCTTCATATGCAAAGAATTCCATGAATCAAGACCAGGTGCTGCATGCATCTGCATATTGTTTCTCTTTTTTCGAAGTATTAAGGTTTAAGTTTAATAATTATAATTTGTAGGGTAGGCAGAGTTAATGAGGAAATTCTAGGTCTTAAAGTCTCTGTAATGTTGATTGGATTGTTGAGCATTTCTTCCCTATTGTTCCTTCATTATTTCGTTAAGTTTCTTTTTCATCATTGCCGTATGAACCTTCTTTGAGTAGAGGGCCAATACTAGAAGGTGGTTTTTACTTAGATTTTTGCATATTTAAAAAAAAAATCCAAATTTTTGAATGACTTTTTTTTTTTTTTTATCTGGTACAAGTGACTTAGTTTAAGCTCCAAATCAGCAAGTTTTAATTGTAATTTTCTTTCCTTTGTAATATTTGCCATTTTAGAGGGGTTCAGTATCCCCTTTTTCTGTGACAACTTGTTTGTTCTCCTGTTTCATCCTAAGACAGTCGTATGGTTCAGTGTTACACAAGTCTGTTCTTTATGATTCTGCAGTTGGTTTTTCCATACATTGCTTTAGGTTGTGTCCAGGATGATTTCCCAGGGAATGTTTGACAGTTTTTCATCCCAGTTGATTCTTGGATTGTTAAAATTAATGAACATTCCTCCTTTTGACTATTTCCTAAGTTATCCATTCATTTGATCAAAGTTAATTGCATTTGAGATTTTTTGGCTAGTTTCTTGTTTGTTAGGCTCAGATCTAGTGTATTTTCATTTCTAGTAGGTTCTATTATCTGTTGGTTCAATGCAGACTGCTACTACTCAACCCATTGTCATAGGGGTGCTGCAAGGCCACTTGGACTGCTTTCATTTTTCCTTTACATCAGTGATCTACCAAATATATCAAAACAACTTAAACCAGTTTTATTCACAGGTGCTACTGCTGTACCTTATCCATCTCCAATCCAGATCTGGTGAAACTCAACAACAGTGTGTTGAACTGGAAAAGGTGATGGGTTAGATGGTGACAAATTGACATTAACTCTTGATAAAGCGTGCTATGGTATACAGTGGAACCTCAAAAATCGAACGTATCACATATCGAACGTTTTGATAATAAGACCATTTTTTCGGACAAACTGTGTCCCTACTATCGAACGCGCCCCTAATTTCGGACTGCCGGGTACGGGACCTGTCTGCCGGTCCGCTCTGTCCGCGTCCCCGCGCAGGCGCCGTGAGCAGTCTAGCTTTGTTTATGCTTGAGTGAACACTAACCTGCGCTCTCATTCACACATTTTACGATTATTTCGTTGTGTTTAGTGCTTGTGGGACTGTGAAATAAGTTGCCATGGGCCCAAAGAAACTTGCTAGTGGTACCCCTGTGGTAAAGAAAGTGAGAAACACCATAGATGTGAAGAAGGAAATAATACAGAAGTATGAGAGTGGTGTGAGACTTGTTGAGCTTGCCAGGATGTGGACAGTTATTTTGTGAGACAGGGGTCCAGTGACTCTAAAGCTGGTCCTAGTGGCATTAAAAGACAGAGAAGGGAAGTAACCCCAGAGAGGGCTTTGATACCTGAAGTCCTCATGGAGGGGGATTCTCCTTCCAGACACTAACCCCAACTCCCTCTCTCCTCCTCCCTATCTTCCAGATGCCATCACCAATCTTCAATAAAGGTAAGTAAAAAATGTTATTTTATATGTATTACTATACATAATTAAAAACTATAGTATTTGTTGTATGTAAAACTGTAATTAATCTCTATAAAATGTATTTTGTGTGTGAATATTTTTGGGTTTCTGGAACGGATTAATTGTATTTCCATTATTTCTTATGGGAAATATTGCTTCGAATTTCAGACTTTTTGAATTGAGAACTAGCTCCTGGAACGGATTATGTTCGATTTTTGAGGTTCCACTGTAGTGTTATGGAATAAAGCTAAAAATTATATGCCTTAAAAAAAAAAGATAAATACACACACATTGACAGAAAATACAGGGGAAAATGTTTAGGAATTCACTTTGACTGCAAACTTAAATTTAACAAACACATCCAGCACAAATTTAAGAAAGCTTCCAAAACAGTGGGCTTTCTTCCCAGAATGTTACTATGTACCATAACCAACATTACTGGCTGTATTACTTATTAATGTGCCCTTACTTCACCAATAGTATATTTGTATGAGTATTTAAAAACAAAAAGTAAAATAAAAAACTAAACAAATATGTCAGAATAATTAATGATTCAATACAGCACCCCCATTTCCCGTACTGTATTAAAGGCTTGAACCTACTTAACCCTTTCACTGTCTCCCACATATACAGTACACTTTTCTGAGGCTAGTGGCACTTATGTTTGTATACATCTTAATCATAGTGCACTCAAATATGTTTTGTGTGGTAAATTTTGGCCAGGATGCTCTAGAAGACAATGCAGATGTAATATACACAGACTTTGCAAAAGCCTTTGACAAGTGTGACCATGGTGTAATAGTGCACAAAATGCATGATAAAGGAATAACAGGAAAAGTTGGTAGATGGATCTATAATTTCCTGACAAATAGAATACAAAGAGTAGTAGTCAACAGAGTAAAGTCTGAGGCGGCTATGGTGAAAAGCTCTGTTCCACAGGCACAGTACTCGCTCCAATCTTGTCCCTCATCCTCATATCGGACATAGACAAAGATATAAGCCACAGTGCCGTGTCTTCCTTTGCAGATGACACTCGAGTTTGCATGACAGTGTCCTCCATTGAAGACACCGCAAGACTCCACGTGGACATCAACCAAATCTTTAAATGGGCCGCAGAAAACAATATGAAGTTTAGTGATGTGAAATTTCAATTACTCCATGGAAAATGTGAGGAAATTGAAACTTCATTGGAGTATAAAACAAATTCAAACCACAAAGTAGAGCGAAAAACTAATGTCAAAGACCTGGGAGTGATCATTTCTGAGGATCTCACGTTCAAGGACCATTACATTGTATCAGTCGCATCTTCTAGGAAAATGAAATGATGGATAATGAGAATCTTCAAAACCAGGGATGCCAGCCCGTGATGACACTCTTCAGGTCGCTTGTTCTATCTAGGCTGGAATATTGCTGCATACTAACATCACTGTTCAAGACAGGTGAAATTGCTGACCTAGAAAATGTAGAGAACCTTCATGGCACACACAACTGCGATAAAGCACCTCAATTACTGGGAACACTTGAAGTTCCTGAACCTGTTCTCCCTAGAACGCAGGAGGGAGAGATACATGATTATATAAACTTGGAAAATCCTAGAGGGATTAGTACCAAACATGCACACGAAAATCAGTCCCTACGAAAGCAAAAGACTCGGCAGACACTGCAGTGTTCCCCCAATGAAAAGCAGGGGTGCCACTAGCACGATAAGAGACAACACAATAAGTGTGAGGGGACCCAAGACTGTTCAACTGCCTCCCAGCATACATAAGGGAGATTACCAATAGACCCCTGGCTGTCTTCAAGCATGCATTGGACAGGCACCTAAAGTCAGTACCTGACCAGCCGGACTGTGGGTCGTATGTTGGACTGCATGTGGCTAGCAGTAAGAGCCTGGTTGATCAGGCCCTGGTCCACCATGGTCACAGACCGGGCCGCGGGGGTGTTGACCCCCGGAACTCTCTCCAGGTATACTCCAGATAGGCATGAAAGAATGGGTTAGCAGTGGGTGGGCACAGTACCTGAAGGATACTTGAAGGATGCTGCTGGGGTTCACTGCCTCTGGCCTGGTCACAGACCAGACCTCCTGGCTGTTGCTGCTGGCTGCACATAGCCTAATGTTCAAACCACAGCCCAGCTGATCAGGAACTGATTTAAAAAAAAATTCATGTTCTTTCTTGAAGACAGCCAAAGGTTTGTTGGCAATTTCCCTTATGCACGAAGGGAGGGCATTGAAAAGCTGGGGATCTCTGGCAGCTGTAGAGTTCTCATGCAGTATAAAAAAAAATTCTGCCTCCCACGCAGTGCATAATGGGGATCAGCTAACCTCTGACCTTGTGTTTGGGTTAAAGTAGCGACTCGAGGCATTTTCCAGTTTTTTTTTTTTTTTAGTGTTTTATTGACTGTTTTTTTTTTAGTTGAGAAAAGACATACTTGTGAAATAGGGATGTTTTTGGTGGGTTTCAGAATGGAAGTAGCCTGCAACAGGCCTCGTAGTGCCGGAATGTCAGATTTTTGGCAGTTTTCCTGAGGTAGGGTAGGGGCCTGCAAAGGGAGCTAGTAACCCATTCTCAAGTATTGATTTCCAAAATTAAAAGCAAAATTTTATTGTTGGGATGTTTGAATGTGCGTGGATAAAGTTGGAGTGAGCTTGGTAACATGATGGGATTCAGGGGAAACTGATTAGACAGACTCTAGTCCTGGAGTTGGGAATTACAGTGCCTCCACTCTGAAGGAAGGGAAAGGATGTTGCAATTTAGAGGGGCATCTGAGCTGTGGTATCAGTGGGCCACTAGCAAGACGGTAATGGAGTGGGTGGTGGTGATCTCTCTCTGTCTCTGTCCCTCTGTCTCTCTCTCTCTCTGTCTCTGTGTGTCTCTGTGTCTCTCTCTCACTGTCTCTGTCTCTGTCTTTTTTTTTTTTATACACAGGGTTTGACAAGGTTAATAAGGATCCCTAGCTTTATTGACAGCTATTTACAGGTTAAGGATTCCTAACTTTATTGGCAAGCTAAGAGCTGTTACCTACATCAGCTCATTTGAAAGCATTTTTATTGTTATGAGACATACAAGTAGGAAACAGGATGAAGTTGGAGCCATCTGTGGGCCAGCATTTTCATTTGATCAACTGACTTTATCTCGTTGACATTATGCTGTACGAATGTGTTCCATACTCGAGTCATCCTGGGTATGTAGGATCTCAGATGGAGTGATGTTCTGGAGAAGGGTACAGCCAGAGTGAAGTTGCTGCTTTCTGCCCGTCTTGTGGCATAAAAGCTTGTTTCACGCTGTCCTCGAAGTGGATCCAAGTGTGGTATTTTGACAATATTGGCCTTGTACATAACAGTAAGGCCACCCACATCCCTCCTATGTTGAAGGCTCTGCTGAAATGACAGATCTATCCAGGATGGGTCCAGGCGAGAGATGAGACGTCTTGCTCTGTTCTCTACTCTGTCAAGCAGTCGCAGATGAGAGGGGGGGGGGCAGGCAAACCAAGAAAGTGGAGCATACTCAAGGTGCGAGCGTACTTGTGCCTCGTACAGGATCTTGCAACCCCTACTGTCAAGCAGATGGGAGATATGGCGAAGTGCTGTAAGCTTCCTGGCTGCCTTGTTTGCAAGATTTACAACATGGTTCTTCATGGTTAGTTTGGAGTCAAATTTCACCCCAAGGATATCAACTTCTCCAGGTGCCAACATCCTCCCATTCATCCTTACTACTGCACCAGCATTACCATCATGGTGCCTAGAGACGATCATCATTTGCGTTTTCTCAGGTGCAAATGTTACTTTCCATCTATTTCCCCAAGCTAATATAGCTCTCAGCTGGTGATTGATGTAGCTTAGAGCAGCTGGCATTTCTTCTCTTGGATAAGTGAATGTCAGTGTACAGTCGACTGCATATGCATGTGATTCTGGGATGAGATGAAGAAGGTCGTTGAAGTAGACATTCCATAATAATGGACCCAGCACGCTTCCTTGTGGAACACTTGCCCCAATAGGATGTCTTGCTGATTCCGTTCCATTGAGAACTACACTTAGAGATCTACCATGAAGGTAGTCACTGAGGAGACAGCGTAGAGCCTGCAATTCCCAGTGCTTGAAGTTTTGCTAAGAGGCCCTGGTGCCACACCCGGTCGAAAGCGCCAGCAATGTCCAGTGCTACCACACAGCTGACTTTGGATTCATCCAGTGACTGGTGCCACTTAGTGGAGAGGTTTAACAACAGATCAGCAGCAGAGTAACCTTTCCTGAAGCCATATTGACGATCACAAAGTAGTGAGTGGTAGTCAAAAAACTCTGTCATTTGTCTTGAGATTATTGTCTCAAGGATCTTACCAGTGATTGACAGGAGTGACACTGGTCTGTAGTTGCTGATTTCTGCTCTGCTCTTCTTTTTGTGAACAGGGACTACATTCGCCTCTTTCCATAGAGAGGGGCCATTTGCACTGTACTAGGCAGTGCTGAAAGATGTCTCTCTGTCTCTCTCTGTCTCTCTCTCTCTCTCTCTCTCTCTGGTCACTACCTTGGCGGGAGATGCACAGAGTTAAAAAAAAAAAAGTTTTCAATGGTTGTAGTACATGCCACTTCTAATTTATTCCATTAGTCTATTATTTTGAAGAAAGTTTTCTAGTCCACTCTAATGATCATTCTTAAAAGAAACTGACCGTCCTGTCAAGCAGAATCACAGTAAATCAACAATTTTACCAGTTACGATGTGGGTTTCGGTGAACTGTCCAGAAGAAAAAGCAATGAAATCAGAAAATTGGGCCGACAGCACTTTTCAGTCTACTATTTAGTAATTTTTACACCAGTAATAGCCAATTAATCTATAAAAATGAATTTTTTGACAAGTGCATTTTGGGGGGGGGGGGTGAAACTTTTTTCCCATTTTATACTAATAGCCTAGTCGAAGATTTTTTTTTTTTCATTAACATGCTCTGGCCATTTTCATTCGGGATTACAAACGAGAGTCCAGTTAGCATAAATCTGCAGGAGGTAGGTGAAAGAGGACACTTCTCAAAGGTGAACAAAAGTTTAAAATTGTAATTTAAAAGGATTGTGGTTATGAAACTATTGCACAAGTGTCATTGGAAAGAGCAGTGTCAGATATAAAGGAATTGATAACTTGTATATTTATGGCATCTCAAGGTACTGGGACTTCAGGTAGTGTTTGTAGTACAAGGGCATTAAAGGTAACTGGTATACTGGTTCACAAAACTCCTTGTCACTGTTTTGGAGAGTACCGTACTTCAAGGGCAAGGTCAGCGATGACTAGTTTGACAAACAATTATAGGCTTAGCATACGTAAGTGTGGGTGAAACCTAAAGTGTAGATTTCAACCATTCAGGGCTAAATGAATCAGAATAGCATCAAATATATAATGATTTTTTTTAGAGAGATTTGGCCAATAAGAGTTTCAGTAAATGAATCGGAGGGCATAAGGTAAGTAAAGAAAATCATAGGCTGTATGGAGTCAACGCTGTAAGTTTATTTAGGTACAGGTACACAAATACAATTATCATACATAGTAACATGTGTAAATTACCTAGGATAACCCCAAAAAAGTCAGAAGTGCTATATTCGGAAATATACCGTTTAATAAAGTTTACCTGTGCATTACGAAATTTCAATAAATAATTAACTGGACCGTATTTTTCTTGTTGCAGAATATTTTTTATGAAAAATAAAGTAGTTATCACGAAGTTTAGAGTGAGGGCTAGCGAGGTTATAAATCTTATTGCTGATATTGTTCGTACTCGTCTGTCTGTAAATTCTTAATCAGCTAGTGAGTTTGTTCTGTATGACCCATTTAACATAGCTCTGAATTTTAGAAAAAATAGTGGGCTTATTACATGTATTATCTACTCCCAAAGATCATATCTGTAGTCCAGCCCAGGGATCAAGTTAGCTAATACTGGCTAAAAAAAAAAGTAATATTAAGACAGGTTTTGGTTGCGTGGGATTCGGAGGTTACCAAGGATGAATATACGCAAGATATAACTACAGTGAAAAAACTTCAGGAATAACAAACGGTTTACATTAAATAAATATATACAATCCAGCAAAATTTGTCTTACCTGAAAGATGCTCCTGTAGCCTGGTCTTGGATAGGCCACTTGGTGGCTCAAGGACTGTTCAGCCAGGTTGTTGCTGCTGGCTGCACGCAGTTTACTAAAGAATTCTTGTAAAAGAAAGTTACTGCAATTTGGGATTGATGATATACTAGTTTAATATCTTTATTATGCACCCCATACCCATCCTGTGGGCGGTAGTCAAAAAATTAGAGGCAAATAATGGGTCCAGGGACAGCCACAAAGTTATGATAGCTAAACAAGTTAGTGGTAATTGTTACGACTTAATCTTCACCGTAACAATAGGGGCACAAATAACTCAATTTTTTGTTAGTTTTATTTTATTACCAATCGTTTAGCTTCATTGGTATTTGGTTAGTGAATTAAAATAACCACAAGCAATTATAAATGAAATACTATACAGCAAGGAACCCAATCTTACGTTCAAATTCTCATTAACAGAGTATGATACAATAATTTCAATTAATAATCTACTAATCTCACCATTTAACTCTTTTAGAAAGGTCTAAGGTAACGAAATAGTTATCTTTCATAAGTGACATGAATTACCAGACTTCAGGTAACTAATGGCAAAGGCAAGACAATAGACTTGGTATAAAGTTTTAGTTTAAGCTAGGAGCTTTGGGTTGAAGACCCGTACCGAGTCAGAGCTAGGAGCTGACTCTCTCACTCAACTACTTCATAGTATGACTTCAGCTCGGCCAGAAGGCGACGCGTGGCGTCAATTCTAGAACCACCAATTGGTCACTACAGTAGTGGTTACACATTCGTAATACCTAACCTAATAATAATATAATATAATTATAATAATCAAGGTGAAAGATATAATATAATACAATATAATACAATGAGAGTACTGTTGATGATTCATACCGTACCCGATAATAATATATAGTCGAACCTGCTTTATCTAGCTAGTAATAAAGTGGTTCGCGATATATTATTACAGAACTTATTTTAACCAGGCCTTTTATTTTTGTATATAATGGAGTGAAGTAGGGGCACGTAACAGTAATGAACTATTTACATGTATATATCAGATAACAGTCGTAATGAGTTATGCAGACATGAATTAGGTCTCACACAGGGAAAAAAAAAGTTTTTGGTTATGCGTTATATACAGTGGACGAAGTTAGCGTATTTTTCCAGAATGGTTGGTAATATACCACTATGGATAAAATGCTTCAATATTTGACTCACGAAATCGTAATGACACGATTGCAAACAAACCATAGTCTCTGACCGCGGGTTCAAATCCCGCCCGTGGTATGGCTTCAATATTTCTTGAACATTTCTGACTGAGTTGTCTCTTAATTCATTAATTTGATCACATTTCAGTACACAGTGACGCAAAGTGTGATAGTTGTCCATCTGACAAAGTATATATATCTAGTTTGACCTGCATCTGGTGGTGGTGATTTAACCTACCAGAGATACCGGTAACCCAGCCGGAATCTGGCGGTAGTGACATCCAGGAGTCTGCTTATTTAGTTGGGTGCATCATAGACATGTGGCTTCTCCTGCTTTATAGAATGATAAATGGACTGACTGGTGTCAGTCTCAAGTCTATGACGTTCAGTTGAAGTTCTTCTCGTATTATTGTTCTCAAACTCCTGACAGCCAAAGATTGTAATCCACTCCCTCTTTGAAGGCATATGACTGCCAGTTTATCAGTTCTGTCGTGCATCTGAAGACCAGTGCGTGATAGAATCCAAAGGTGTACTTCGACTTCATTGTCTACAATCCTATCATACTTGTGTTTGGCTACTGACAAGCATGCTACATTTGATAGTCGAGGAGTGAAGAGCATTTATGGATGATAAAGAATTAGTTACAATTAAAGTGTCAACTTTTGATACATAGGCGCATTTGAAGGCAGAGTGTATGGCAAACAGTTCAGTTGTAAGGGTAGAGGCCCGCTTATTGATGCGTGCTCCAATTTCTTCACGAGCCATCACTATGACAACAGCAGCATTACCATCTGCACCAGTGGAATGATGAACAGAACCATCAGCATACATAATTTATGAAAGCCTAATGCTTAAGGCATCGTGCTTGGCTGCAAGGCGAAGCTTTGTTTTGATTGGGGGGGGGATAGTGGTTTGGAGTGGGGTAATTTACCATGGAGCGGGGGAAGCGTCGCTGTTGTCTTGCTTGACATAGATCATGTATCTGATTAGTGTGGAGGTCAGTTGAACCCAGGAAACAAGTCGGATGTTTGTTGCATTTAGGTATATTATTGAGATTACGGTTCATATTAGCGGTTAAGAGTTTGAAAGATGTTATAACGAGGTCAGTTAAAGTAGTTAGCAAATGAATAAATAAAGTTGTGATTATAACTCTAAGTGAGCCAAGAATAATGTTGTATTAATGTTGGTAGAATTACCGACAGTATGTAAAGTAAAAGGACACAAGTGCAACTAATATTACATGTTGAGAGGTTTTAAGGTAAAGGCATACTCAGTATTTTTATTCTGCTGTTACTCCTTGAGGGAGGTTCTTACCACTGATAATTGGATCTTTATCAAAAGGAATTTGACCTGACTTCCCATTACTTGGCTCGAACCTGATTGCCTTCCAGTCCCTCAGGGGCTGTATAACCCCTACGGGTTTAGTACTCCACATGGATG
This sequence comes from Cherax quadricarinatus, assembly GCF_038502225.1. Classification (NCBI taxonomy): domain Eukaryota; kingdom Metazoa; phylum Arthropoda; class Malacostraca; order Decapoda; family Parastacidae; genus Cherax; species Cherax quadricarinatus. The sequence continues at coordinate 12,371,006 of NC_091342.1, forward strand.
TAATATTACTTTTTATAAGCCATTATTTTATTTATCACTCGAGCCTTGCTTAAGGCAGTCTGGCATTTTATCTCGGTATGTATGTACAACGATAATGACAGTGTAATGAACACTTATTATTGAATGGCATCCCACATGTAGATAAGAAAACGGTAATAGAAGCAACAGGTTTATTAAAGACTTCCAGCAGAATGTAGAATAGAGGTAAAAGGGCAACCTCTATTGTGTATTCTGTCAACGACTCCAGATGGTTACCTGGAGGTTATTCCGGGGATCAACGCCCCCGCGGCCCGGTCCATGACCAGGCCTCCCAGTGGGTCAGGGCTTGATCAATCAGGCTGTTACTGCTGGCTGCACGCAGTCCAACGTACGAGCCACAGCCCGGCTGATCCGGCACTGACTTTAGGTATCTGTCCAGCTCTCTCTTGAAGGCAGCCAGGGGTTTATTGGTAATTCTCCTAATGCTTGATGGGAAGCTGTTGAACAGCCTTGGGCCCCGGACACTTATGGTGTTTTCTCTTAGTGTACCAATGGCGCCCCTGCTTTTAATTGGGGGTATTTTGCATCGCTTGCCCAATCTTTTACTTTCGTAGGGAGTGATTTCTGTGTAGATTCGGGACCATTCCTTCCAGGATTTTCCAAGTGTAGATTATGATATATATATCTCTCCTGCGTTCCAACGAGTACAAGTCTAAGTGCTTCCAAGCGTTCCCAGTGCTTAATTAAGGTGCTTGACAGAACTTATACGTGCAGCAAAGGATCTCTGTACACTCTCTAGATCTGCAATTTCACCTGCTTTGAATGGAGATGTTAGTGTACAGCAGTATTCCAGCCTAGAGAGAACAAGTGATTTGAAAAGGATCATCATTGGCTTGGCATCTCTCGTTTTGAACGTTCTCATTATCCATCCTATCATTTTCGTTGCACTTGTGATCATGGCACTGTTGTGATCCTTGAAAGTGAGATCCTCAGACATTACTACTCCCAGGTCCCTTACATTATTTTTCCGCTCTATTGTATGGCCAGAGTTTGTAGTATACTCTGTTCTAGTTATTATCTCCTCCAGTTTTCCATAACGGAGTAGTTGGAATTTGTCCTCATTGAACATCATATTGTTTTCCGTTGCCCACTGGAAGACTTTGTTTACATCTTGGAGGTTAACCGCGTCCTCAGCAGATGACAGCCTCATGCAGATCCTAGTATCATCCGCAAAGGATGATACGGTGCTGTGGTGTGTATATCTGTCTGATATGAGGATGAGGAATAAGATGGGGCGAGTACTGTGCCTTGTGGAACAGAGCTCTTCACTATAGCAGCCTCCGATTTAACTCTGTTGACCACTACTCTTTGTGTTCGATTTGTTAGGAAGTTGAAGATCCATCTCCCCACTTTCCCAGTATTCCTTTAGCACGTATTTTGTGCGCTATTACGCCATGATCGCATTTGTCAAACGCTTTTGGTAGTCAAAATATATCCGATACTGTTCCCGTCTGCATGCGGGATACCCTTCAACATTTTCATGAAAGTGTTCACAGTACACAACTCTTGAGCACAAAAGCCGCCAAAGTTACGATGTATCACGTGTCAGACAAGGAAGGCACACGTACATATGTACTCTAATTGTAACTTCATGGATTTCAGCAGAATTTTGTTTCTGTACGGTAACATTTTCTTCCTAGTTTGGCTTAAGTGTTACATATTTTTTTGTACATATGGGTATTGTCGAACCACTATATCAGTCAATTAAAGCGACGGACACCAAGAGCTGGAGCCTGATCTCTTGAAACGTTATGAAATACAATTAGAGTATAAACGCGTAGTGGGGATACAGTTCATAAGGCACGGTAGAAAGCGAAATGTCTCTCTAACATGAGGGGTACAGAAGCCCATTTTAATCTCCTTTCATCAAATATAAGGATTTCGTACTATTATACACGGAGTTGTGACTCAGTGTGAGGACAACCCCCCTTGAGTAACCAGACTGAAGGAGACGACTGATAAAAGCTCGAACAACCTCATGGCAACCTTGTCGAACTGTAGTAAATTTTCAATCATCACTTAAACACTGAAGTTCAACTTTGTGAAGAGTTCCACCAGCATGTTGTTAAGAACGAGTCTTGAAGGCTCCATCTGCGGTTAGTAATAGTGCGAGACGCTGCCATTCACTGTATACTTGCCTATATGTACGAGCTATATATAATGTTTTTGATCTTGCGAATATTAGTTTTAAATCAATAAATAACGTTGAATAGACAGTTATTGTCTAAATTAAATTTTATAGAGTATAACTTGTGTAATTTTAAAGCACGAGTGACAACCACAGTAAGGTTTCTGAT